>NC_092759.1:28455969-28765962 GCF_047496795.1 Chiloscyllium punctatum | reverse complement strand
TTCGCACCCTCTGTTTCGCGCCCTCTCATTCACGCCCTCTGTTTCAGACCCTCTGTTTCGGCCCCTCTGTTTCTCGCCCTCTGCTTCGGCCCCTCTGTTTCGCGCCCTCTGTTTCAGACCCTCTTTTTCAGACCCTCTGTTTCAGCCCCTCTGTTTCAGCCCCTCTGTTTCAGACCCTCTGTTTCAGACCCTCTGTTTCTCGCCCTCTGTTTCGGCCGCTCTGTTTCTCGCCCTCTGTTTCGGCCCCTCTGTTTCGCGCCCTCTGTTTCAGATCCTCTGTTTCAGAGCCTCTGTTTCAGACCCTCTGTTTCTCGCCCTCTGTTTCAGCCCCTCTGTTTCAGACCCTCTGTTTCGCGCCCTCTGTTTCGCGCCCTCTGTTTCAGACCCTCTGTTTCAGACCCTCTGTTTCAGCCCCTCTGTTTCAGACCCTCTGTTTCAGACCCACTGTTTCTCGACCTCTGTTTTGCGCCCTCAGTTTCAGACCTTCTGTTTCGCGCCCTCTGTTTCAGCCCCTCTGTTTCAGCCCCTCTGTTTCAGCCCCTCTGTTTCAGACCCTCTGTTTCTCGCCCTCTGTTTCAGCCACTCTGTTTCAGCCCCTCTGTTTCAGACCCTCTATTTATCGCCCTCTGTTTTGAGCCCTCTGTTTCAGACCCTCTGTTTCAGACCCTCTGTTTCTCGTGCTCTGTTTCTCGCCCTCTGTTTCAGACCCTCTGTTTCAGACCCTCTGTTTCTCGCCCTCTGTTTCACGCCCTCTGTTTCGCACCCTCTGTTTCTCGCCCTCTGTTTCAGACCCTCTGTTTTGCCCCCTCTGTTTCTCGCCCTCTGCTTCGGCCCCTCTGTTTCGCACCCTCTATTTCAGACCCTCTGTTTCAGACCCTCTGTTTCAGCCCCTCTGTTTCAGACCCTCTGTTTCTCGCCCTCTGTTTCGGCCCCTCTGTTTCTCGCCCTCTGTTTCGGCCCCTCTGTTTTGCGCCCTCTGTTTCGTGCCCTCTGTTTCAGACCCTCTGTTTCAGACCCTCTGTTTCTCGCCCTCTGTTTCTCGCTCTATGTTTCAGACCCTCTGTTTCAGACACTCTGTTTCTCGCCCTCTGTTTCTCGCCCTCTGCTTCAGACCCTCTGTTTTGGCCCCTCTGTTTCGCGCCCTCTCTTTCGCGCCCTCTGTTTCAGACCCTCTGTTTCGGCCCCTCTGTTTCTCGCCCTCTGCTTCGGCCCCTCTGTTTCGCGCCCTCTGTTTCAGACCCTCTGTTTCAGACCCTCTGTTTCTCGCCGTCTGTTTCAGACCCTCTGTTTCAGACCCTCTGTTTCGCGCCCTCTGATTCGGCCCATCTGTTTCTCGCCCTCTGTTTCGGCCACTCTGTTTCGCGCCCTCTGTTTCAGACCCTCTGTTTCGGCCCCTCTGTTTCGCGCCCTCTGTTTCGTGCCCTCTGTTTCAGACCCTCTGTTTCAGACCCTCTGTTTCTCGTGCTCTGTTTCTCGCCCTCTGTGTCAGACACTCTGTTTCAGGCCCTCTGTTTCGCACCCTCTGTTTCGCGCCCTCTCATTCACGCCCTCTGTTTCAGAAACTCTGTTTCGGCCCCTCTGTTTCTCGCCCTCTGCTTCGGCCCCTCTGTTTCGCGCCCTCTGTTTCAGACCCTCTTTTTCAGACCCTCTGTTTCAGCCCCTCTGTTTCAGCCCCTCTGTTTCAGACCCTCTGTTTCAGACCCTCTGTTTCTCGCCCTCTGTTTCGGCCGCTCTGTTTCTCGCCCTCTTTTTCGGCCCCTCTGTTTCGCGCCGTCTGTTTCAGACCCTCTGTTTCAGACCCTCTGTTTCGCGCCCTCTGATTCGGCCCATCTGTTTCTCGCCCTCTGTTTCGGCCACTCTGTTTCGCGCCCTCTGTTTCAGACCCTCTGTTTCGGCCCCTCTGTTTCGCGCCCTCTGTTTCGTGCCCTCTGTTTCAGACCCTCTGTTTCAGACCCTCTGTTTCTCGTGCTCTGTTTCTCGCCCTCTGTGTCAGACACTCTGTTTCAGACCCTCTGTTTCTCGCCCTCTGTTTCAGGCCCTCTGTTTCGCACCCTCTGTTTCGCGCCCTCTCATTCACGCCCTCTGTTTCAGACCCTCTGTTTCGGCCCCTCTGTTTCTCGCCCTCTGCTTCGGCCCCTCTGTTTCGCGCCCTCTGTTTCAGACCCTCTTTTTCAGACCCTCTGTTTCAGCTCCTCTGTTTCAGCCCCTCTGTTTCAGACCCTCTGTTTCAGACCCTCTGTTTCTCGCCCTCTGTTTCGGCCGCTCTGTTTCTCGCCCTCTGTTTCGGCCCCTCTGTTTCGCGCCCTCTGTTTCAGACCCTCTGTTTCAGACCCTCTGTTTCAGACCCTCTGTTTCTCGCCCTCTGTTTCAGCCCCTCTGTTTCAGACCCTCTGTTTCGCGCCCTCTGTTTCGCGCCCTCTGTTTCAGACCCTCTGTTTCAGACCCTCTGTTTCTCGCCCTCTGTTTCAGCCCCTCTGTTTCTCGCCCTCTGTTTCAGCCCCTCTGTTTCAGACCCTCTATTTCAGCCCCTCTGTTTCAGACCCTCTGTTTCAGACCCACTGTTTCTCGCCCTCTGTTTCGCGCCCTCAGTTTCAGACCCTCTGTTTCGCGCCCTCTGTTTCAGCCCCTCTGTTTCAGCCCCTCTGTTTCAGCCCCTCTGTTTCAGCCCCTCTGTTTCTCGCCCTCTGTTTCAGCCCCTCTGTTTCAGACCCTCTGTTACAGCCCCTCTGTTTCAGCCCCTCTGTTTCAGACCCTCTGTTTCTCGCCCTCTGTTTTGAGCCCTCTGTTTCAGACCCTCTGTTTCAGCCCCTCTGTTTCAGCCCCTCTTGTCAGCCCCTCTGTTTCTCGCCCTCTGTTTCAGCCCCTCTGTTTCAGACCCTCTGTTTCAGCACCTCTGTTTCAGCCCCTCTGTTTCAGCCCCTCTGTTTCAGACCCTCTGTTTCAGACCCTCTGTTTCGCGCCCTCTGTTTCAGACCCTCTGTTTCAGACCCTCTGTTTCAGCCCCTCTGTTTCAGACCCTCTGTTTCAGACCCACTGTTTCTCGCCCTCTGTTTCGCGCCCTCAGTTTCAGACCCTCTGTTTCGCGCCCTCTGTTTCAGCCCCTCTGTTTCAGCCCCTCTGTTTCAGCCCCTCTGTTTCAGCCCCTCTGTTTCTCGCCCTCTGTTTCAGCCCCTCTGTTTCAGACCCTCTGTTTCAGCCCCTCTGTTTTAGCCCCTCTGTTTCAGACCCTCTATTTATCGCCCTCTGTTTTGAGCCCTCTGTTTCAGACCCTCTGTTTCAGCCCCTCTTTTCAGCCCCTCTGTTTCAGCCCCTCAGTTACAGCCCCTCTGTTTCAGACCCTCTGTTTCAGACCCTCTGATTCTCGCCCTCTGTTTCAGCCCCTCTGTTTCAGACCCTCTGTTTCAGACCCTCTGTTTCAGCACCTCTGTTTCAGCCCCTCTGTTTCAGCCCCTCTGTTTCAGACCCTCTGTTTCAGACCCTCTGTTTCGCGCCCTCTGTTTCAGACCCTCTGTTTCAGACCCTCTGTTTCTCGCCCTCTGTTTCTTGCCCTCTGTTTCAGACCCTCTGTTTTGGCCCCTCTGTTTCTCGCCCTCTGCTTCGGCCCCTCTGTTTCGCGCCCTCTGTATCAGACCCTCTGTTTCAGACCCTCTGTTTCTCAACCTCTGTTTCAGACCCTCTGTTTCAGACCCTCTGTTTCAGACCTCTGTTTCTCGCCCTCTGTTTCAGACACTCTGTTTCAGACCCTCTGTTTCTCGTGCTCTGTTTCTCGCCCTCTGTTTCAGACCCTCTGTTTCAGACCCTCTGTTTCTCGCCCTCTGTTTCACGCCCTCTGTTTCGCACCCTCTGTTTCGCGCCCTCTCTTTCGCGCCCTCTGTTTCAGACCCTCTGTTTCGGCCCCTCTGTTTCTCGCCCTCTGCTTCGGCCCCTCTGTTTCGCGCCCTCTGTTTCAGACCCTCTGTTTCAGACCCTCTGTGTCTCGCTGTCTGTTTCAGACCCTCTGTTTCAGACCCTCTGTTTCGCGCCCTCTGATTCGGCCCATCTGTTTCTCGCCCTCTGTTTCGGCCACTCTGTATCGCGCACTCTGTTTCAGACCCTCTGTTTCGGCCCCTCTGTTTCGCGCCCTCTGTTTCGTGCCCTCTGTTTCAGACCCTCTGTTTCAGACCCTCTGTTTCTCGTGCTCTGTTTCTCGCCCTCTGTTTCAGACACTCTGTTTCAGACCCTCTGTTTCTCGCCCTCTGTTTCACGCCCTCCGTTTCGCATCCTCTGTTTCGCGCCCTCTCTTTCACGCCCTCTGTTTCAGACCCTCTGTTTCGGCCCCTCTGTTTCTCGCCCTCTGCTTCGGCCCCTCTGTTTCGCGCCCTCTGTTTCAGACCCTCTGTTTCAGACCCTCTGTTTCTCGCCGTCTGTTTCAGACCCTCTGTTTCAGACCCTCTGTTTCTCGCCCTCTGATTCGGCCCATCTGTTTCTCGTCCTCTGTTTTGGCCCCTCTGTTTCGCGCCCTCTGTTTCAGTCCCTCTGTTTCGGCCCCTCTGTTTTGCGCCCTCTGTTTCGTGCCCTCTGTTTCAGACCCTCTGTTTCAGCCACTCTGTTTCTCGCCCTCTGCTTCGGCCCCTCTGTTTCGCGCCCTCTGTTTCAGACCCTCTTTTTCAGACCCTCTGTTTCAGCCCCTCTGTTTCAGCCCCTCTGTTTCAGACCCTCTGTTTCAGACCCTCTGTTTCTCGCCCTCTGTTTCGGCCCCTCTGTTTCTCGCCCTCTGTTTCGGCCCATCTGTTTCGCGCCCTCTATTTCAGACCCTCTGTTTCAGACTCTCTGTTTCAGCCCCTCTGTTTCAGACCCTCTGTTTCTCGCCCTCTGTTTCGGCCCCTCTGTTTCTCGCCATCTGTTTCGGCCCCTCTGTTTTGCGCCCTCTGTTTCGTGCCCTCTGTTTCCGACCCTCTGTTTCAGCCCCTCTGTTTCAGCCCCTCTGTTTCAGCCCCTCTGTTTCTCGCCCTCTGTTTCAGCCCCTCTGTTTCAGACCCTCTGTTTCAGCCCCTCTGTTTCAGCCCCTCTGTTTCAGACCCTCTATTTATCGCCCTCTGTATTGAGCCCTCTGTTTCAGACCCTCTGTTTCAGCCCCTCTTGTCAGCCCCTCTGTTTCAGCCCCTCTGTTACAGCCCCTCTGTTTCAGACCCTCTGTTTCAAACCCTCTGATTCTCGCCCTCTGTTTCAGCCCCTCTGTTTCAGACCCTCTGTTTCAGACCCTCTGTTTCAGCACCTCTGTTTCAGCCCCTCTGTTTCAGCCCCTCTGTTTCAGACCCTCTGTTTCGCGCCCTCTGTTTCAGACCCTCTGTTTCAGACCCTCTGTTTCTCGCCCTCTGTTTCTCGCTCTATGTTTCAGACCCTCTGTTTCAGACCCTCTGTTTCAAACCCTCTGATTCTCGCCCTCTGTTTCAGCCCCTCTGTTTCAGACCCTCTGTTTCAGACCCTCTGTTTCAGCACCTCTGTTTCAGCCCCTCTGTTTCAGCCCCTCTGTTTCAGACCCTCTGTTTCGCGCCCTCTGTTTCAGACCCTCTGTTTCAGACCCTCTGTTTCTCGCCCTCTGTTTCTCGCTCTATGTTTCAGACCCTCTGTTTCAGACACTCTGTTTCTCGCCCTCTGTTTCTCGCCCTCTGTTTCAGACCCTCTGTTTTGGCCCCTCTGTTTCGCGCCCTCTCTTTCGCGCCCTCTGCTTCAGACCCTCTGTTTCGGCCCCTCTGTTTCTCGCCCTCTGCTTCGGCCCCTCTGTTTCGCGCCCTCTGTTTCAGACCCTCTGTTTCAGACCCTCTGTTTCTCGCCGTCTGTTTCAGACCCTCTGTTTCAGACCCTCTGTTTCACGCCCTCTGATTCGGCCCATCTGTTTCTCGCCCTCTGTTTCGGCCACTCTGTTTCGCGCCCTCTGTTTCAGACCCTCTGTTTCGGCCCCTCTGTCTCGCGCCCTCTGTTTCGTGCCCTCTGTTTCAGACCCTCTGTTTCAGACCCTCTGTTTCTCGTGCTCTGTTTCTCGCCCTCTGTTTCAGACCCTCTGTTTCGGCCCCTCTGTTTCTCGCCCTCTGTTTCAGGCCCTCTGTTTCGCACCCTCTGTTTCGCGCCCTCTCATTCACGCCCTCTGTTTCAGACCCTCTGTTTCGGCCCCTCTGTTTCTCGCCCTCTGCTTCGGCCCCTCTGTTTCACGCCCTCTGTTTCAGACCCTCTTTTTCAGACCCTCTGTTTCAGCCCCTCTGTTTCAGCCCCTCTGTTTCAGACCCTCTGTTTCAGACCCTCTGTTTCTCGCCCTCTGTTTCGGCCGCTCTGTTTCTCGCCCTCTGTTTCGGCCCCTCTGTTTCGCGCCCTCTGTTTCAGACCCTCTGTTTCAGACCCTCTGTTTCAGACCCTCTGTTTCTCGCCCTCTGTTTCACGCCCTCTGTTTCGCACCCTCTGTTTCGCGCCCTCTCTTTCGCGCCCTCTGTTTCAGACCCTCTGTTTCGGCCCCTCTGTTTCTCGCCCTCTGCTTCGGCCCCTCTGTTTCGCGCCCTCTGTTTCAGACCCTCTGTTTCAGACCCTCTGTGTCTCGCCGTCTGTTTCAGACCCTCTGTTTCAGACCCTCTGTTTCGCGCCCTCTGATTCGGCCCATCTGTTTCTCGCCCTCTGTTTCGGCCACTCTGTATCGCGCCCTCTGTTTCAGACCCTCTGTTTCGGCCCCTCTGTTTCGCGCCCTCTGTTTCGTGCCCTCTGTTTCAGACCCTCTGTTTCAGACCCTCTGTTTCTCGTGCTCTGTTTCTCGCCCTCTGTTTCAGACACTCTGTTTCAGACCCTCTGTTTCTCGCCCTCTGTTTCACGCCCTCTGTTTCGCACCCTCTGTTTCGCGCCCTCTCTTTCGCGCCCTCTGTTTCAGACCCTCTGTTTCGGCCCCTCTGTTTCTCGCCCTCTGCTTCGGCCCCTCTGTTTCGCGCCCTCTGTTTCAGACCCTCTGTTTCAGACCCTCTGTTTCTCGCCGTCTGTTTCAGACCCTCTGTTTCAGACCCTCTGTTTCTCGCCCTCTGATTCGGCCCATCTGTTTCTCGTCCTCTGTTTCGGCCCCTCTGTTTCGCGCTCTCTGTTTCAGACCCTCTGTTTCGGCCCCTCTGTTTTGCGCCCTCTGTTTCGTGCCCTCTGTTTCAGACCCTCTGTTTCAGCCCCTCTGTTTCTCGCCCTCTGCTTCGGCCCCTCTGTTTCGCGCCCTCTGTTTCAGACCCTCTTTTTCAGACCCTCTGTTTCAGCCCCTCTGTTTCAGCCCCTCTGTTTCAGACCCTCTGTTTCAGACCCTCTGTTTCTCGCCCTCTGTTTCGGCCCCTCTGTTTCTCGCCCTCTGTTTCGGCCCCTCTGTTTCGCGCCCTCTATTTCAGACCCTCTGTTTCAGACCCTCTGTTTCAGCCCCTCTGTTTCAGACCCTCTGTTTCTCGCCCTCTGTTTCGGCCCCTCTGTTTCTCGCCAACTGTTTCGGCCCCTCTGTTTTGCGCCCTCTGTTTCGTGCCCTCTGTTTCAGACCCTCTGTTTCAGCCCCTCTGTTTCTCGCCCTCTGCTTCGGCCCCTCTGTTTCGCGCCCTCTGTTTCAGACTCTCTTTTTCAGACCCTCTGTTTCAGCCCCTCTGTTTCAGCCCCTCTGTTTCAGACCCTCTGTTTCAGACCCTCTGTTTCTCGCCCTCTGTTTCGGCCCCTCTGTTTCTCGCCCTCTGTTTCGGCCCCTCTGTTTCGCGCCCTCTATTTCAGACCCTCTGTTTCAGACCCTCTGTTTCAGCCCCGCTGTTTCAGACCCTCTGTTTCTCGCCCTCTGTTTCAGACCCTCTGTTTCAGACCCTCTGTTTCGCGCCCTCTGTTTCGCGCCCTCTGTTTCAGACCATCTGTTTCAGACACTCTGTTTCTCGCCCTCTGTTTCAGCTCTTCTGTTTCTCGCCCTCTGTTTCAGCCCCTCTGTTTCAGACCCTCTATTTCAGCCCCTCTGTTTCAGACCCTCTGTTTCAGACCCACTGTTTCTCGCCCTGTGTTTCGCGCCCTCTGTTTCAGACCCTCTGTTTCGCGCCTTCTGTTTCAGCCCCTCTGTTTCAGTCCCTCTGTTTCAGCCCCTCTGTTTCTCGCCCTCTGTTTCAGCCCCTCTGTTTCAGACCCTCTGTTTCAGAAACTCTGTTTCAGCCCCTCTGTTTCAGACCCTCTGTTTCTCGCCCTCTGTTTTGATCCCTCTGTTTCAGACCCTCTGTTTCAGCCCGTCTGTTTCAGCCCCTCTTGTCAGCCCCTCTGTTTCTCGCCCTCTATTTCAGCCCCTCTGTTTCAGACCCTCTGTTTCAGACCCTCTGTTTCTCGCCCTCTGTTTCAGCCCCTCTGTTTCAGAACCTCTGTTTCAGCCCCTCTGTTTCAGCCCCTCTGTTTCAGCCCCTCTGTTTCAGACCCTCTGTTTCGCGCCCTCTGTTTCAGACCCTCTGTTTCAGACCCTCTGTTTCAGCGCCTCTGTTTCAGACCCTCTGTTTCAGACCAACTGTTTCTCGCCCTCTGTTTCGCGCCCTCAGTTTCAGACCCTCTGTTTCGCGCCGTCTGTTTCAGCCCCACTGTTTCAGCCCCTCTGTTTCAGCCCCTCTGTTTCAGCCCCTCTGTTTCTCGCACTCTGTTTCAGACCCTCTGTTTCAGCCCCTCTGTTTCTCGCCCTCTGTTTCAGCC
The DNA here is from genome assembly GCF_047496795.1 of Chiloscyllium punctatum. Classification (NCBI taxonomy): domain Eukaryota; kingdom Metazoa; phylum Chordata; class Chondrichthyes; order Orectolobiformes; family Hemiscylliidae; genus Chiloscyllium; species Chiloscyllium punctatum. Next base: position 28,757,280 of record NC_092759.1, on the reverse strand, counting down.
CCTCTGTTTCAGACCCTCTATTTATCGCCCTCTGTTTTGAGCCCTCTGTTTCAGACCCTCTGTTTCAGACCTTCTTGTCAGCCCCTCTGTTTCTCGCCCTCTGTTTCAGCCCCTCTGTTTCAGCCCCTCTGTTTCAGACCCTCTGATTCTCGCCCTCTGTTTCAGCCCCTCTGTTTCAGACCCTCTGTTTCAGCACCTCTGTTTCAGCCCCTCTGTTTCAGACCCTCTGTTTCGCGCCCTCTGTTTCAGACCCTCTGTTTCAGACCCTCTGTTTCTCGCCCTCTGTTTCTCGCACTATGTTTCAGACCCTCTGTTTCAGACACTCTGTTTTGGCCCCTCTGTTTCTCGCCCTCTGCTTCGGCCCCTCTGTTTCGCGCCCTCTGTATCAGACCCTCAGTTTCAGACCCTCTGTTTCTCTCCCTCTGTTTCAGACCCTCTGTTTCAGACCCTCTGTTTCAGACCTCTGTTTCTCGCCCTCTGTTTTGTGCCCTCTGTTTCAGACCCTCTGTTTCAGACCCTCTGTTTCTCGTGCTCTGTTTCTCGCCCTCTGTTTCAGACCCTCTGTTTCAGACCCTCTGTTTCTCGCCCTCTGTTTCACGCCCTCTGTTTCGCACCCTCTGTTTCTCGCCCTCTGTTTCAGACCCTCTGTTTTGGCCCCTCTGTTTCTCGCCCTCTGCTTCGGCCCCTCTGTTTCGCGCCCTCTGTATCAGACCCTCTGTTTCAGACCCTCTGTTTCTCTCCCTCTGTTTCAGACCCTCTGTTTCAGACCTCTGTTTCTCGCCCTCTGTTTTGTGCCCTCTGTTTCAGACCCTCTGTTTCAGACCCTCTGTTTCTCGTGCTCTGTTTCTCGCCCTCTGTTTCAGACCCTCTGTTTCAGACCCTCTGTTTCTCGCCCTCTGTTTCGGCCCCTCTGTTTCTCGCCCTCTGTTTCGGCCCCTCTGTTTCGCGCCCTCTATTTCAGACCCTCTGTTTCAGACCCTCTGTTTCAGCCCCTCTGTTTCAGACTCTCTGTTTCTCGCCCTCTGTTTCGGCCCCTCTGTTTCTCGCCCTCTGTTTCAGACCCTCTTTTTCAGTCCCTCTGTTTCAGCCCCTCTGTTTCTCGCCCTCTGTTTCAGCCCCTCTGTTTCAGACCCTCTGTTTCAGCCCCTCTGTTTCAGACTCTCTGTTTCTCGCCCTCTGTTTCAGACCCTCTGTTTCGCGCCTTCTGTTTCAGCCCCTCTGTTTCAGTCCCTCTGTTTCAGCCCCTCTGTTTCTCGCCCTCTGTTTCAGCCCCTCTGTTTCAGACCCTCTGTTTCAGAAACTCTGTTTCAGCCCCTCTGTTTCAGACCCTCTGTTTCTCGCCCTCTGTTTTGATCCCTCTGTTTCAGACCCTCTGTTTCAGCCCGTCTGTTTCAGCCCCTCTTGTCAGCCCCTCTGTTTCTCGCCCTCTATTTCAGCCCCTCTGTTTCAGACCCTCTGTTTCAGACCCTCTGTTTCTCGCCCTCTGTTTCAGCCCCTCTGTTTCAGAACCTCTGTTTCAGCCCCTCTGTTTCAGCCCCTCTGTTTCAGCCCCTCTGTTTCAGACCCTCTGTTTCGCGCCCTCTGTTTCAGACCCTCTGTTTCAGACCCTCTGTTTCAGCGCCTCTGTTTCAGACCCTCTGTTTCAGACCAACTGTTTCTCGCCCTCTGTTTCGCGCCCTCAGTTTCAGACCCTCTGTTTCGCGCCGTCTGTTTCAGCCCCACTGTTTCAGCCCCTCTGTTTCAGCCCCTCTGTTTCAGCCCCTCTGTTTCTCGCACTCTGTTTCAGACCCTCTGTTTCAGCCCCTCTGTTTCTCGCCCTCTGTTTCAGCCCCTCTGTTTCAGACCCTCTATTTATCGCCCTCTGTTTTGAGCCCTCTGTTTCAGACCCTCTGTTTCAGACCTTCTTGTCAGCCCCTCTGTTTCTCGCCCTCTGTTTCAGCCCCTCTGTTTCAGCCCCTCTGTTTCAGACCCTCTGATTCTCGCCCTCTGTTTCAGCCCCTCTGTTTCAGACCCTCTGTTTCAGCACCTCTGTTTCAGCCCCTCTGTTTCAGACCCTCTGTTTCGCGCCCTCTGTTTCAGACCCTCTGTTTCAGACCCTCTGTTTCTCGCCCTCTGTTTCTCGCACTATGTTTCAGACCCTCTGTTTCAGACACTCTGTTTTGGCCCCTCTGTTTCTCGCCCTCTGCTTCGGCCCCTCTGTTTCGCGCCCTCTGTATCAGACCCTCAGTTTCAGACCCTCTGTTTCTCTCCCTCTGTTTCAGACCCTCTGTTTCAGACCCTCTGTTTCAGACCTCTGTTTCTCGCCCTCTGTTTTGTGCCCTCTGTTTCAGACCCTCTGTTTCAGACCCTCTGTTTCTCGTGCTCTGTTTCTCGCCCTCTGTTTCAGACCCTCTGTTTCAGACCCTCTGTTTCTCGCCCTCTGTTTCACGCCCTCTGTTTCGCACCCTCTGTTTCTCGCCCTCTGTTTCAGACCCTCTGTTTTGGCCCCTCTGTTTCTCGCCCTCTGCTTCGGCCCCTCTGTTTCGCGCCCTCTGTATCAGACCCTCTGTTTCAGACCCTCTGTTTCTCTCCCTCTGTTTCAGACCCTCTGTTTCAGACCTCTGTTTCTCGCCCTCTGTTTTGTGCCCTCTGTTTCAGACCCTCTGTTTCAGACCCTCTGTTTCTCGTGCTCTGTTTCTCGCCCTCTGTTTCAGACCCTCTGTTTCAGACCCTCTGTTTCTCGCCCTCTGTTTCGGCCCCTCTGTTTCTCGCCCTCTGTTTCGGCCCCTCTGTTTCGCGCCCTCTATTTCAGACCCTCTGTTTCAGACCCTCTGTTTCAGCCCCTCTGTTTCAGACTCTCTGTTTCTCGCCCTCTGTTTCGGCCCCTCTGTTTCTCGCCCTCTGTTTCGGCCCCTCTGTTTCAGACCCTCTTTTTCAGACCCTCTGTTTCAGACCCTCTGTTTCAGACCCTCTGTTTCAGCCCCTCTGTTTCTCGCCCTCTGCTTCGGCCCCTCTGTTTCGCGCCCTCTGTTTCAGACCCTCTTTTTCAGACCCTCTGTTTCAGCCCCTCTGTTTCAGCCCCTCTGTTTCAGACCCTCTGTTTCAGACCCTCTGTTTCTCGCCCTCTGTTTCGGCCCCTCTGTTTCTCGCCCTCTGTTTCGGCCCCTCTGTTTCGCGCCCTCTATTTCAGACCCTCTGTTTCAGACCCTCTGTTTCAGCCCCTCTGTTTCAGACCCTCTGTTTCTCGCCCTCTGTTTCAGCCCCTCTGTTTCAGACCCTCTGTTTCGCGCCCTCTGTTTCGCGCCCTCTGTTTCAGACCCTCTGTTTCAGACACTCTGTTTCTCGCCCTCTGTTTCAGCCCCTCTGTTTCTCGCCCTCTGTTTCAGCCCCTCTGTTTCAGACCCTCTATTTCAGCCCCTCTGTTTCAGACCCTCTGTTTCAGACCCACTGTTTCTCGCCCTGTGTTTCGCGCCCTCAGTTTCAGACCCTCTGTTTCGCGCCCTCTGTTTCAGCCCCTCTGTTTCAGCCCCTCTGTTTCAGCCCCTCTGTTTCTCGCCCTCTGTTTCAGCCCCTCTGTTTCAGACCCTCTGTTTCAGAAACTCTGTTTCAGCCCCTCTGTTTCAGACCCTCTATTTCTCGCCCTCTGTTTTGATCCCTCTGTTTCAGACCCTCTGTTTCAGCCCGTCTGTTTCAGCCCCTCTTGTCAGCCCCTCTGTTTCTCGCCCTCTATTTCAGCCCCTCTGTTTCAGACCCTCTGTTTCAGACCCTCTGTTTCTCGCCCTCTGTTTCAGCCCCTCTGTTTCAGACCCTCTGTTTCAGCACCTCTGTTTCAGCCCCTCTGTTTCAGCCCCTCTGTTTCAGACCCTCTGTTTCAGACCCTCTGTTTCGCGCCCTCTGTTTCAGACCCTCTGTTTCAGACCCTCTGTTTCAGCCCCTCTGTTTCAGACCCTCTGTTTCAGACCCACTGTTTCTCGCCCTCTGTTTCGCGCCCTCAGTTTCAGACCCTTTGTTTCGCGCCCTCTGTTTCAGCCCCTCTGTTTCAGCCCCTCTGTTTCAGCCCCTCTGTTTCAGCCCCTCTGTTTCTCGCCCTCTGTTTCAGACCCTCTGTTTCAGCCCCTCTGTTTCTCGCCCTCTGTTTCAGCCCCTCTGTTTCAGACCCTCTGTTTCAGCCCCTCTGTTTCAGCCCCTCTGTTTCAGACCCTCTATTTATCGCCCTCTGTTTTGAGCCCTCTGTTTCAGACCCTCTGTTTCAGACCTTCTTGTCAGCCCCTCTGTTTCTCGCCCTCTGTTTCAGCCCCTCTGTTTCAGACCCTCTGTTTCAGACCCTCTGTTTCGCGCCCTCTGTTTCAGACCCTCTGTTTCAGACCCTCTGTTTCAGCACCTCTGTTTCAGCCCCTCTGTTTCAGACCCTCTGTTTCAGACCCTCTGTTTCAGACCCTCTGTTTCGCGCCCTCTGTTTCAGACCCTCTGTTTCAGACCCTCTGTTTCAGACCCTCTGTTTCTCGCCCTCTGTTTCTCGCACTATGTTTCAGACCCTCTGTTTCAGACACTCTGTTTTGGCCCCTCTGTTTCTCGCCCTCTGCTTCGGCCCCTCTGTTTCGCGCCCTCTGTATCAGACCCTCTGTTTCAGACCCTCTGTTTCTCTCCCTCTGTTTCAGACCCTCTGTTTCAGACCCTCTGTTTCAGACCCTCTGTTTCTCGTGCTCTGTTTCTCGCCCTCTGTTTCAGACCCTCTGTTTCAGACCCTCTGTTTCTCGCCCTCTGTTTCACGCCCTCTGTTTCGCACCCTCTGTTTCTCGCCCTCTGTTTCAGACCCTCTGTTTTGGCCCCTCTGTTTCTCGCCCTCTGCTTCGGCCCCTCTGTTTCGCGCCCTCTGTACCAGACCCTCTGTTTCAGACCCTCTGTTTCTCTCCCTCTGTTTCAGACCCTCTGTTTCAGACCCTCTGTTTCAGACCTCTGTTTCTCGCCCTCTGTTTTGTGCCCTCTGTTTCAGACCCTCTGTTTCAGACCCTCTGTTTCTCGTGCTCTGTTTCTCGCCCTCTGTTTCAGACCCTCTGTTTCGCGCCCTCTCTTTCGCGCCCTCTGTTTCAGACCCTCTGTTTCGGCCCCTCTGTTTCTCGTCCTCTGCTTCGGCCCCTCTGTTTCGCGCCCTCTGTTTCAGACCCTCTGTTTCAGCCCCTCTGTTTCAGCCCTTCTTGTCAGCCCCTCTGTTTCTCGCCCTCTATTTCAGCCCCTCTGTTTCAGACCCTCTGATTCAGACCCTTTGTTTCTCGCCCTCTGTTTCAGCCCCTCTGTTTCAGACCTTCTGTTTCAGCACCACTGTTTCAGCCCCTCTGTTTCAGCCCCTCTGTTTCAGACCCTCTGTTTCAGACCCTCTGTTTCGCGCCCTCTGTTTCAGACCCTCTGTTTCAGACCCTCTGTTTCAGCGCCTCTGTTTCAGACCCTCTGTTTCAGACCCACTGTTTCTCGCCCTCTGTTTCAGCCCTCTGTTTCAGCCCCTCTGTTTCAGCCCCTCTGTTTCTCGCCCTCTGTTTTAGCCCCTCTGTTTCAGACCCGCTGTTTCAGCCCCTCTGTTTCAGCCCCTCTGTTTCAGACCCACTGTTTCTCGCCCTCTGTTTCGCGCCCTCAGTTTCAGACCCTCTGTTTCGCGCCCTCTGTTTCAGCCCTCTGTTTCAGCCCCTCTGTTTCAGCCCCTCTGTTTCTTGCCCTCTGTTTTAGCCCCTCTGTTTCAGACCCGCTGTTTCAGCCCCTCTGTTTCAGCCCCTCTGTTTCAGACCCTCTATTTATCGCCCTCTGTTTTGAGCCCTCTGTTTCAGACCCTCTGTTTCAGACCCTCTTGTCAGCCCCTCTGTTTCTCGCCCTCTGTTTCAGCCCCTCTGTTTCAGCCCTTCTGTTTCAGACCCTCTGATTCTCGCCCTCTGTTTCAGCCCCTCTGTTTCAGACCCTCTGTTTCAGCCCCTCTGTTTCAGCCCCTCTGTTTCTGACCCTCTGTTTCAGACCCTCTGTTTCGCGCCCTCTGTTTCAGACCCTCTGTTTCAGACCCTCTGTTTCAGACCCTCTGTTTCTGACCCTCTGTTTCTCGCTCTATGTTTCAGACCCTCTGTTTCAGACACTCTGTTTCTCGCCCTCTGTTTCTCGCCCTCTGTTTCAGACCCTCTGTTTTGGCCCCTCTGTTTCTCGCCCTCTGCTTCGGCCCCTCTGTTTCGCGCCCTCTGTATCAGACCCTCTGTTTCAGACCCTCTGTTTCTCTCCCTCTGTTTCAGACCCTCTGTTTCAGACCCTCTGTTTCAGACCTCTGTTTCTCGCCCTCTGTTTTGTGCCCTCTGTTTCATACACTCTGTTTCAGACCCTCTGTTTCTCGTGCTCTGTTTCTCGCCCTCTGTTTCAGACCCTCTGTTTCAGACCCTCTGTTTCTCGCCCTCTGTTTCACACCCTCTGTTTCGCACCCTCTGTTTCGCGCCCTCTCTTTCGCGCCCTCTGTTTCGCGCCCTCTGTTTCAGACCCTCTGTTTCAGACCCTCTGTTTCAGCCCCTCTTGTCAGCCCCTCTGTTTCTCGCCCTCTATTTCAGCCCCTCTGTTTCAGACCCTCTGTTTCAGACCCTCTGTTTCTCGCCCTCTGTTTCAGCCCCTCTGTTTCAGACCCTCTGTTTCAGCACCTCTGTTTCAGCCCCTCTGTTTCAGCCCCTCTGTTTCAGACCCTCTGTTTCAGACCCTCTGTTTCGCGCCCTCTGTTTCAGAACCTCTGTTTCAGACCCTCTGTTTCAGCGCCTCTGTTTCAGGCCCTCTGTTTCAGACCCACTGTTTCTCGACCTCTGTTTCGCGCCCTCCGTTTCAGACCCTCTGTTTCGCGCCCTCTGTTTCAGCCCCTCTGTTTCAGCCCCTCTGTTTCAGCCCCTCTGTTTCAGACCCTCTGTTTCTCGCCCTCTGTTTTAGCCCCTCTGTTTCAGACCCGCTGTTTCAGCCCCTCTGTTTCAGCCCCTCTGTTTCAGACCCTCTATTTATCGCCCTCTGTTTTGAGCCCTCTGTTTCAGACCCTCTGTTTCAGACCCTCTTGTCAGCCCCTCTGTTTCTCGCCCTCTGTTTCAGACCCTCTGTTTCAGCCCCTCTGTTTCAGACCCTCTGATTCTCGCCCTCTGTTTCAGCCCCTCTGTTTCAGACCCTCTGTTTCAGCCCCTCTGTTTCAGCCCCTCTGTTTCAGACCCTCTGTTTCAGACCCTCTGTTTCGCGCCCTCTGTTTCAGACCCTCTGTTTCAGACCCTCTGTTTCAGACCCTCTGTTTCTCGCCCTCTGTTTCTCGCTCTATGTTTCAGACCCTCTGTTTTGGCCCCTCTGTTTCTCGCCCTCTGCTTCGGCCCCTCTGTTTCGCGCCCTCTGTATCAGACCCTCTGTTTCAGACCCTCTGTTTCTCTCCCTCTGTTTCAGACCCTCTGTTTCAGACACTCTGTTTCAGACCTCTGTTTCTCGCCCTCTGTTTTGTGCCCTCTGTTTCATACACTCTGTTTCAGACCCTCTGTTTCTCGTGCTCTGTTTCTCGCCCTCTGTTTCAGACCCTCTGTTTCAGACCCTCTGTTTCTCGCCCTCTGTTTCACACCCTCTGTTTCGCACCCTCTGTTTCGCGCCCTCTCTTTCGCGCCCTCTGTTTCGCGCCCTCTGTTTCAGACTCTCTGTTTCAGCCCCTCTGTTTCAGCCCCTCTTGTCAGCCCCTCTGTTTCTCGCCCTCTATTTCAGCCCCTCTGTTTCAGACCCTCTGTTTCAGACCCTCTGTTTCTCGCCCTCTGTTTCAGCCCCTCTGTTTCAGACCCTCTGTTTCAGCACCTCTGTTTCAGCCCCTCTGTTTCAGCCCCTCTGTTTCAGACCCTTTGTTTCAGACCCTCTGTTTCGCGCCCTCTGTTTCAGACCCTCTGTTTCAGACACTCTGTTTCAGCGCCTCTGTTTCAGACCCTCTGTTTCAGACCCACTGTTTCTCGACCTCTGTTTCGCGCCCTCAGTTTCAGACCCTCTGTTTCGCGCCCTCTGTTTCAGCCCCTCTGTTTCAGCCCCTCTGTTTCAGCCCCTCTGTTTCAGCCCCTCTGTTTCTCGCCCTCTGTTTTAGCCCCTCTGTTTCAGACCCGCTGTTTCAGCCCCTCTGTTTCAGCCCCTCTGTTTCAGACCCTCTATTTATCGCCCTCTGTTTTGAGCCCTCTGTTTCAGACCCTCTGTTTCAGACCCTCTTGTCAGCCCCTCTGTTTCTCGCCCTCTGTTTCAGACCCTCTGTTTCAGCCCCTCTGTTTCAGACCCTCTGATTCTCGCCCTCTGTTTCAGCCCCTCTGTTTCAGACCCTCTGTTTCAGCCCCTCTGTTTCAGCCCCTCTGTTTCAGACCCTCTGTTTCAGACCCTCTGTTTCGCGCCCTCTGTTTCAGACCCTCTGTTTCAGACCCTCTGTTTCAGACCCCCTGTTTCTCGCCCTCTGTTTCTCGCTCTATGTTTCAGACCCTCTGTTTCAGACACTCTGTTTCTCGCCCTCTGTTTCTCGCCCTCTGTTTCAGACCCTCTGTTTTGGCCCCTCTGTTTCTCGCCCTCTGCTTCGGCCCCTCTGTTTCGCGCCCTCTGTATCAGACCCTCTGTTTCAGACCCTCTGTTTCTCTCCCTCTGTTTCAGACCCTCTGTTTCAGACCCTCTGTTTCAGACCTCTGTTTCTCGCCCTCTGTTTTGTGCCCTCTGTTTCATACACTCTGTTTCGGACCCTCTGTTTCTCGTGCTCTGTTTCTCGCCCTCTGTTTCAGACCCTCTGTTTCAGACCCTCTGTTTCTCGCCCTCTGTTTCACACCCTCTGTTTCGCACCCTCTGTTTCGCGCCCTCTCTTTCGCGCCCTCTGTTTCAGACCCTCTGTTTCTCGCCCTCTGATTCGGCAACTCTGTTTCTCGCCGTCTGTTTCAGACCCTCTGTTTCTCGCCCTCTGATTCGGCCCATCTGTTTCTCGCCCTCTGTTTCGGCCCCTCTGTTTCGCGCCCTCTGTTTCAGACCCTCTGTTTCTCGCCATCTGTTTCGCGCCTTCTGTTTCAGCCCCTCTGTTTCAGACCCTCTGTTTCAGCCCCTCTGTTTCTCGCCCTCTGTTTCAGCCCCTCTGTTTCAGACCCTCTGTTTCAGAAACTCTGTTTCAGCCCCTCTGTTTCAGACCCTCTGTTTCTCGCCCTCTGTTTTGATCCCTCTGTTTCAGACCCTCTGTTTCAGCCCCTCTGTTTCAGCCCCTCTGTTTCAGACCCTCTATTTATCGCCCTCTGTTTTGAGCCCTCTGTTTCAGACCCTCTGTTTCAGACCTTCTTGTCAGCCCCTCTGTTTCTCGCCCTCTGTTTCAGCCCCTCTGTTTCAGACCCTCTGTTTCAGACCCTCTGTTTCGCGCCCTCTGTTTCAGACCCTCTGTTTCAGACCCTCTGTTTCAGCACCTCTGTTTCAGCCCCTCTGTTTCAGACCCTCTGTTTCAGACCCTCTGTTTCAGACCCTCTGTTTCGCGCCCTCTGTTTCAGACCCTCTGTTTCAGACCCTCTGTTTCAGACCCTCTGTTTCTCGCCCTCTGTTTCTCGCACTATGTTTCAGACCCTCTGTTTCAGACACTCTGTTTTGGCCCCTCTGTTTCTCGCCCTCTGCTTCGGCCCCTCTGTTTCGCGCCCTCTGTATCAGACCCTCTGTTTCAGACCCTCTGTTTCTCTCCCTCTGTTTCAGACCCTCTGTTTCAGACCCTCTGTTTCAGACCCTCTGTTTCTCGTGCTCTGTTTCTCGCCCTCTGTTTCAGACCCTCTGTTTCAGACCCTCTGTTTCTCGCCCTCTGTTTCACGCCCTCTGTTTCGCACCCTCTGTTTCTCGCCCTCTGTTTCAGACCCTCTGTTTTGGCCCCTCTGTTTCTCGCCCTCTGCTTCGGCCCCTCTGTTTCGCGCCCTCTGTACCAGACCCTCTGTTTCAGACCCTCTGTTTCTCTCCCTCTGTTTCAGACCCTCTGTTTCAGACCCTCTGTTTCAGACCTCTGTTTCTCGCCCTCTGTTTTGTGCCCTCTGTTTCAGACCCTCTGTTTCAGACCCTCTGTTTCTCGTGCTCTGTTTCTCGCCCTCTGTTTCAGACCCTCTGTTTCGCGCCCTCTCTTTCGCGCCCTCTGTTTCAGACCCTCTGTTTCGGCCCCTCTGTTTCTCGTCCTCTGCTTCGGCCCCTCTGTTTCGCGCCCTCTGTTTCAGACCCTCTGTTTCAGCCCCTCTGTTTCAGCCCTTCTTGTCAGCCCCTCTGTTTCTCGCCCTCTATTTCAGCCCCTCTGTTTCAGACCCTCTGATTCAGACCCTTTGTTTCTCGCCCTCTGTTTCAGCCCCTCTGTTTCAGACCTTCTGTTTCAGCACCACTGTTTCAGCCCCTCTGTTTCAGCCCCTCTGTTTCAGACCCTCTGTTTCAGACCCTCTGTTTCGCGCCCTCTGTTTCAGACCCTCTGTTTCAGACCCTCTGTTTCAGCGCCTCTGTTTCAGACCCTCTGTTTCAGACCCACTGTTTCTCGCCCTCTGTTTCAGCCCTCTGTTTCAGCCCCTCTGTTTCAGCCCCTCTGTTTCTCGCCCTCTGTTTTAGCCCCTCTGTTTCAGACCCGCTGTTTCAGCCCCTCTGTTTCAGCCCCTCTGTTTCAGACCCACTGTTTCTCGCCCTCTGTTTCGCGCCCTCAGTTTCAGACCCTCTGTTTCGCGCCCTCTGTTTCAGCCCTCTGTTTCAGCCCCTCTGTTTCAGCCCCTCTGTTTCTCGCCCTCTGTTTTAGCCCCTCTGTTTCAGACCCGCTGTTTCAGCCCCTCTGTTTCAGCCCCTCTGTTTCAGACCCTCTATTTATCGCCCTCTGTTTTGAGCCCTCTGTTTCAGACCCTCTGTTTCAGACCCTCTTGTCAGCCCCTCTGTTTCTCGCCCTCTGTTTCAGCCCCTCTGTTTCAGCCCTTCTGTTTCAGACCCTCTGATTCTCGCCCTCTGTTTCAGCCCCTCTGTTTCAGACCCTCTGTTTCAGCCCCTCTGTTTCAGCCCCTCTGTTTCTGACCCTCTGTTTCAGACCCTCTGTTTCGCGCCCTCTGTTTCAGACCCTCTGTTTCAGACCCTCTGTTTCAGACCCTCTGTTTCTGACCCTCTGTTTCTCGCTCTATGTTTCAGACCCTCTGTTTCAGACACTCTGTTTCTCGCCCTCTGTTTCTCGCCCTCTGTTTCAGACCCTCTGTTTTGGCCCCTCTGTTTCTCGCCCTCTGCTTCGGCCCCTCTGTTTCGCGCCCTCTGTATCAGACCCTCTGTTTCAGACCCTCTGTTTCTCTCCCTCTGTTTCAGACCCTCTGTTTCAGACCCTCTGTTTCAGACCTCTGTTTCTCGCCCTCTGTTTTGTGCCCTCTGTTTCATACACTCTGTTTCAGACCCTCTGTTTCTCGTGCTCTGTTTCTCGCCCTCTGTTTCAGACCCTCTGTTTCAGACCCTCTGTTTCTCGCCCTCTGTTTCACACCCTCTGTTTCGCACCCTCTGTTTCGCGCCCTCTCTTTCGCGCCCTCTGTTTCGCGCCCTCTGTTTCAGACCCTCTGTTTCAGACCCTCTGTTTCAGCCCCTCTTGTCAGCCCCTCTGTTTCTCGCCCTCTATTTCAGCCCCTCTGTTTCAGACCCTCTGTTTCAGACCCTCTGTTTCTCGCCCTCTGTTTCAGCCCCTCTGTTTCAGACCCTCTGTTTCAGCACCTCTGTTTCAGCCCCTCTGTTTCAGCCCCTCTGTTTCAGACCCTCTGTTTCAGACCCTCTGTTTCGCGCCCTCTGTTTCAGAACCTCTGTTTCAGACCCTCTGTTTCAGCGCCTCAGTTTCAGGCCCTCTGTTTCAGACCCACTGTTTCTCGACCTCTGTTTCGCGCCCTCCGTTTCAGACCCTCTGTTTCGCGCCCTCTGTTTCAGCCCCTCTGTTTCAGCCCCTCTGTTTCAGCCCCTCTGTTTCAGACCCTCTGTTTCTCGCCCTCTGTTTTAGCCCCTCTGTTTCAGACCCGCTGTTTCAGCCCCTCTGTTTCAGCCCCTCTGTTTCAGACCCTCTATTTATCGCCCTCTGTTTTGAGCCCTCTGTTTCAGACCCTCTGTTTCAGACCCTCTTGTCAGCCCCTCTGTTTCTCGCCCTCTGTTTCAGACCCTCTGTTTCAGCCCCTCTGTTTGAGACCCTCTGATTCTCGCCCTCTGTTTCAGCCCCTCTGTTTCAGACCCTCTGTTTCAGCCCCTCTGTTTCAGCCCCTCTGTTTCAGACCCTCTGTTTCAGACCCTCTGTTTCGCGCCCTCTGTTTCAGACCCTCTGTTTCAGACCCTCTGTTTCAGACCCTCTGTTTCTCGCCCTCTGTTTCTCGCTCTATGTTTCAGACCCTCTGTTTTGGCCCCTCTGTTTCTCGCCCTCTGCTTCGGCCCCTCTGTTTCGCGCCCTCTGTATCAGACCCTCTGTTTCAGACCCTCTGTTTCTCTCCCTCTGTTTCAGACCCTCTGTTTCAGACACTCTGTTTCAGACCTCTGTTTCTCGCCCTCTGTTTTGTGCCCTCTGTTTCATACACTCTGTTTCAGACCCTCTGTTTCTCGTGCTCTGTTTCTCGCCCTCTGTTTCAGACCCTCTGTTTCAGACCCTCTGTTTCTCGCCCTCTGTTTCACACCCTCTGTTTCGCACCCTCTGTTTCGCGCCCTCTCTTTCGCGCCCTCTGTTTCGCGCCCTCTGTTTCAGACTCTCTGTTTCAGCCCCTCTGTTTCAGCCCCTCTTGTCAGCCCCTCTGTTTCTCGCCCTCTATTTCAGCCCCTCTGTTTCAGACCCTCTGTTTCAGACCCTCTGTTTCTCGCCCTCTGTTTCAGCCCCTCTGTTTCAGACCCTCTGTTTCAGCACCTCTGTTTCAGCCCCTCTGTTTCAGCCCCTCTGTTTCAGACCCTTTGTTTCAGACCCTCTGTTTCGCGCCCTCTGTTTCAGACCCTCTGTTTCAGACACTCTGTTTCAGCGCCTCTGTTTCAGACCCTCTGTTTCAGACCCACTGTTTCTCGACCTCTGTTTCGCGCCCTCAGTTTCAGACCCTCTGTTTCGCGCCCTCTGTTTCAGCCCCTCTGTTTCAGCCCCTCTGTTTCAGCCCCTCTGTTTCAGCCCCTCTGTTTCTCGCCCTCTGTTTTAGCCCCTCTGTTTCAGACCCGCTGTTTCAGCCCCTCTGTTTCAGCCCCTCTGTTTCAGACCCTCTATTTATCGCCCTCTGTTTTGAGCCCTCTGTTTCAGACCCTCTGTTTCAGACCCTCTTGTCAGCCCCTCTGTTTCTCGCCCTCTGTTTCAGACCCTCTGTTTCAGCCCCTCTGTTTCAGACCCTCTGATTCTCGCCCTCTGTTTCAGCCCCTCTGTTTCAGACCCTCTGTTTCAGCCCCTCTGTTTCAGCCCCTCTGTTTCAGACCCTCTGTTTCAGACCCTCTGTTTCGCGCCCTCTGTTTCAGACCCTCTGTTTCAGACCCTCTGTTTCAGACCCCCTGTTTCTCGCCCTCTGTTTCTCGCTCTATGTTTCAGACCCTCTGTTTCAGACACTCTGTTTCTCGCCCTCTGTTTCTCGCCCTCTGTTTCAGACCCTCTGTTTTGGCCCCTCTGTTTCTCGCCCTCTGCTTCGGCCCCTCTGTTTCGCGCCCTCTGTATCAGACCCTCTGTTTCAGACCCTCTGTTTCTCTCCCTCTGTTTCAGACCCTCTGTTTCAGACCCTCTGTTTCAGACCTCTGTTTCTCGCCCTCTGTTTTGTGCCCTCTGTTTCATACACTCTGTTTCGGACCCTCTGTTTCTCGTGCTCTGTTTCTCGCCCTCTGTTTCAGACCCTCTGTTTCAGACCCTCTGTTTCTCGCCCTCTGTTTCACACCCTCTGTTTCGCACCCTCTGTTTCGCGCCCTCTCTTTCGCGCCCTCTGTTTCAGACCCTCTGTTTCTCGCCCTCTGATTCGGCAACTCTGTTTCTCGCCGTCTGTTTCAGACCCTCTGTTTCTCGCCCTCTGATTCGGCCCATCTGTTTCTCGCCCTCTGTTTCGGCCCCTCTGCTTCGCGCCCTCTGTTTCAGACCCTCTGTTTCTCGCCATCTGTTTCGCGCCTTCTGTTTCAGCCCCTCTGTTTCAGACCCTCTGTTTCAGCCCCTCTGTTTCTCGCCCTCTGTTTCAGCCCCTCTGTTTCAGACCCTCTGTTTCAGAAACTCTGTTTCAGCCCCTCTGTTTCAGACCCTCTGTTTCTCGCCCTCTGTTTTGATCCCTCTGTTTCAGACCCTCTGTTTCAGCCCGTCTGTTTCAGCCCCTCTTGTCAGCCCCTCTGTTTCTCGCCCTCTGTTTCAGCCCCTCTGTTTCAGACCCTCTGTTTCAGACCCTCTGTTTCTCGCCCTCTGTTTCAGCCCCTCTGTTTCAGACCCTCTGTTTCAGCACCTCTGTTTCAGCCCCTCTGTTTCAGCCCCTCTGTTTCAGACCCTCTGTTTCAGACCCTCTGTTTCGCGCCCTCTGTTTCAGACCCTCTGTTTCAGACCCTCTGTTTCAGCACCTCTGTTTCAGACCCTCTGTTTCAGACCCACTGTTTCTCGCCCTCTGTTTCGCGCCCTCAGTTTCAGACCCTCTGTTTCGCGCCCTCTGTTTCAGCCCCTCTGTTTCAGCCCCTCTGTTTCAGCCCCTCTGTTTCAGCCCCTCTGTTTCTCGCCCTCTGTTTCAGACCCTCTGTTTCAGCCCCTCTGTTTCTCGCCCTCTGTTTCAGCCCCTCTGTTTCAGACCCTCTGTTTCAGCCCCTCTGTTTCAGCCCCTCTGTTTCAGACCCTCTATTTATCGCCCTCTGTTTCAGACCCTCTGTTTCAGACCTTCTTGTCAGCCCCTCTGTTTCTCGCCCTCTGTTTCACACCCTCTGTTTCGCACCCTCTGTTTCGCGCCCTCTCTTTCGCGCCCTCTGATTCGGCCCATCTATTTCTCGCCCTCTGTTTCAGACCCTCTGTTTCTCGCCCTCTGATTCGGCAACTCTGTTTCTCGCCGTCTGTTTCAGACCCTCTGTTTCTCGCCCTCTGATTCGGCCCATCTGTTTCTCGCCCTCTGTTTCGGCCCCTCTGTTTCGCGCCCTCTGTTTCAGACCCTCTGTTTCAGACCCTCTGTTTCTCGCCATCTGTTTCGCGCCTTCTGTTTCAGCCCCTCTGTTTCAGACCCTCTGTTTCAGCCCCTCTGTTTCTCGCCCTCTGTTTCAGCCCCTCTGTTTCAGACCCTCTGTTTCAGAAACTCTGTTTCAGCCCCTCTGTTTCAGACCCTCTGTTTCTCGCCCTCTGTTTTGATCCCTCTGTTTCAGACCCTCTGTTTCAGCCCGTCTGTTTCAGCCCCTCTTGTCAGCCCCTCTGTTTCTCGCCCTCTGTTTCAGCCCCTCTGTTTCAGACCCTCTGTTTCAGACCCTCTGTTTCTCGCCCTCTGTTTCAGCCCCTCTGTTTCAGACCCTCTGTTTCAGCACCTCTGTTTCAGCCCCTCTGTTTCAGCCCCTCTGTTTCAGACCCTCTGTTTCAGACCCTCTGTTTCGCGCCCTCTGTTTCAGACCCTCTGTTTCAGACCCTCTGTTTCAGCACCTCTGTTTCAGACCCTCTGTTTCAGACCCACTGTTTCTCGCCCTCTGTTTCGCGCCCTCAGTTTCAGACCCTCTGTTTCGCGCCCTCTGTTTCAGCCCCTCTGTTTCAGCCCCTCTGTTTCAGCCCCTCTGTTTCAGCCCCTCTGTTTCTCGCCCTCTGTTTCAGACCCTCTGTTTCAGCCCCTCTGTTTCTCGCCCTCTGTTTCAGCCCCTCTGTTTCAGACCCTCTGTTTCAGCCCCTCTGTTTCAGCCCCTCTGTTTCAGACCCTCTATTTATCGCCCTCTGTTTTGAGCCCTCTGTTTCAGACCCTCTGTTTCAGACCTTCTTGTCAGCCCCTCTGTTTCTCGCCCTCTGTTTCAGCCCCTCTGTTTCAGACCCTCTGTTTCAGACCCTCTGATTCTCGCCCTCTGTTTCAGCACCTCTGTTTCAGACCCTCTGTTTCAGCACCTCTGTTTCAGCCACTCTGTTTCAGCCCCTCTGTTTCAGACCCTCTGTTTCAGACCCTCTGTTTCGCGCCCTCTGTTTCAGACCCTCTGTTTCAGACCCTCTGTTTCAGACCCTCTGTTTCTCGCCCTCTGTTTCTCGCACTATGTTTCAGACCCTCTGTTTCAGACACTCTGTTTTGGCCCCTCTGTTTCTCGCCCTCTGCTTCGGCCCCTCTGTTTCGCGCCCTCTGTATCAGACCCTCTGTTTCAGACCCTCTGTTTCTCTCCCTCCGTTTCAGACCCTCTGTTTCAGACCCTCTGTTTCAGACCTCTGTTTCTCGCCCTCTGTTTTGTGCCCTCTGTTTCAGACCCTCTGTTTCAGACCCTCTGTTTCTCGTGCTCTGTTTCTCGCCCTCTGTTTTAGCCCCTCTGTTTCAGACCCGCTGTTTCAGCCCCTCTGTTTCAGCCCCTCTGTTTCAGACCCTCTATTTATCGCCCTCTGTTTTGAGCCCTCTGTTTCAGACCCTCTGTTTCAGACCCTCTTGTCAGCCCCTCTGTTTCTCGCCCTCTGTTTCAGCCCCTCTGTTTCAGCCCTTCTGTTTCAGACCCTCTGATTCTCGCCCTCTGTTTCAGCCCCTCTGTTTCAGACCCTCTGTTTCAGCACCTCTGTTTCAGCCCCTCTGTTTCTGACCCTCTGTTTCAGACCCTCTGTTTCGCGCCCTCTGTTTCAGACCCTCTGTTTCAGACCCTCTGTTTCAGACCCTCTGTTTCTGACCCTCTGTTTCTCGCTCTATGTTTCAGACCCTCTGTTTCAGACACTCTGTTTCTCGCCCTCTGTTTCTCGCCCTCTGTTTCAGACCCTCTGTTTTGGCCCCTCTGTTTCTCGCCCTCTGCTTCGGCCCCTCTGTTTCGCGCCCTCTGTATCAGACCCACTGTTTCAGACCCTCTGTTTCTCTCCCTCTGTTTCAGACCCTCTGTTTCAGACCCTCTGTTTCAGACCTCTGTTTCTCGCCCTCTGTTTTGTGCCCTCTGTTTCATACACTCTGTTTCAGACCCTCTGTTTCTCGTGCTCTGTTTCTCGCCCTCTGTTTCAGACCCTCTGTTTCAGACCCTCTGTTTCTCGCCCTCTGTTTCACACCGTCTGTTTCGTACCCTCTGTTTCGCGCCCTCTCTTTCGCGCCCTCTGTTTCGCGCCCTCTGTTTCAGACCCTCTGTTTCAGACCCTCTGTTTCAGCCCCTCTTGTCAGCCCCTCTGTTTCTCGCCCTCTATTTCAGCCCCTCTGTTTCAGACCCTCTGTTTCAGACCCTCTGTTTCTCGCCCTCTGTTTCAGCCCCTCTGTTTCAGACCCTCTGTTTCAGCACCTCTGTTTCAGCCCCTCTGTTTCAGCCCCTCTGTTTCAGACCCTCTGTTTCAGACCCTCTGTTTCGCGCCCTCTGTTTCAGAACCTCTGTTTCAGACCCTCTGTTTCAGCGCCTCTGTTTCAGGCCCTCTGTTTCAGACCCACTGTTTCTCGACCTCTGTTTCGCGCCCTCCGTTTCAGACCCTCTGTTTCGCGCCCTCTGTTTCAGCCCCTCTGTTTCAGCCCCTCTGTTTCAGCCCCTCTGTTTCAGACCCTCTGTTTCTCGCCCTCTGTTTTAGCCCCTCTGTTTCAGACCCGCTGTTTCAGCCCCTCTGTTTCAGCCCCTCTGTTTCAGACCCTCTATTTATCGCCCTCTGTTTTGAGCCCTCTGTTTCAGACCCTCTGTTTCAGACCCTCTTGTCAGCCCCTCTGTTTCTCGCCCTCTGTTTCAGCCCCTCTGTTTCAGCCCCTCTGTTTCAGACCCTCTGATTCTCGCCCTCTGTTTCAGCCCCTCTGTTTCAGACCCTCTGTTTCAGCCCCTCTGTTTCAGCCCCTCTGTTTCAGACCCTCTGTTTCAGACCCTCTGTTTCGCGCCCTCTGTTTCAGACCCTCTGTTTCAGACCCTCTGTTTCAGACCCTCTGTTTTGGCCCCTCTGTTTCTCGCCCTCTGCTTCGGCCCCTCTGTTTCGCGCCCTCTGTATCAGACCCTCTGTTTCAGACCCTCTGTTTCTCTCCCTCTGTTTCAGACCCTCTGTTTCAGACACTCTGTTTCAGACCTCTGTTTCTCGCCCTCTGTTTTGTGCCCTCTGTTTCATACACTCTGTTTCAGACCCTCTGTTTCTCGTGCTCTGTTTCTCGCCCTCTGTTTCAGACCCTCTGTTTCAGACCCTCTGTTTCTCGCCCTCTGTTTCACACCCTCTGTTTCGCACCCTCTGTTTCGCGCCCTCTCTTTCGCGCCCTCTGTTTCGCGCCCTCTGTTTCAGACTCTCTGTTTCAGCCCCGCTGTTTCAGCCCCTCTTGTCAGCCCCTCTGTTTCTCGCCCTCTATTTCAGCCCCTCTGTTTCAGACCCTCTGTTTCAGACCCTCTGTTTCTCGCCCTCTGTTTCAGCCCCGCTGTTTCAGACCCTCTGTTTCAGCACCTCTGTTTCAGCCCCTCTGTTTCAGCCCCTCTGTTTCAGACCCTTTGTTTCAGACCCTCTGTTTCGCGCCCTCTGTTTCAGACCCTCTGTTTCAGACCCTCTGTTTCAGCGCCTCTGTTTCAGACCCTCTGTTTCAGACCCACTGTTTCTCGACCTCTGTTTCGCGCCCTCAGTTTCAGACCCTCTGTTTCGCGCCCTCTGTTTCAGCCCCTCTGTTTCAGCCCCTCTGTTTCAGCCCCTCTGTTTCAGCCCCTCTGTTTCTCGCCCTCTGTTTTAGCCCCTCTGTTTCAGACCCGCTGTTTCAGCCCCTCTGTTTCAGCCCCTCTGTTTCAGACCCTCTATTTATCGCCCTCTGTTTTGAGCCCTCTGTTTCAGACCCTCTGTTTCAGACCCTCTTGTCAGCCCCTCTGTTTCTCGCCCTCTGTTTCAGACCCTCTGTTTCAGCCCCTCTGTTTCAGACCCTCTGATTCTCGCCCTCTGTTTCAGCCCCTCTGTTTCAGACCCTCTGTTTCAGCCCCTCTGTTTCAGCCCCTCTGTTTCAGACCCTCTGTTTCAGACCCTCTGTTTCGCGCCCTCTGTTTCAGACCCTCTGTTTCAGACCCTCTGTTTCAGACCCCCTGTTTCTCGCCCTCTGTTTCTCGCTCTATGTTTCAGACCCTCTGTTTCAGACACTCTGTTTCTCGCCCTCTGTTTCTCGCCCTCTGTTTCAGACCCTCTGTTTTGGCCCCTCTGTTTCTCGCCCTCTGCTTCGGCCCCTCTGTTTCGCGCCCTCTGTATCAGACCCTCTGTTTCAGACCCTCTGTTTCTCTCCCTCTGTTTCAGACCCTCTGTTTCAGACCCTCTGTTTCAGACCTCTGTTTCTCGCCCTCTGTTTTGTGCCCTCTGTTTCATACACTCTGTTTCGGACCCTCTGTTTCTCGTGCTCTGTTTCTCGCCCTCTGTTTCAGACCCTCTGTTTCAGACCCTCTGTTTCTCGCCCTCTGTTTCACACCCTCTGTTTCGCACCCTCTGTTTCGCGCCCTCTCTTTCGCGCCCTCTGTTTCAGACCCTCTGTTTCTCGCCCTCTGATTCGGCAACTCTGTTTCGCGCCCTCTGTTTCAGACCCTCTGTTTCAGATCCTCTGTTTCTCGCCGTCTGTTTCAGACCCTCTGTTTCTCGCCCTCTGATTCGGCCCATCTGTTTCTCGCCCTCTGTTTCGGCCCCTCTGTTTCGCGCCCTCTGTTTCAGACCCTCTGTTTCAGACCCTCTGTTTCTCGCCATCTGTTTCGCGCCTTCTGTTTCAGCCCCTCTGTTTCAGACCCTCTGTTTCAGCCCCTCTGTTTCTCGCCCTCTGTTTCAGCCCCTCTGTTTCAGACCCTCTGTTTCAGAAACTCTGTTTCAGCCCCTCTGTTTCAGACCCTCTGTTTCTCGCCCTCTGTTTTGATCCCTCTGTTTCAGACCCTCTGTTTCAGCCCGTCTGTTTCAGCCCCTCTTGTCAGCCCCTCTGTTTCTCGCCCTCTGTTTCAGCCCCTCTGTTTCAGACCCTCTGTTTCAGACCCTCTGTTTCTCGCCCTCTGTTTCAGCCCCTCTGTTTCAGACCCTCTGTTTCAGCACCTCTGTTTCAGCCCCTCTGTTTCAGCCCCTCTGTTTCAGACCCTCTGTTTCAGACCCTCTGTTTCGCGCCCTCTGTTTCAGACCCTCTGTTTCAGACCCTCTGTTTCAGCACCTCTGTTTCAGACCCTCTGTTTCAGACCCACTGTTTCTCGCCCTCTGTTTCGCGCCCTCAGTTTCAGACCCTCTGTTTCGCGCCCTCTGTTTCAGCCCCTCTGTTTCAGCCCCTCTGTTTCAGCCCCTCTGTTTCAGCCCCTCTGTTTCTCGCCCTCTGTTTCAGACCCTCTGTTTCAGCCCCTCTGTTTCTCGCCCTCTGTTTCAGCCCCTCTGTTTCAGACCCTCTGTTTCAGCCCCTCTGTTTCAGCCCCTCTGTTTCAGACCCTCTATTTATCGCCCTCTGTTTTGAGCCCTCTGTTTCAGACCCTCTGTTTCAGACCTTCTTGTCAGCCCCTCTGTTTCTCGCCCTCTGTTTCAGCCCCTCTGTTTCAGACCCTCTGTTTCAGACCCTCTGATTCTCGCCCTCTGTTTCAGCACCTCTGTTTCAGACCCTCTGTTTCAGCACCTCTGTTTCAGCCCCTCTGTTTCAGCCCCTCTGTTTCAGACCCTCTGTTTCAGACCCTCTGTTTCGCGCCCTCTGTTTCAGACCCTCTGTTTCAGACCCTCTGTTTCAGACCCTCTGTTTCTCGCCCTCTGTTTCTCGCACTATGTTTCAGACCCTCTGTTTCAGACACTCTGTTTTGGCCCCTCTGTTTCTCGCCCTCTGCTTCGGCCCCTCTGTTTCGCGCCCTCTGTATCAGACCCTCTGTTTCAGACCCTCTGTTTCTCTCCCTCCGTTTCAGACCCTCTGTTTCAGACCCTCTGTTTCAGACCTCTGTTTCTCGCCCTCTGTTTTGTGCCCTCTGTTTCAGACCCTCTGTTTCAGACCCTCTGTTTCTCGTGCTCTGTTTCTCGCCCTCTGTTTCAGACCCTCTGTTTCAGACCCTCTGTTTCTCGCCCTCTGTTTCACGCCCTCTGTTTCGCACCCTCTGTTTCTCGCCCTCTGTTTCAGACCCTCTGTTTTGGCCCCTCTGTTTCTCGCCCTCTGCTTCGGCCCCTCTGTTTCGCGCCCTCTGTACCAGACCCTCTGTTTCAGACACTCTGTTTCTCTCCCTCTGTTTCAGACACTCTGTTTCAGACCCTCTGTTTCAGACCTCTGTTTCTCGCCCTCTGTTTTGTGCCCTCTGTTTCAGACCCTCTGTTTCAGACCCTCTGTTTCTCGTGCTCTGTTTCTCGCCCTCTGTTTCAGACCCTCTGTTTCGCACCCTCTGTTTCGCGCCCTCTCTTTCGCGCCCTCTGTTTCAGACCCTCTGTTTTGGCCCCTCTGTTTCTCGCCCTCTGCTTCGGCCCCTCTGTTTCGCGCCCTCTGTACCAGACCCTCTGTTTCAGACCCTCTGTTTCTCTCCCTCTGTTTCAGACCCTCTGTTTCAGACCCTCTGTTTCAGACCTCTGTTTCTCGCCCTCTGTTTTGTGCCCTCTGTTTCAGACCCTCTGTTTCAGACCCTCTGTTTCTCGTGCTCTGTTTCTCGCCCTCTGTTTCAGACCCTCTGTTTCAGACCCTCTGTTTCTCGCCCTCTGTTTCACGCCCTCTGTTTCGCACCCTCTGTTTCGCGCCCTCTCTTTCGCGCTCTCTGTTTCAGACCCTCTGTTTCGGTCCCTCTGTTTCTCGTCCTCTGCTTCGGCCCCTCTGTTTCGCGCCCTCTGTTTCAGACCCTCTGTTTCAGCCCCTCTGTTTCAGCCCCTCTTGTCAGCCCCTCTGTTTCTCGCCCTCTATTTCAGCCCCTCTGTTTCAGACCCTCTGTTTCAGACCCTCTGTTTCTCGCCCTCTGTTTCAGCCCCTCTGTTTCAGACCCTCTGTTTCAGCACCTCTGTTTCAGCCCCTCTGTTTCAGCCCCTCTGTTTCAGACCCTCTGTTTCAGACCCTCTGTTTTGCGCCCTCTGTTTCAGACCCTCTGTTTCAGACCCTCTGTTTCAGCGCCTCTGTTTCAGACCCTCTGTTTCAGACCCACTGTTTCTCGCCCTCTGTTTCGCGCCCTCAGTTTCAGACCCTCTGTTTCGCGCCCTCTGTTTCAGCCCCTCTGTTTCAGCCCCTCTGTTTCAGCCCCTCTGTTTCAGCCCCTCTGTTTCAGACCCTCTATTTATCGCCCTCTGTTTTGAGCCCTCTGTTTCAGACCCTCTGTTTCAGACCCTCTTGTCAGCCCCTCTGTTTCTCGCCCTCTGTTTCAGCCCCTCTGTTTCAGCCCTTCTGTTTCAGACCCTCTGATTCTCGCCCTCTGTTTCAGCCCCTCTGTTTCAGACCCTCTGTTTCAGCCCCTCTGTTTCAGCCCCTCTGTTTCAGACCCTCTGTTTCAGACCCTCTGTTTCGCGCCCTCTGTTTCAGACCCTCTGTTTCAGACCCTCTGTTTCAGACCCTCTGTTTCTCGCCCTCTGTTTCTCGCTCTATGTTTCAGACCCTCTGTTTCAGACACTCTGTTTCTCGCCCTCTGTTTCTCGCCCTCTGTTTCAGACCCTCTGTTTTGGCCCCTCTGTTTCTCGCCCTCTGCTTCGGCCCCTCTGTTTCGCGCCCTCTGTATCAGACCCTCTGTTTCAGACCCTCTGTTTCTCTCCCTCTGTTTCAGACCCTCTGTTTCAGACCCTCTGTTTCAGACCTCTGTTTCTCGCCCTCTGTTTTGTGCCCTCTGTTTCATACACTCTGTTTCAGACCCTCTGTTTCGCGTGCTCTGTTTCTCGCCCTCTGTTTCAGACCCTCTGTTTCAGACCCTCTGTTTCTCGCCCTCTGTTTCACACCCTCTGTTTCGCACCCTCTGTTTCGCGCCCTCTCTTTCGCGCCCTCTGTTTCGCGCCCTCTGTTTCAGACCCTCTGTTTCAGCCCCTCTGTTTCAGCCCCTCTTGTCAGCCCCTCTGTTTCTCGCCCTCTATTTCAGCCCCTCTGTTTCAGACCCTCTGTTTCAGACCCTCTGTTTCTCGCCCTCTGTTTCAGCCCCTCTGTTTCAGCACCTCTGTTTCAGCCCCTCTGTTTCAGCCCCTCTGTTTCAGACCCTCTGTTTCAGACCCTCTGTTTCGCGCCCTCTGTTTCAGACCCTCTGTTTCAGACCCTCTGTTTCAGCGCCTCTGTTTCAGACCCTCTGTTTCAGACCCACTGTTTCTCGCCCTCTGTTTCGCGCCCTCAGTTTCAGACCCTCTGTTTCGCGCCCTCTGTTTCAGCCCCTCTGTTTCAGCCCCTCTGTTTCAGCCCCTCTGTTTCAGCCCCTCTGTTTCTCGCCCTCTGTTTTAGCCCCTCTGTTTCAGACCCGCTGTTTCAGCCCCTCTGTTTCAGCCCCTCTGTTTCAGACCCTCTATTTATCGCCCTCTGTTTTGAGCCCTCTGTTTCAGACCCTCTGTTTCAGACCCTCTTGTCAGCCCCTCTGTTTTGAGCCCTCTGTTTCAGCCCCTCTGTTTCAGCCCCTCTGTTTCAGACCCTCTGATTCTCGCCCTCTGTTTCAGCCCCTCTGTTTCAGACCCTCTGTTTCAGCCCCTCTGTTTCAGCCCCTCTGTTTCAGCCCCTCTGTTTCAGACCCTCTGTTTCGCGCCCTCTGTTTCAGACCCTCTGTTTCAGACCCTCTGTTTCAGACCCTCTGTTTCTCGCCCTCTGTTTCTCGCTCTATGTTTCAGACCCTCTGTTTCAGACACTCTGTTTCTCGCCCTCTGTTTCTCGCCCTCTGTTTCAGACCCTCTGTTTTGGCCCCTCTGTTTCTCGCCCTCTGCTTCGGCCCCTCTGTTTCGCGCCCTCTGTATCAGACCCTCTGTTTCAGACCCTCTGTTTCTCTCCCTCTGTTTCAGACCCTCTGTTTCAGACCCTCTGTTTCAGACCTCTGTTTCTCGCCCTCTGTTTTGTGCCCTCTGTTTCATACACTCTGTTTCAGACCCTCTGTTTCTCGTGCTCTGTTTCTCGCCCTCTGTTTCAGACCCTCTGTTTCAGACCCTCTGTTTCTCGCCCTCTGATTCACACCCTCTGTTTCGCACCCTCTGTTTCGCGCCCTCTCTTTCGCCCCCTCTGTTTCAGACCCTCTGTTTCTCGCCCTCTGATTCGGCCCCTCTGTTTCGCGCCCTCTGTTTCAGACCCTCTGTTTCAGATCCTCTGTTTCTCGCCGTCTGTTTCAGACCCTCTGTTTCAGACCCTCTGTTTCTCGCCCTCTGATTCGGCCCATCTGTTTCTCGCCCTCTGTTTCGGCCCCTCTGTTTCGCGCCCTCTGTTTCAGACCCTCTGTTTCAGACCCTCTGTTTCTCGCCATCTGTTTCGTGCCCTCTGTTTCGCGCCCTCTGTTTCAGACCCTCTGTTTCGGCCCCTCTGTTTCCTGCCCTCTGTTTCTGCCCCTCTGTTTCGTGCCCTCTATTTCGCACCCTCTGTTTCAGACACTCTGTTTCTCGCCCTCTGTTTCTCGCCCTCTGTTTCAGACCCTCTGTTTCAGACCCTCTGTTTCTCGCCCACTGTTTCGCGCCCTCTGTTTCGTGCCCTCTGTTTCGCGCCCTCTGTTTCGCGCCCTCTGTTTCAGACCCACTGTTTCAGACCCTCAGTATCTCGCCCTCTGTTTCTCGCCCTCTGTTTCAGACCCTCTGCTTCAGACCCTCTCTTTCTCGCCCTCTGTTTCGCGCCCTCTGTTTCGCGCTCTCTGTTTCGCGCCCTCTGTTTCAGACCCTCTGTTTCAGCCCCTCCGTTTCTCGCCCTCTGCTTCGGCCCCTCTGTTTCGCGCCCTCAGTTTCAGACCGTCTGTTTCAGACCCTCTGTTTCTCGCCCTCTGTTTCAGCCCCTCTGTTTCAGAGCCTCTGTTTCGCGCCCTCTGTTTCGCGCCCTCAGTTTCGTGCCCTCTGTTTCAGACCCTCTGTTTCAGACCCTCTGTTTCAGACCCTCTGTTTCTCGCCCTCTGTTTCTCGCCCTCTGTTTCAGCCCCTCTGTTTCAGACCCTCTGTTTCTCGCCCTCTGTTTCGCGCCCTCTGTTTCACGCCCTCTGTTTCAGACCCTGTGTTTCAGACCTTCTGTTTCTCGCCCTCTGTTTCAGCACCTCTGTTTCAGACCCTCTGTTTCGCGCCCTCTGTTTCGCGCCCTCAGTTTCGCGCCCTCTGTTTCAGACCCTCTGTTTCAGACGCTCTGTTTCAGACCCTCTGTTTCTCGCCCTCTGTTTCTCGCCCTCTGTTTCAGCCCCTCTGTTTCTCGCCCTCTGTTTCAGCCCCTCTGTTTCAGACCCGCTGTTTCTCGCCCTCTGTTTCAGCCCCTCTGTTTCTCGCCCTCTGATTCAGCCCCTCTGTTTCTCGGCCTCTGTTTCAGCCGCTCTATTTCTCGCCATCTGTTTCAGCCCCTCTGTTTCAGCCCCTCTGTTTCAGTCCTTTGTTTCAGCCCCTCTGTTTCTCGCCCTCTGTATCAGCCCCTCTGTTTCTCGCCCTCTGTTTCAGCCCCTCTGTTTCTCGCACACTGTTTCAGCCCCTCTGTTTCTCGCCCTCTGTTTCAGCCCGTCTGATTCAGCCCCTCTGATTCAGCCCCTCTGATTCAGCCCCTTTGTTTCTCCCACTCTGTTCCAGCTCCTCTGTTTCAGCCCCTCTGTTTCAGCCACTCTGTTTCAGCCCCTCTGTTTCAGCCCCTGTGTTTCAGCCCCTCTGTTTCTCGCCCACTGTTTCAGCCCCTCTCTTTCTCGCCCTCTGTTTCAGCCCCTCTGTTTCAAAACCTCTGTTTCTCGCCCTCTGTTTCGGCCCCTCTGTTTATCGCCCTCTGTTTCGGCCCCTCTGTTTCTCGCCCTCAGATTCGGCCCCTCTGTTTCGCGCCCTCTGTTTCAGACCCTCTGTTTCAGACCCTCTGTTTCAGACCCTCTGTTTCAGCCCCTCTGTTTCAGACCCTCTGTTTCTCGCCCTCTGTTTCAGCCCCTCTGTTTCAGACCCTCTGTTTCGCGCCCTCTGTTTCAGACCCTCTGTTTCAGCCCCTCTATTTCAGACCCTCTGTTTCTCGCCCTCTGTTTCAGCCCCGCTGTTTCAGACCCTCTGTTTCGCGCCCTCTGTTTCAGACCCTCTGTTTCAGACCCTCTGTTTCTCGCCCTCTGTTTCAGCCCCTCTGTTTCTCGCCCTCTGTTTCAGCCCCTCTGTTTCAGACCCTCTGTTTCAGCCCCTCTGTTTCAGACCCTCTGTTTCAGACCCACTGTTTCTCGCCCTCTGTTTTGCGCCCTCAGTTTCAGACCCTCTGTTTCGCGCCCTCTGTTTCAGCCCCTCTGTTTCAGCCCCTCTGTTTCAGCCCCTCTGTTTCAGCCCCTCTGTGTCTCGCCCTCTGTTTCAGCCCCTCTATTTCAGACCCTCTGTTTCAGCCCCTCTGTTTCAGCCCCTCAGTTTCAGACCCTCTGTTTTGAGCCCTCTGTTTTGAGCCCTCTGTTTCAGACCCTCTGTTTCAGCCCCTCTGTTTCAGCCCCTCTGTATCAGCCCCTCTGTTTCTCGCCCTCTGTTTCAGCCCCTCTGTTTCAGACCCTCTGTTTCAGACCCTCTGTTTCAGACCCTCTTGTCAGCCCCTCTGTTTCTCGCCCTCTGTTTCAGCCCCTCTGTTTCAGCCCCTCTTTTTCAGACCCTCTGATTCTCGCCCTCTGTTTCAGCCCCTCTGTTTCAGACCCTCTGTTTCAGCCCCTCTGTTTCAGCCCCTCTGTTTCAGCCCCTCTGTTTCAGACCCTCTGTTTCGCGCCCTCTGTTTCAGACCCTCTGTTTCAGACCCTCTGTTTCAGACCCTCTGTTTCTCGCCCTCTGTTTCTCGCTCTATGTTTCAGACCCTCTGTTTCAGACACTCTGTTTCTCGCCCTCTGTTTCTCGCCCTCTGTTTCAGACCCTCTGTTTTGGCGCCTCTGTTTCTCGCCCTCTGCTTCGGCCCCTCTGTTTCGCGCCCTCTGTATCAGACCCTCTGTTTCAGACCCTCTGTTTCTCTCCCTCTGTTTCAGACCCTCTGTTTCAGACCCTCTGTTTCAGACCTCTGTTTCTCGCCCTCTGTTTTGTGCCCTCTGTTTCATACAATCTGTTTCAGACCCTCTGTTTCTCGTGCTCTGTTTCTCGCCCTCTGTTTCAGACCCTCTGTTTCAGACCCTCTGTTTCTCGCCCTCTGATTCACACCCTCTGTTTCGCACCCTCTGTTTCGCGCCCTCTCTTTCGCGCCCTCTGTTTCAGACCCTCTGTTTCTCGCCCTCTGATTCGGCCCCTCTGTTTCGCGCCCTCTGTTTCAGACCCTCTGTTTCAGATCCTCTGTTTCTCGCCGTCTGTTTCAGACCCTCTGTTTCAGACCCTCTGTTTCTCGCCCTCTGATTCGGCCCATCTGTTTCTCGCCCTCTGTTTCGGCCCCTCTGTTTCGCGCCCTCTGTTTCAGACCCTCTGTTTCAGACCCTCTGTTTCTCGCCATCTGTTTCGCGCCCTCTGTTTCGCGCCCTCTGTTTCAGACCCTCTGTTTCGGCCCCTCTGTTTCCTGCCCTCTGTTTCTGCCCCTCTGTTTCGCGCCCTCTATTTCGCACCCTCTGTTTCAGACCCTCTGTTTCAGACCCTCTGTTTCTCGCCCACTGTTTCTCGCCCACTGTTTCGCGCCCTCTGTTTCAGACCCACTGTTTCAGACCCTCAGTATCTCGCCCTCTGTTTCTCGCCCTCTGTTTCAGACCCTCTGCTTCAGACCCTCTCTTTCTCGCCCTCTGTTTCGCGCCCTCTGTTTCGCGCCCTCTGTTTCGCGCCCTCTGTTTCAGACCCTCTGTTTCAGCCCCTCCGTTTCTCGCCCTCTGCTTCGGCCCCTCTGTTTCGCGCCCTCAGTTTCAGACCGTCTGTTTCAGACCCTCTGTTTCTCGCCCTCTGTTTCAGCCCCTCTGTTTCAGAGCCTCTGTTTCGCGCCCTCTGTTTCGCGCCCTCAGTTTCGTGCCCTCTGTTTCAGACCCTCTGTTTCAGACCCTCTGTTTCAGACCCTCTGTTTCTCGCCCTCTGTTTCTCGCCCTCTGTTTCAGCCCCTCTGTTTCAGACCCTCTGTTTCTCGCCCTCTGTTTCGCGCCCTCTGTTTCACGCCCTCTGTTTCAGACCCTGTGTTTCAGACCTTCTGTTTCTCGCCCTCTGTTTCAGCACCTCTGTTTCAGACCCTCTGTTTCGCGCCCTCTGTTTCGCGCCCTCAGTTTCGCGCCCTCTGTTTCAGACCTTCTGTTTCAGACGCTCTGTTTCAGACCCTCTGTTTCTTGCCCTCTGTTTCTCGCCCTCTGTTTCAGCCCCTCTGTTTCTCGCCCTCTGTTTCAGCCCCTCTGTTTCAGCCCCTCTGTTTCAGACCCTCTGTTTCAGACCCTCTGTTTCAGACCCTCTGTATCTCGCCCTCTGTTTCAGCCCCTCTGTTTCAGACCCTCTGTTTCTCGCCCTCTGTTTCGCGCCCTCTGTTTCTCGCCCTCTGTTTCAGCCCCTCTGTTTCTCGCCCTCTGTTTCAGCCCCTCTGTTTCAGCCCCTCTGTTTCAGCCCCTCTGTTTCAGACCCTCTGTTTCAGACCCTCTGTTTCAGACCCTCTGTTTCTCGCCCTCTGTTTCAGCCCCTCTGTTTCAGACCCTCTGTTTCTCGCCCTCTGTTTCGCGCCCTCTGTTTCACGCCCTCTGTTTCAGACCCTGTGTTTCAGACCCTCTGTTTCTCGCCCTCTGTTTCAGCCCCTCTGTTTCAGACCCTCTGTTTCAGCCCCTCTGTTTTAGACCCTCTGTATCAGACCCTCTGTTTCACGCCCTCTGTTTTGCGCCCTCAGTTTCAGACCCTCTGTTTCAGACCCGCTGTTTCTCGCCCTCTGTTTCAGCCCCTCTGTTTCTCGCCCTCTGATTCAGCCCCTCTGTTTCAGACCCTCTGTTTCAGCCCCTCTGTTTCAGACCCTCTGTTTCAGACCCACTGTTTCTCGCCCTCTGTTTCGCGCCCTCAGTTTCAGACCCTCTGTTTCGCGCCCTCTGTTTCAGCCCCTCTGTTTCAGCCCCTCTGTTTCAGCCCCTCTGTTTCAGCCCCTCTGTTTCTCGCCCTCTATTTCAGCCCCTCTGTTTCAGACCCTCTGTTTCAGCCCCTCTGTTTCAGCCCCTCTGTTTCAGACCCTCTGTTTCTCGCCCTCTGTTTTGAGCCCTCTGTTTCAGACCCTCTGTTTCAGCCCCTCTGTTTCAGCCCCTCTTGTCAGCCCCTCTGTTTCTCGCCCTCTGTTTCAGCCCCTCTGTTTCAGACCCTCTGTTTCAGCACCTCTGTTTCAGCCCCTCTGTTTCAGCCCCTCTGTTTCAGACCCTCTGTTTCAGACCCTCTGTTTCGCGCCCTCTGTTTCAGACCCTCTGTTTCAGACCCTCTGTTTCAGCCCCTCTGTTTCAGACCCTCTGTTTCAGACCCACTGTTTCTCGCCCTCTGTTTCGCGCCCTCAGTTTCAGACCCTCTGTTTCGCGCCCTCTGTTTCAGCCCCTCTGTTTCAGCCCCTCTGTTTCAGCCCCTCTGTTTCAGCCCCTCTGTTTCTCGCCCTCTGTTTCAGCCCCTCTGTTTCAGACCCTCTGTTTCAGCCCCTCTGTTTTAGCCCCTTTGTTTCAGACCCTCTATTTATCGCCCTCTGTTTTGAGCCCTCTGTTTCAGACCCTCTGTTTCAGCCCCTCTTTTCAGCCCCTCTGTTTCAGCCCCTCTGTTACAGCCCCTCTGTTTCAGACCCTCTGTTTCAGACCCTCTGATTCTCGCCCTCTGTTTCAGCCCCTCTGTTTCAGACCCTCTGTTTCAGACCCTCTGTTTCAGCACCTCTGTTTCAGCCCCTCTGTTTCAGCCCCTGTGTTTCAGACCCTCTGTTTCAGACCCTCTGTTTCGCGCCCTCTGTTTCAGACCCTCTGTTTCAGACCCTCTGTTTCTCGCCCTCTGTTTCTCGCTCTATGTTTCAGACCCTCTGTTTCAGACACTCTGTTTCTCGCCCTCTGTTTCTCGCCCTCTGTTTCAGACCCTCTGTTTTGGCCCCTCTGTTTCTCGCCCTCTGCTTCGGCCCCTCTGTTTCGCGCCCTCTGTATCAGACCCTCTGTTTCAGACCCTCTGTTTCTCTAACTCTGTTTCAGACCCTCTGTTTCAGACCCTCTGTTTCAGACCTCTGTTTCTCGCCCTCTGTTTTGTGCCCTCTGTTTCAGACCCTCTGTTTCAGACCCTCTGTTTCTCGTGCTCTGTTTCTCGCCCTCTGTTTCAGCCCCTCTGTTTCTCGGCCTCTGTTTCAGCCGCTCTATTTCTCGCCATCTGTTTCAGCCCCTCTGTTTCAGCCCCTCTGTTTCAGTCCTTTGTTTCAGCCCCTCTGTTTCTCGCCCTCTGTATCAGCCCCTCTGTTTCTCGCCCTCTGTTTCAGCCCCTCTGTTTCTCGCACACTGTTTCAGCCCCTCTGTTTCTCGCCCTCTGTTTCAGCCCGTCTGATTCAGCCCCTCTGATTCAGCCCCTCTGATTCAGCCCCTTTGTTTCTCCCACTCTGTTCCAGCTCCTCTGTTTCAGCCCCTCTGTTTCAGCCACTCTGTTTCAGCCCCTCTGTTTCAGCCCCTGTGTTTCAGCCCCTCTGTTTCTCGCCCACTGTTTCAGCCCCTCTCTTTCTCGCCCTCTGTTTCAGCCCCTCTGTTTCAAAACCTCTGTTTCTCGCCCTCTGTTTCGGCCCCTCTGTTTATCGCCCTCTGTTTCGGCCCCTCTGTTTCTCGCCCTCAGATTCGGCCCCTCTGTTTCGCGCCCTCTGTTTCAGACCCTCTGTTTCAGACCCTCTGTTTCAGACCCTCTGTTTCAGCCCCTCTGTTTCAGACCCTCTGTTTCTCGCCCTCTGTTTCAGCCCCTCTGTTTCAGACCCTCTGTTTCGCGCCCTCTGTTTCAGACCCTCTGTTTCAGCCCCTCTATTTCAGACCCTCTGTTTCTCGCCCTCTGTTTCAGCCCCGCTGTTTCAGACCCTCTGTTTCGCGCCCTCTGTTTCAGACCCTCTGTTTCAGACCCTCTGTTTCTCGCCCTCTGTTTCAGCCCCTCTGTTTCTCGCCCTCTGTTTCAGCCCCTCTGTTTCAGACCCTCTGTTTCAGCCCCTCTGTTTCAGACCCTCTGTTTCAGACCCACTGTTTCTCGCCCTCTGTTTTGCGCCCTCAGTTTCAGACCCTCTGTTTCGCGCCCTCTGTTTCAGCCCCTCTGTTTCAGCCCCTCTGTTTCAGCCCCTCTGTGTCTCGCCCTCTGTTTCAGCCCCTCTATTTCAGACCCTCTGTTTCAGCCCCTCTGTTTCAGCCCCTCAGTTTCAGACCCTCTGTTTTGAGCCCTCTGTTTTGAGCCCTCTGTTTCAGACCCTCTGTTTCAGCCCCTCTGTTTCAGCCCCTCTGTATCAGCCCCTCTGTTTCTCGCCCTCTGTTTCAGCCCCTCTGTTTCAGACCCTCTGTTTCAGACCCTCTGTTTCAGACCCTCTTGTCAGCCCCTCTGTTTCTCGCCCTCTGTTTCAGCCCCTCTGTTTCAGCCCCTCTTTTTCAGACCCTCTGATTCTCGCCCTCTGTTTCAGCCCCTCTGTTTCAGACCCTCTGTTTCAGCCCCTCTGTTTCAGCCCCTCTGTTTCAGACCCTCTGTTTCAGACCCTCTGTTTCGCGCCCTCTGTTTCAGACCCTCTGTTTCAGACCCTCTGTTTCAGACCCTCTGTTTCTCGCCCTCTGTTTCTCGCTCTATGTTTCAGACCCTCTGTTTCAGACACTCTGTTTCTCGCCCTCTGTTTCTCGCCCTCTGTTTCAGACCCTCTGTTTTGGCCCCTCTGTTTCTCGCCCTCTGCTTCGGCCCCTCTGTTTCGCGCCCTCTGTATCAGACCCTCTGTTTCAGACCCTCTGTTTCTCTCCCTCTGTTTCAGACCCTCTGTTTCAGACCCTCTGTTTCAGACCTCTGTTTCTCGCCCTCTGTTTTGTGCCCTCTGTTTCATACAATCTGTTTCAGACCCTCTGTTTCTCGTGCTCTGTTTCTCGCCCTCTGTTTCAGACCCTCTGTTTCAGACCCTCTGTTTCTCGCCCTCTGATTCACACCCTCTGTTTCGCACCCTCTGTTTCGCGCCCTCTCTTTCGCGCCCTCTGTTTCAGACCCTCTGTTTCTCGCCCTCTGATTCGGCCCCTCTGTTTCGCGCCCTCTGTTTCAGACCCTCTGTTTCAGATCCTCTGTTTCTCGGCGTCTGTTTCAGACCCTCTGTTTCAGACCCTCTGTTTCTCGCCCTCTGATTCGGCCCATCTGTTTCTCGCCCTCTGTTTCGGCCCCTCTGTTTCGCGCCCTCTGTTTCAGACCCTCTGTTTCAGACCCTCTGTTTCTCGCCCTCTGATTCGGCCCATCTGTTTCTCGCCCTCTGTTTCGGCCCCTCTGTTTCGCGCCCTCTGTTTCAGACCCTCTGTTTCAGACCCTCTGTTTCTCGCCATCTGTTTCGCGCCCTCTGTTTCGCGCCCTCTGTTTCAGACCCTCTGTTTCGGCCCCTCTGTTTCCTGCCCTCTGTTTCTGCCCCTCTGTTTCGCGCCCTCTATTTCGCACCCTCTGTTTCAGACCCTCTGTTTCAGACCCTCTGTTTCTCGCCCACTGTTTCTCGCCCACTGTTTCGCGCCCTCTGTTTCAGACCCACTGTTTCAGACCCTCAGTATCTCGCCCTCTGTTTCTCGCCCTCTGTTTCAGACCCTCTGCTTCAGACCCTCTCTTTCTCGCCCTCTGTTTCGCGCCCTCTGTTTCGCGCCCTCTGTTTCGCGCCCTCTGTTTCAGACCCTCTGTTTCAGCCCCTCCGTTTCTCGCCCTCTGCTTCGGCCCCTCTGTTTCGCGCCCTCAGTTTCAGACCGTCTGTTTCAGACCCTCTGTTTCTCGCCCTCTGTTTCAGCCCCTCTGTTTCAGAGCCTCTGTTTCGCGCCCTCTGTTTCGCGCCCTCAGTTTTGTGCCCTCTGTTTCAGACCCTCTGTTTCAGACCCTCTGTTTCAGACCCTCTGTTTCTCGCCCTCTGTTTCTCGCCCTCTGTTTCAGCCCCTCTGTTTCAGACCCTCTGTTTCTCGCCCTCTGTTTCGCGCCCTCTGTTTCACGCCCTCTGTTTCAGACCCTGTGTTTCAGACCTTCTGTTTCTCGCCCTCTGTTTCAGCACCTCTGTTTCAGACCCTCTGTTTCGCGCCCTCTGTTTCGCGCCCTCAGTTTCGCGCCCTCTGTTTCAGACCCTCTGTTTCAGACGCTCTGTTTCAGACCCTCTGTTTCTCGCCCTCTGTTTCTCGCCCTCTGTTTCAGCCCCTCTGTTTCTCGCCCTCTGTTTCAGCCCCTCTGTTTCAGCCCCTCTGTTTCAGACCCTCTGTTTCAGACCCTCTGTTTCAGACCCTCTGTATCTCGCCCTCTGTTTCAGCCCCTCTGTTTCAGACCCTCTGTTTCTCGCCCTCTGTTTCGCGCCCTCTGTTTCTCGCCCTCTGTTTCAGCCCCTCTGTTTCTCGCCCTCTGTTTCAGCCCCTCTGTTTCAGCCCCTCTGTTTCAGCCCCTCTGTTTCAGACCCTCTGTTTCAGACCCTCTGTTTCAGACCCTCTGTTTCTCGCCCTCTGTTTCAGCCCCTCTGTTTCAGACCCTCTGTTTCTCGCCCTCTGTTTCGCGCCCTCTGTTTCACGCCCTCTGTTTCAGACCCTGTGTTTCAGACCCTCTGTTTCTCGCCCTCTGTTTCAGCCCCTCTGTTTCAGACCCTCTGTTTCAGCCCCTCTGTTTTAGACCCTCTGTATCAGACCCTCTGTTTCACGCCCTCTGTTTTGCGCCCTCAGTTTCAGACCCTCTGTTTCAGACCCGCTGTTTCTCGCCCTCTGTTTCAGCCCCTCTGTTTCTCGCCCTCTGATTCAGCCCCTCTGTTTCTCGGCCTCTGTTTCAGCCGCTCTATTTCTCGCCATCTGTTTCAGCCCCTCTGTTTCAGCCCCTCTGTTTCAGTCCTTTGTTTCAGCCCCTCTGTTTCTCGCCCTCTGTATCAGCCCCTCTGTTTCTCGCCCTCTGTTTCAGCCCCTCTGTTTCTCGCACACTGTTTCAGCCCCTCTGTTTCTCGCCCTCTGTTTCAGCCCGTCTGATTCAGCCCCTCTGATTCAGCCCCTCTGATTCAGCCCCTTTGTTTCTCCCACTCTGTTCCAGCTCCTCTGTTTCAGCCCCTCTGTTTCAGCCACTCTGTTTCAGCCCCTCTGTTTCAGCCCCTGTGTTTCAGCCCCTCTGTTTCTCGCCCACTGTTTCAGCCCCTCTCTTTCTCGCCCTCTGTTTCAGCCCCTCTGTTTCAAAACCTCTGTTTCTCGCCCTCTGTTTCGGCCCCTCTGTTTATCGCCCTCTGTTTCGGCCCCTCTGTTTCTCGCCCTCAGATTCGGCCACTCTGTTTCGCGCCCTCTGTTTCAGACCCTCTGTTTCAGACCCTCTGTTTCAGACCCTCTGTTTCAGCCCCTCTGTTTCAGACCCTCTGTTTCTCGCCCTCTGTTTCAGCCCCTCTGTTTCAGACCCTCTGTTTCGCGCCCTCTGTTTCAGACCCTCTGTTTCAGCCCCTCTATTTCAGACCCTCTGTTTCTCGCCCTCTGTTTCAGCCCCGCTGTTTCAGACCCTCTGTTTCGCGCCCTCTGTTTCAGACCCTCTGTTTCAGACCCTCTGTTTCTCGCCCTCTGTTTCAGCCCCTCTGTTTCTCGCCCTCTGTTTCAGCCCCTCTGTTTCAGACCCTCTGTTTCAGCCCCTCTGTTTCAGACCCTCTGTTTCAGACCCACTGTTTCTCGCCCTCTGTTTTGCGCCCTCAGTTTCAGACCCTCTGTTTCGTGCCCTCTGTTTCAGCCCCTCTGTTTCAGCCCCTCTGTTTCAGCCCCTCTGTTTCAGCCCCTCTGTTTCAGCCCCTCTGTGTCTCGCCCTCTGTTTCAGCCCCTCTATTTCAGACCCTCTGTTTCAGCCCCTCTGTTTCAGCCCCTCAGTTTCAGACCCTCTGTTTTGAGCCCTCTGTTTCAGCCCCGCTGTTTCAGACCCTCTGTTTCGCGCCCTCTGTTTCAGACCCTCTCTTTCAGACCCTCTGTTTCTCGCCCTCTGTTTCAGCCCCTCTGTTTCTCGCCCTCTGTTTCAGCCCCTCTGTTTCAGACCCTCTGTTTCAGCCCCTCTGTTTCAGACCCTCTGTTTCAGACCCACTGTTTCTCGCCCTCTGTTTTGCGCCCTCAGTTTCAGACCCTCTGTTTCGCGCCCTCTGTTTCAGCCCCTCTATTTCAGACCCTCTGTTTCTCGCCCTCTGTTTCAGCCCCGCTGTTTCAGACCCTCTGTTTCGCGCCCTCTGTTTCAGACCCTCTGTTTCAGACC
Organism: Chiloscyllium punctatum; assembly: GCF_047496795.1. Lineage (NCBI taxonomy): Eukaryota > Metazoa > Chordata > Chondrichthyes > Orectolobiformes > Hemiscylliidae > Chiloscyllium > Chiloscyllium punctatum. The sequence continues at coordinate 28,721,969 of NC_092759.1, read as the reverse complement.
CTCTGTTTCTCGCCCTCTGTTTCAGCCCCTCTGTTTCTCGCCCTCTGTTTCAGCCCCTCTGTTTCAGACCCTCTGTTTCAGCCCCTCTGTTTCAGACCCTCTGTTTCAGACCCACTGTTTCTCGCCCTCTGTTTTGCGCCCTCAGTTTCAGACCCTCTGTTTCGCGCCCTCTGTTTCAGCCCCTCTGTTTCAGCCCCTCTGTTTCAGCCCCTCTGTTTCAGCCCCTCTGTGTCTCGCCCTCTGTTTCAGCCCCTCTATTTCAGACCCTCTGTTTCAGCCCCTCTGTTTCAGCCCCTCAGTTTCAGACCCTCTGTTTTGAGCCCTCTGTTTTGAGCCCTCTGTTTCAGACCCTCTGTTTCAGCCCCTCTGTTTCAGCCCCTCTGTATCAGCCCCTCTGTTTCTCGCCCTCTGTTTCAGCCCCTCTGTTTCAGACCCTCTGTTTCAGACCCTCTGTTTCAGACCCTCTGTTTCAGCCCCTCTGTTTCAGACCCTCTGTTTCAGACCCTCTGTTTCGCCCACTCTGTTTCAGACCCTCTGTTTCAGACCCTCTGTTTCAGCACCTCTGTTTCAGCCCTTCTGTTTCAGACCCTCTCTTTCAGACCCACTGTTTCTCGCCCTCTGTTTCAGACCCTCAGTTTCAGACCCTCTGTTTCGCGCCCTCTGTTTCAGCCCCTCTGTTTCAGCCCCTCTGTTTCAGCCCCTCTGTTTCAGCCCCTCTGTTTCAGCCCCTCTGTTTCAGCCCCTCTGTGTCTCGCCCTCTGTTTCAGCCCCTCTATTTCAGACCCTCTGTTTCAGCCCCTCTGTTTCAGCCCCTCAGTTTCAGACCCTCTGTTTTGAGCCCTCTGTTTCAGCCCCGCTGTTTCAGACCCTCTGTTTCGCGCCCTCTGTTTCAGACCCTCTGTTTCAGACCCTCTGTTTCTCGCCCTCTGTTTCAGCCCCTCTGTTTCTCGCCCTCTGTTTCAGCCCCTCTGTTTCAGACCCTCTGTTTCAGCCCCTCTGTTTCAGACCCTCTGTTTCAGACCCTCTATTTATCGCCCTCTGTTTTGAGCCCTCTGTTTCTCGCCCTCTTTTTCAGCCCCTCTGTTTCAGACCCTCTGTTTCAGACCCTCTGTTTCGCGCCCTCTGTTTCAGACCCTCTGTTTCAGACCCTCTGTTTCAGCCCCTCTGTTTCAGACCCTCTCTTTCAGACCCACTGTTTCTCGCCCTCTGTTTCAGACCCTCAGTTTCAGACCCTCTGTTTCGCGCCCTCTGTTTCAGACCCTCTGTTTCACGCCCTCTGTTTCAGCCCCTCTGTTTCAGCCCCTCTGTTTCTCGCCCTCTGTTTCAGCCCCTCTGTTTCAGACCCTCTGTTTCAGCCCCTCTGTTTCAGCCCCTCTGTTTCAGACCCTCTATTTATCGCCCTCTGTTTTGAGCCCTCTGTTTCTCGCCCTCTTTTTCAGCCCCTCTGTTTTAGACACTCTGTTTCAGACCTTCTGATTCTCGTCCTCTGTTTCAGCCCCTCTGTTTCAGACCCTCTGTTTCAGCACCTCTGTTTCAGCCCCTCTGTTTCGCGCCCTCTGTTTCAGACCCTCTGTTTCAGACCCTTTGTTTCAGACCCTCTGTTTCTCGCCCTCTGTTTCTCGCTCTATGTTTCAGACACTCTGTTTCAGACACTCTGTTTCTCGCCCTCTGTTTCTCGCCCTCTGTTTCAGACCCTCTGTTTTGGCCCCTCTGTTTCTCGCCCTCTGCTTCGGCCCCTCTGTTTCGCGCCTTCTGTATCAGACCCTCTGTTTCAGACCCTCTGTTTCTCTCCCTCTGTTTCAGACCCTCTGTTTCAGACCCTCTGTTTCAGACCTCTGTTTCTCGCCCTCTGTTTTGTGCCCTCTGTTTCAGACCCTCTGTTTCAGACCCTCTGTTTCTCGTGCTCTGTTTCTCGCCCTCTGTTTCAGACCCTCTGTTTCAGACCCTCTGTTTCTCGCCCTCTGTTTCACGCCCTCTGTTTCGCACCCTCTGTTTCGCGCCCTCTCTTTCGCGCCCTCTGTTTCAGACCCTCTGTTTCGGCCCCTCTGTTTCTCGCCCTCTGCTTCAGCCCCTCTGTTTCGCGCCCTCTGTTTCAGACCCTCTGTTTCAGACCGTCTGTTTCTCGCCGTCTGTTTCAGACCCTCTGTTTCAGACCCTCTGTTTCTCGCCCTCTGATTCGGCCCATCTGTTTCTCGCCCTCTGTTTCGGCCCCTCGGTTTTGCGCCCTCTGTTTCAGACCCTCTGTTTCTCGCCCTCTGTTTCGGCCCCTCTGTTTCCTGCCCTCTGTTTCTGCCCCTCTGTTTCTCGCCCTCTGTTTCAGACCCTCTGTTTCAGACCCTCTGTTTCTCGCCCACTGTTTCGCGCCCTCTGTTTCGTGCCCTCTGTTTCGCGCCCTCTGTTTCGCGCCCTCTGTTACAGACCCACTGTTTCAGACCCTCTGTATCTCGCCCTCTGTTTCTCGCCCTCTGTTTCAGACCCTCTGTTTCAGACCCTCTCTTTCTCGCCCTCTGTTTCGCGCCCTCTGTTTCGCGCCCTCTGTTTCAGACCCTCTGTTTCAGCCCCTCCGTTTCTCGCCCTCTGCTTCGGCCCCTCTGTTTTGCGCCGTCAGTTTCAGACCCTCTGTTTCAGACCCTCTGTTTCTCGCCCTCTGTTTCAGCCCCTCTGTTTCAGACCCTCTGTTTCGCGCCCTCTGTTTCGCGCCCTCAGTTTCGCGCCCTCTGTTTCAGACCCTCTGTTTCAGACCCTCTGTTTCAGAACCTCTGTTTCTCGCCCTCTGTTTCTCGCCCTCTGTTTCAGCCCCTCTGTTTCAGACCCTCTGTTTCTCGCCCTCTGTTTTGCGCCCTCAGTTTCACGCCCTCTGTTTCAGACCCTGTGTTTCAGACCCTCTGTTTCTCGCCCTCTGTTTCAGCCCCTCTGTTTCAGACCCTCTGTTTCAGCACCTCTGTTTCAGCCCCTCTGTTGCAGCCCCTCTGTTTTAGACCCTCTGTTTCAGACCCTCTGTTTCATCACCTCTGTTTCAGCCCCTCTGTTTCAGCCCCTCTGTTTCCGAACCTCTGTTTCAGACCCTCTGTTTCTCCCCTTCTGTTTCAGACCCTCTGTTTCAGACCCTCTATTTCAGACCCTCTGTTTCTCGCCCTCTGTTTCTCGCCCTATGTTTCAGACCCTCTGTTTCAGACACTCTGTTTCTCGCCCTCTGTTTCTGCCCCTCTGTTTCTCGCCCTCTGTTTCGGCCCCTCTGTTTCCTGCCCTCTGTTTCGGCCCCTCTGTTTCGCGCCCTCTGTTTCAGACCCTCTTTTTCAGACTTTCTGTTTCAGCGCCGCTGTTTCAGCCCCTCTGTTTCAGACCCTCTGTTTCAGACCCTCTGTTTCTCGCCCTCTGTTTCGGCCCCTCTGTTTCTCGCCCTCTGTTTCACCCCTCTGTTTCGCACCCTCTGTTTGAGACCCTCTGTTTGAGACCCTCTGTTTCAGACCCTCTGTTTCAGCCCCTCTGTTTCAGACCATCTGTTTCTCGCCCTCTGTTTCACCCCCTCTGTTTCAGACCCTCTGTTTCGCGCCCTCTGTTTCGCGCCCTCTGTTTCAGACCCTCTGTTTCAGACCCTCTGTTTCTCGCCCTCTGTTTCAGCCCCTCTGTTTCTCGCCCTCTGTTTCAGCCCCTCTGTTTCAGACCCTCTGTTTCAGCCCCTCTGTTTCAGCCCCTCTGTTTCAGCCCCTCTGTTTCTCGCCCTCTGTTTCAGCCCCTCTGTTTCAGACCCTCTGTTTCAGCCCCTCTGTTTCAGCCCCTCTGTTTCAGACCCTCTGTTTCTCGCCCTCTGTTTTGAGCCCTCTGTTTCAGACCCTCGGTTTCAGCCCCTCTGTTTCAGCCCCTCTTGTCAGCCCCTCTGTTTCTCGCCCTCTGTTTCAGCCCCTCTGTTTCAGACCCTCTGTTTCAGACCTTCTGTTTCGCGCCCTCTGTTTCAGCCCCTCTGTTTCAGCCCCTCTGTTTCAGCACCTCTGTTTCAGCCCCTCTGTTTCAGCCCCTCTGTTTCAGACCCTCTGTTTCAGACCCTCTGTTTCGCGCCCTCTGTTTCAGACACTCTGTTTCAGCGCCTCTGTTTCAGACCCTCTGTTTCAGACCCACTGTTTCTCGCCCTCTGTTTCGCGCCCTCAGTTTCAGACCCTCTGTTTCGCGCCCTCTGTTTCAGCCCCTCTGGTTCAGCCCCTCTGTTTCAGCCCCTCTGTTTCAGCCCCTCTGTTTCAGCCCCTCTCTTTCAGACCCTCTATTTATCGCCCTCTGTTTTGAGCCCTCTGTTTCAGACCCTCTGTTTCAGCCCCTCTTGTCAGCCCCTTTGTTTCTCGCCCTCTGTTTCAGCCCCTCTGTTTCAGACCCTCTGTTTCAGACCCTCTGATTCTCGCCCTCTGTTTCAGCCCCTCTGTTTCAGACCCTCTGTTTCAGACCCTCTGATTCTCGCCCTCTGTTTCAGCCCCTCTGTTTCAGACCCTCTGTTTCAGACCCTCTCTTTAAGACCCACTGTTTCTCGCCCTCTGTTTCGCGCCCTCAGTTTCAGACCCTCTGTTTCGCGCCCTCTGTGTCAGCCCCTCTGTTTCAGCCCCTCTGTTTCAGCCCCTCTGTTTCTCGCCCTCTGTTTCAGCCCCTCTCTTTCAGCCCCTCTGTTTCAGCCACTCTTGTCAGCCCTCTGTTTCTCGCCCTCTGTTTCAGCCCCTCTGTTTCAGACCCTCTGTTTCAGACCTTCTGTTTCTCGCCCTCTGTTTCAGCCCCTCTGTTTCAGACCCTCTGTTTCAGCACCTCTGTTTCAGCCCCTCTGTTTCAGACCCTCTGTTTTAGACCCTCTTTTTCTCGCCCTCTGTTTCAGCCCCTCTGTTTCGCGCCCACTGTTTCACGCCCTCTGTTTCAGACCCTCTGTTTCAGACCCTCTTTTTCTCGCCCTCTGTTTCAGCCCCTCTGTTTCTCGCCCTCTGTTTCAGCCCCTCTGTTTCAGACCCTCTGTTTCAGCCCCACTGTTTCATCCCCTCTGTTTCAGACCCTCTGTTTCAGACCCTCTGTTTCAAAACCTCTGTTTCTCGCCCTCTGTTTCGGCCCCTCTGTTTCTCGCCCTATGTTTCGGCCCCTCTGTTTCGCGCCCTCTGTTTCAGACCCTCTGTTTCAGACCCTCTGTTTCAGACGCTCTGTTTCAGCCCTTCTGTTTCAGACCCACTGTTTCTCGCCCTCTGTTTCAGCCCCTCTGTTTCAGACCCTCTGTTTCGCGGCCTCTGTTTCGCGCCCTCTGTTTCAGACCCTCTGTTTCAGACCCTCTGTTTCTCGCCCTCTGTTTCAGCCCCTCTCTTTCAGACCCTCTGTTTCAGACCCACTGTTTCTCGCCCTCTGTTTCGCGCCCTCAGTTTCAGACCCTCTGTTTCGCGCCCTGTTTCAGCCCCTCTGTTTCAGCCCCTCTGTTTCAGCCCCTCTGTTTCAGACCCTCTGTTTCAGCCCCTCTGTTTCAGACCCTCTGTTTCAGCCCCTCTGTTTCAGCCCCTCTGTTTCAGACCCTCTGTTTCTCGCCCTCTGTTTTGAGCCCTCTGTTTCAGACCCTCTGTATCAGCCCCTCTGTTTCAGCCCCTCTGTATCAGCCCATCTGTTTCTCGCCCTCTGTTTCAGCCCCTCTGTTTCAGACCCTCTGTTTCAGACCCTCTGTTTCTCGCCCTCTGTTTCAGCCACTCTGTTTCAGACCCACTGTTTCAGACCCTCTGTTTCTCGCCCTCTGTTTCAGCCACTCTGTTTCAGAACCTCTGTTTCAGCACCTCTGTTTCAGCCGCTCTGTTTCAGCCCCTCTGTTTCAGACCCTCTGTTTCAGACCCTCTGTTTCGCGCCCTCTGTTTCAGACCCTCTGTTTCAGTCCCTCTGTTTCAGACCCTCTGTTTCTCGCCCTCTGTTTCTCGCCCTATGTTTCAGACCCTCTGTATCAGACACTCTGTTTCTCGCCCTCTGTTTCTGCCCCTCTGTTTCTAGCCCTCTGTTTCGGCCCCTCTGTTTTCTGCCCTCTGTTTCGGCCCCTCTGTTTCTCGCCCTCTGTTTCGCACCCTCTGTTTCAGACACTCAGTTTCTCGCCCTCTGTTTCTCGCCCTCTGTTTCAGACCCTCTGTTCCTCGCCCACTGTTTTGCGCCCTCTGTTTCAGACACTCTGTTTCAGACCCTCTGTTTCAGACCCTCTGTTTCAGACGCTCTGTTTCAGCCCTTCTGTTTCAGACCCACTGTTTCTCGCCCTCTGTTTCAGCCCCTCTGTTTCAGACCCTCTGTTTCGCGCCCTCTGTTTCGCGCCCTCTGTTTCAGACCCTCTGTTTCAGACCCTCTGTTTCTCGCCCTCTGTTTCAGCCCCTCTCTTTCAGACCCTCTGTTTCAGACCCACTGTTTCTCGCCCTCTGTTTCGCGCCCTCAGTTTCAGACCCTCTGTTTCGCGCATTGTTTCAGCCCCTCTGTTTCAGCCCCTCTGTTTCAGCCCCTCTGTTTCAGACCCTCTGTTTCAGCCCCTCTGTTTCAGACCCTCTGTTTCAGCCCCTCTGTTTCAGCCCCTCTGTTTCAGACCCTCTGTTTTGAGCCCTCTGTTTTGAGCCCTCTGTTTCAGACCCTCTGTATCAGCCCCTCTGTTTCAGCCCCTCTGTATCAGCCCATCTGTTTCTCGCCCTCTGTTTCAGCCCCTCTGTTTCAGACCCTCTGTTTCAGACCCTCTGTTTCTCGCCCTCTGTTTCAGCCACTCTGTTTCAGACCCACTGTTTCAGACCCTCTGTTTCTCGCCCTCTGTTTCAGCCACTCTGTTTCAGAACCTCTGTTTCAGCACCTCTGTTTCAGCCGCTCTGTTTCAGCCCCTCTGTTTCAGACCCTCTGTTTCAGACCCTCTGTTTCGCGCCCTCTGTTTCAGACCCTCTGTTTCAGTCCCTCTGTTTCAGACCCTCTGTTTCTCGCCCTCTGTTTCTCGCCCTATGTTTCAGACCCTCTGTATCAGACACTCTGTTTCTCGCCCTCTGTTTCTGCCCCTCTGTTTCTCGCCCTCTGTTTCGGCCCCTCTGTTTTCTGCCCTCTGTTTCGGCCCCTCTGTTTCGCGCCCTCTGTTTCGCACCCTCTGTTTCAGACACTCTGTTTCTCGCCCTCTGTTTCAGACCCTCTGTTCCTCGCCCACTGTTTTGCGCCCTCTGTTTCAGACCCTCTGTTTCAGACCCTCTGTTTCTCGCCCTCTGTTTCGTGCCCTCGGTTTCGCGCCCTCTGTTTCGCGCCCTCCGTTTCAGACCCTCTGTTTCAGCCCCTCTGTTTCTCGCACTTTGCTTCGGCCCCTCTGTTTCTCGCCCTCTGTTGCAGCCCCTCTGTTTCTCGCCCTCTGTTTCAGCCCCTCTGTTTCAGCCCCTCTGTTTCAGACCCTCTGTTTCAGACCCTCTGTTTCAGACCCTCTGTTTCGCGCCCTCTGTTTCAGACCCTCTGTTTCAGACCCTCTGTTTCTCGCCCTCTGTTTCAGCCCCTCTGTTTCTCGCCCTCTGTTTCAGCCCCTCTGTTTCAGACCCTCTGTTTCAGCCCCTCTGTTTCAGCCCCTCTGTTTCAGCCCCTCTGTTTCTCGCCCTCTGTTTCAGCCCCTCTGTTTCAGACCCTCTGTTTCAGCCCCTCTGTTTCAGCCCCTCTGTTTCAGACCCTCTGTTTCTCGCCCTCTGTTTTGAGCCCTCTGTTTCAGACCCTCTGTTTCAGCTCCTCTGTTTCAGCCCCTCTTGTCAGCCCCTCTGTTTCTCGCCCTCTGTTTCAGCCCCTCTGTTTCAGACCCTCTGTTTCAGACCTTCTGTTTCTCGCCCTCTGTTTCAGCCCCTCTGTTTCAGCCCCTCTGTTTCAGCACCTCTGTTTCAGCCCCTCTGTTTCAGCCCCTCTGTTTCAGACCCTCTGTTTCAGACCCTCTGTTTCGCGCCCTCTGTTTCAGACACTCTGTTTCAGACCCTCTGTTTCAGACCCTCTCTTTCAGACCCACTGTTTCTCGCCCTCTGTTTCGCGCCCTCAGTTTCAGACCCTCTGTTTCGCGCCCTCTGTTTCAGCCCCTCTGTTTCAGCCCCTCTGTTTCAGCCCCTCTGTTTCAGCCCCTCTGTTTCTCGCCCTCTGTTTCAGCCCCTCTGTTTCAGACCCTCTGTTTCAGCCCCTCTGTTTCAGACCCTCTGTTTCAGACCCTCTATTTATCGCCCTCTGTTTTGAGCCCTCTGTTTCTCGCCCTCTTTTTCAGCCCCTCTGTTTCAGACCCTCTGTTTCAGACCCTCTGTTTCGCGCCCTCTGTTTCAGACCCTCTGTTTCAGACCCTCTGTTTCAGCCCCTCTGTTTCAGACCCTCTCTTTCAGACCCACTGTTTCTCGCCCTCTGTTTCAGACCCTCAGTTTCAGACCCTCTGTTTCGCGCCCTCTGTTTCAGACCCTCTGTTTCACGCCCTCTGTTTCAGCCCCTCTGTTTCAGCCCCTCTGTTTCTCGCCCTCTGTTTCAGCCCCTCTGTTTCAGACCCTCTGTTTCAGCCCCTCTGTTTCAGCCCCTCTGTTTCAGACCCTCTATTTATCGCCCTCTGTTTTGAGCCCTCTGTTTCTCGCCCTCTTTTTCAGCCCCTCTGTTTTAGACACTCTGTTTCAGACCTTCTGATTCTCGTCCTCTGTTTCAGCCCCTCTGTTTCAGACCCTCTGTTTCAGCACCTCTGTTTCAGCCCCTCTGTTTCGCGCCCTCTGTTTCAGACCCTCTGTTTCAGACCCTTTGTTTCAGACCCTCTGTTTCTCGCCCTCTGTTTCTCGCTCTATGTTTCAGACACTCTGTTTCAGACACTCTGTTTCTCGCCCTCTGTTTCTCGCCCTCTGTTTCAGACCCTCTGTTTTGGCCCCTCTGTTTCTCGCCCTCTGCTTCGGCCCCTCTGTTTCGCGCCTTCTGTATCAGACCCTCTGTTTCAGACCCTCTGTTTCTCTCCCTCTGTTTCAGACCCTCTGTTTCAGACCCTCTGTTTCAGACCTCTGTTTCTCGCCCTCTGTTTTGTGCCCTCTGTTTCAGACCCTCTGTTTCAGACCCTCTGTTTCTCGTGCTCTGTTTCTCGCCCTCTGTTTCAGACCCTCTGTTTCAGACCCTCTGTTTCTCGCCCTCTGTTTCACGCCCTCTGTTTCGCACCCTCTGTTTCGCGCCCTCTCTTTCGCGCCCTCTGTTTCAGACCCTCTGTTTCGGCCCCTCTGTTTCTCGCCCTCTGCTTCAGCCCCTCTGTTTCGCGCCCTCTGTTTCAGACCCTCTGTTTCAGACCGTCTGTTTCTCGCCGTCTGTTTCAGACCCTCTGTTTCAGACCCTCTGTTTCTCGCCCTCTGATTCGGCCCATCTGTTTCTCGCCCTCTGTTTCGGCCCCTCGGTTTTGCGCCCTCTGTTTCAGACCCTCTGTTTCTCGCCCTCTGTTTCGGCCCCTCTGTTTCCTGCCCTCTGTTTCTGCCCCTCTGTTTCTCGCCCTCTGTTTCAGACCCTCTGTTTCAGACCCTCTGTTTCTCGCCCACTGTTTCGCGCCCTCTGTTTCGTGCCCTCTGTTTCGCGCCCTCTGTTTCGCGCCCTCTGTTACAGACCCACTGTTTCAGACCCTCTGTATCTCGCCCTCTGTTTCTCGCCCTCTGTTTCAGACCCTCTGTTTCAGACCCTCTCTTTCTCGCCCTCTGTTTCGCGCCCTCTGTTTCGCGCCCTCTGTTTCAGACCCTCTGTTTCAGCCCCTCCGTTTCTCGCCCTCTGCTTCGGCCCCTCTGTTTTGCGCCGTCAGTTTCAGACCCTCTGTTTCAGACCCTCTGTTTCTCGCCCTCTGTTTCAGCCCCTCTGTTTCAGACCCTCTGTTTCGCGCCCTCTGTTTCGCGCCCTCAGTTTCGCGCCCTCTGTTTCAGACCCTCTGTTTCAGACCCTCTGTTTCAGAACCTCTGTTTCTCGCCCTCTGTTTCTCGCCCTCTGTTTCAGCCCCTCTGTTTCAGACCCTCTGTTTCTCGCCCTCTGTTTTGCGCCCTCAGTTTCACGCCCTCTGTTTCAGACCCTGTGTTTCAGACCCTCTGTTTCTCGCCCTCTGTTTCAGCCCCTCTGTTTCAGACCCTCTGTTTCAGCACCTCTGTTTCAGCCCCTCTGTTGCAGCCCCTCTGTTTTAGACCCTCTGTTTCAGACCCTCTGTTTCATCACCTCTGTTTCAGCCCCTCTGTTTCAGCCCCTCTGTTTCCGAACCTCTGTTTCAGACCCTCTGTTTCTCCCCTTCTGTTTCAGACCCTCTGTTTCAGACCCTCTATTTCAGACCCTCTGTTTCTCGCCCTCTGTTTCTCGCCCTATGTTTCAGACCCTCTGTTTCAGACACTCTGTTTCTCGCCCTCTGTTTCTGCCCCTCTGTTTCTCGCCCTCTGTTTCGGCCCCTCTGTTTCCTGCCCTCTGTTTCGGCCCCTCTGTTTCGCGCCCTCTGTTTCAGACCCTCTTTTTCAGACTTTCTGTTTCAGCGCCGCTGTTTCAGCCCCTCTGTTTCAGACCCTCTGTTTCAGACCCTCTGTTTCTCGCCCTCTGTTTCGGCCCCTCTGTTTCTCGCCCTCTGTTTCACCCCTCTGTTTCGCACCCTCTGTTTGAGACCCTCTGTTTGAGACCCTCTGTTTCAGACCCTCTGTTTCAGCCCCTCTGTTTCAGACCATCTGTTTCTCGCCCTCTGTTTCACCCCCTCTGTTTCAGACCCTCTGTTTCGCGCCCTCTGTTTCGCGCCCTCTGTTTCAGACCCTCTGTTTCAGACCCTCTGTTTCTCGCCCTCTGTTTCAGCCCCTCTGTTTCTCGCCCTCTGTTTCAGCCCCTCTGTTTCAGACCCTCTGTTTCAGCCCCTCTGTTTCAGCCCCTCTGTTTCAGCCCCTCTGTTTCTCGCCCTCTGTTTCAGCCCCTCTGTTTCAGACCCTCTGTTTCAGCCCCTCTGTTTCAGCCCCTCTGTTTCAGACCCTCTGTTTCTCGCCCTCTGTTTTGAGCCCTCTGTTTCAGACCCTCGGTTTCAGCCCCTCTGTTTCAGCCCCTCTTGTCAGCCCCTCTGTTTCTCGCCCTCTGTTTCAGCCCCTCTGTTTCAGACCCTCTGTTTCAGACCTTCTGTTTCGCGCCCTCTGTTTCAGCCCCTCTGTTTCAGCCCCTCTGTTTCAGCACCTCTGTTTCAGCCCCTCTGTTTCAGCCCCTCTGTTTCAGACCCTCTGTTTCAGACCCTCTGTTTCGCGCCCTCTGTTTCAGACACTCTGTTTCAGCGCCTCTGTTTCAGACCCTCTGTTTCAGACCCACTGTTTCTCGCCCTCTGTTTCGCGCCCTCAGTTTCAGACCCTCTGTTTCGCGCCCTCTGTTTCAGCCCCTCTGGTTCAGCCCCTCTGTTTCAGCCCCTCTGTTTCAGCCCCTCTGTTTCAGCCCCTCTCTTTCAGACCCTCTATTTATCGCCCTCTGTTTTGAGCCCTCTGTTTCAGACCCTCTGTTTCAGCCCCTCTTGTCAGCCCCTTTGTTTCTCGCCCTCTGTTTCAGCCCCTCTGTTTCAGACCCTCTGTTTCAGACCCTCTGATTCTCGCCCTCTGTTTCAGCCCCTCTGTTTCAGACCCTCTGTTTCAGACCCTCTGATTCTCGCCCTCTGTTTCAGCCCCTCTGTTTCAGACCCTCTGTTTCAGACCCTCTCTTTAAGACCCACTGTTTCTCGCCCTCTGTTTCGCGCCCTCAGTTTCAGACCCTCTGTTTCGCGCCCTCTGTGTCAGCCCCTCTGTTTCAGCCCCTCTGTTTCAGCCCCTCTGTTTCTCGCCCTCTGTTTCAGCCCCTCTCTTTCAGCCCCTCTGTTTCAGCCACTCTTGTCAGCCCCTCTGTTTCTCGCCCTCTGTTTCAGCCCCTCTGTTTCAGACCCTCTGTTTCAGACCTTCTGTTTCTCGCCCTCTGTTTCAGCCCCTCTGTTTCAGACCCTCTGTTTCAGCACCTCTGTTTCAGCCCCTCTGTTTCAGACCCTCTGTTTTAGACCCTCTTTTTCTCGCCCTCTGTTTCAGCCCCTCTGTTTCGCGCCCACTGTTTCACGCCCTCTGTTTCAGACCCTCTGTTTCAGACCCTCTTTTTCTCGCCCTCTGTTTCAGCCCCTCTGTTTCTCGCCCTCTATTTCAGCCCCTCTGTTTCAGACCCTCTGTTTCAGCCCCACTGTTTCATCCCCTCTGTTTCAGACCCTCTGTTTCAGACCCTCTGTTTCAAAACCTCTGTTTCTCGCCCTCTGTTTCGGCCCCTCTGTTTCTCGCCCTATGTTTCGGCCCCTCTGTTTCGCGCCCTCTGTTTCAGACCCTCTGTTTCAGACCCTCTGTTTCAGACGCTCTGTTTCAGCCCTTCTGTTTCAGACCCACTGTTTCTCGCCCTCTGTTTCAGCCCCTCTGTTTCAGACCCTCTGTTTCGCGGCCTCTGTTTCGCGCCCTCTGTTTCAGACCCTCTGTTTCAGACCCTCTGTTTCTCGCCCTCTGTTTCAGCCCCTCTCTTTCAGACCCTCTGTTTCAGACCCACTGTTTCTCGCCCTCTGTTTCGCGCCCTCAGTTTCAGACCCTCTGTTTCGCGCCCTGTTTCAGCCCCTCTGTTTCAGCCCCTCTGTTTCAGCCCCTCTGTTTCAGACCCTCTGTTTCAGCCCCTCTGTTTCAGACCCTCTGTTTCAGCCCCTCTGTTTCAGCCCCTCTGTTTCAGACCCTCTGTTTCTCGCCCTCTGTTTTGAGCCCTCTGTTTCAGACCCTCTGTATCAGCCCCTCTGTTTCAGCCCCTCTGTATCAGCCCATCTGTTTCTCGCCCTCTGTTTCAGCCCCTCTGTTTCAGACCCTCTGTTTCAGACCCTCTGTTTCTCGCCCTCTGTTTCAGCCACTCTGTTTCAGACCCACTGTTTCAGACCCTCTGTTTCTCGCCCTCTGTTTCAGCCACTCTGTTTCAGAACCTCTGTTTCAGCACCTCTGTTTCAGCCGCTCTGTTTCAGCCCCTCTGTTTCAGACCCTCTGTTTCAGACCCTCTGTTTCGCGCCCTCTGTTTCAGACCCTCTGTTTCAGTCCCTCTGTTTCAGACCCTCTGTTTCTCGCCCTCTGTTTCTCGCCCTATGTTTCAGACCCTCTGTATCAGACACTCTGTTTCTCGCCCTCTGTTTCTGCCCCTCTGTTTCTAGCCCTCTGTTTCGGCCCCTCTGTTTTCTGCCCTCTGTTTCGGCCCCTCTGTTTCTCGCCCTCTGTTTCGCACCCTCTGTTTCAGACACTCAGTTTCTCGCCCTCTGTTTCTCGCCCTCTGTTTCAGACCCTCTGTTCCTCGCCCACTGTTTTGCGCCCTCTGTTTCAGACCCTCTGTTTCAGACCCTCTGTTTCAGACCCTCTGTTTCAGACGCTCTGTTTCAGCCCTTCTGTTTCAGACCCACTGTTTCTCGCCCTCTGTTTCAGCCCCTCTGTTTCAGACCCTCTGTTTCGCGCCCTCTGTTTCGCGCCCTCTGTTTCAGACCCTCTGTTTCAGACCCTCTGTTTCTCGCCCTCTGTTTCAGCCCCTCTCTTTCAGACCCTCTGTTTCAGACCCACTGTTTCTCGCCCTCTGTTTCGCGCCCTCAGTTTCAGACCCTCTGTTTCGCGCATTGTTTCAGCCCCTCTGTTTCAGCCCCTCTGTTTCAGCCCCTCTGTTTCAGACCCTCTGTTTCAGCCCCTCTGTTTCAGACCCTCTGTTTCAGCCCCTCTGTTTCAGCCCCTCTGTTTCAGACCCTCTGTTTTGAGCCCTCTGTTTTGAGCCCTCTGTTTCAGACCCTCTGTATCAGCCCCTCTGTTTCAGCCCCTCTGTATCAGCCCATCTGTTTCTCGCCCTCTGTTTCAGCCCCTCTGTTTCAGACCCTCTGTTTCAGACCCTCTGTTTCTCGCCCTCTGTTTCAGCCACTCTGTTTCAGACCCACTGTTTCAGACCCTCTGTTTCTCGCCCTCTGTTTCAGCCACTCTGTTTCAGAACCTCTGTTTCAGCACCTCTGTTTCAGCCGCTCTGTTTCAGCCCCTCTGTTTCAGACCCTCTGTTTCAGACCCTCTGTTTCGCGCCCTCTGTTTCAGACCCTCTGTTTCAGTCCCTCTGTTTCAGACCCTCTGTTTCTCGCCCTCTGTTTCTCGCCCTATGTTTCAGACCCTCTGTATCAGACACTCTGTTTCTCGCCCTCTGTTTCTGCCCCTCTGTTTCTCGCCCTCTGTTTCGGCCCCTCTGTTTTCTGCCCTCTGTTTCGGCCCCTCTGTTTCGCGCCCTCTGTTTCGCACCCTCTGTTTCAGACACTCTGTTTCTCGCCCTCTGTTTCAGACCCTCTGTTCCTCGCCCACTGTTTTGCGCCCTCTGTTTCAGACCCTCTGTTTCAGACCCTCTGTTTCTCGCCCTCTGTTTCGTGCCCTCGGTTTCGCGCCCTCTGTTTCGCGCCCTCCGTTTCAGACCCTCTGTTTCAGCCCCTCTGTTTCTCGCACTTTGCTTCGGCCCCTCTGTTTCTCGCCCTCTGTTGCAGCCCCTCTGTTTCTCGCCCTCTGTTTCAGCCCCTCTGTTTCAGCCCCTCTGTTTCAGACCCTCTGTTTCAGACCCTCTGTTTCAGACCCTCTGTTTCGCGCCCTCTGTTTCAGACCCTCTGTTTCAGACCCTCTGTTTCTCGCCCTCTGTTTCAGCCCCTCTGTTTCTCGCCCTCTGTTTCAGCCCCTCTGTTTCAGACCCTCTGTTTCAGCCCCTCTGTTTCAGCCCCTCTGTTTCAGCCCCTCTGTTTCTCGCCCTCTGTTTCAGCCCCTCTGTTTCAGACCCTCTGTTTCAGCCCCTCTGTTTCAGCCCCTCTGTTTCAGACCCTCTGTTTCTCGCCCTCTGTTTTGAGCCCTCTGTTTCAGACCCTCTGTTTCAGCTCCTCTGTTTCAGCCCCTCTTGTCAGCCCCTCTGTTTCTCGCCCTCTGTTTCAGCCCCTCTGTTTCAGACCCTCTGTTTCAGACCTTCTGTTTCTCGCCCTCTGTTTCAGCCCCTCTGTTTCAGCCCCTCTGTTTCAGCACCTCTGTTTCAGCCCCTCTGTTTCAGCCCCTCTGTTTCAGACCCTCTGTTTCAGACCCTCTGTTTCGCGCCCTCTGTTTCAGACACTCTGTTTCAGACCCTCTGTTTCAGACCCTCTCTTTCAGACCCACTGTTTCTCGCCCTCTGTTTCGCGCCCTCAGTTTCAGACCCTCTGTTTCGCGCCCTCTGTTTCAGCCCCTCTGTTTCAGCCCCTCTGTTTCAGCCCCTCTGTTTCAGCCCCTCTGTTTCGCGCCCTCAGTTTCAGACCCTCTGTTTCGCGCCCTCTGTGTCAGCCCCTCTGTTTCAGCCCCTCTGTTTCTCGCCCTCTGTTTCAGCCCCTCTGTTTCAGCCCCTCTGTTTCAACCCCTCTTGTCAGCCCCTCTGTTTCTCGCCCTCTGTTTCAGCCCCTCTGTTTCAGACCCTCTGTTTCAGACCTTCTGTTTCTCGCCCTCTGTTTCAGCCCCTCTGTTTCAGACCCTCTGTTTCAGCAACTCTGTTTCAGCCCCTCTGTTTCAGCCCCTCTGTTTTAGACCCTCTGTTTCAGACCCTCTGTTTCGCGCCCTCTGTTTCACGCCCTCTGTTTCAGACCCTCTGTTTCAGACCCTCTTTTTCTCGCCCTCTGTTTCAGCCCCTCTGTTTCTCGCCCTCTGTTTCAGCCCCTCTGTTTCAGACCCTCTGTTTCAGCCCCACTGTTTCATCCCCTCTGTTTCAGACCCTCTGTTTCAGACCCTCTGTTTCAAAACCTCTGTTTCTCGCCCTCTGTTTCGGCCCCTCTGTTTCTCGCCCTATGTTTCGGCCCCTCTGTTTCGCGCCCTCTGTTTCAGACCCTCTGTTTCAGACCCTCTGTTTCAGACGCTCTGTTTCAGCCCTTCTGTTTCAGACCCACTGTTTCTCGCCCTCTGTTTCAGCCCCTCTGTTTCAGACCCTCTGTTTCGCGCCCTCTGTTTCGCGCCCTCTGTTTCGCACCCTCTGTTTCAGACACTCTGTTTCTCGCCCTCTGTTTCAGACCCTCTGTTCCTCGCCCACTGTTTTGCGCCCTCTGTTTCAGACCCTCTGTTTCAGACCCTCTGTTTCTCGCCCTCTGTTTCGTGCCCTCGGTTTCGCGCCCTCTGTTTCGCGCCCTCCGTTTCAGACCCTCTGTTTCAGCCCCTCTGTTTCTCGCACTTTGCTTCGGCCCCTCTGTTTCTCGCCCTCTGTTGCAGCCCCTCTGTTTCTCGCCCTCTGTTTCAGCCCCTCTGTTTCAGCCCCTCTGTTTCAGACCCTCTGTTTCAGACCCTCTGTTTCAGACCCTCTGTTTCGCGCCCTCTGTTTCAGACCCTCTGTTTCAGACCCTCTGTTTCTCGCCCTCTGTTTCAGCCCCTCTGTTTCTCGCCCTCTGTTTCAGCCCCTCTGTTTCAGACCCTCTGTTTCAGCCCCTCTGTTTCAGCCCCTCTGTTTCAGCCCCTCTGTTTCTCGCCCTCTGTTTCAGCCCCTCTGTTTCAGACCCTCTGTTTCAGCCCCTCTGTTTCAGCCCCTCTGTTTCAGACCCTCTGTTTCTCGCCCTCTGTTTTGAGCCCTCTGTTTCAGACCCTCTGTTTCAGCTCCTCTGTTTCAGCCCCTCTTGTCAGCCCCTCTGTTTCTCGCCCTCTGTTTCAGCCCCTATGTTTCAGACCCTCTGTTTCAGACCTTCTGTTTCTCGCCCTCTGTTTCAGCCCCTCTGTTTCAGCCCCTCTGTTTCAGCACCTCTGTTTCAGCCCCTCTGTTTCAGCCCCTCTGTTTCAGACCCTCTGTTTCAGACCCTCTGTTTCGCGCCCTCTGTTTCAGACACTCTGTTTCAGACCCTCTGTTTCAGACCCTCTCTTTCAGACCCACTGTTTCTCGCCCTCTGTTTCGCGCCCTCAGTTTCAGACCCTCTGTTTCGCGCCCTCTGTTTCAGCCCCTCTGTTTCAGCCCCTCTGTTTCAGCCCCTCTGTTTCAGCCCCTCTGTTTCGCGCCCTCAGTTTCAGACCCTCTGTTTCGCGCCCTCTGTGTCAGCCCCTCTGTTTCAGCCCCTCTGTTTCTCGCCCTCTGTTTCAGCCCCTCTGTTTCAGCCCCTCTGTTTCAACCCCTCTTGTCAGCCCCTCTGTTTCTCGCCCTCTGTTTCAGCCCCTCTGTTTCAGACCCTCTGTTTCAGACCTTCTGTTTCTCGCCCTCTGTTTCAGCCCCTCTGTTTCAGACCCTCTGTTTCAGCAACTCTGTTTCAGCCCCTCTGTTTCAGCCCCTCTGTTTTAGACCCTCTGTTTCAGACCCTCTGTTTCGCGCCCTCTGTTTCACGCCCTCTGTTTCAGACCCTCTGTTTCAGACCCTCTTTTTCTCGCCCTCTGTTTCAGCCCCTCTGTTTCTCGCCCTCTGTTTCAGCCCCTCTGTTTCAGACCCTCTGTTTCAGCCCCACTGTTTCATCCCCTCTGTTTCAGACCCTCTGTTTCAGACCCTCTGTTTCAAAACCTCTGTTTCTCGCCCTCTGTTTCGGCCCCTCTGTTTCTCGCCCTATGTTTCGGCCCCTCTGTTTCGCGCCCTCTGTTTCAGACCCTCTGTTTCAGACCCTCTGTTTCAGACGCTCTGTTTCAGCCCTTCTGTTTCAGACCCACTGTTTCTCGCCCTCTGTTTCAGCCCCTCTGTTTCAGACCCTCTGTTTCGCGCCCTCTGTTTCGCGCCCTCTATTTCAGACCCTCTGTTTCAGACCCTCTGTTTCTCGCCCTCTGTTTCAGCCCCTCTCTTTCAGACCCTCTGTTTCAGACCCACTGTTTCTCGCCCTCTGTTTCGCGCCCTCAGTTTCAGACCGTCTGTTTCGCGCCCTGTTTCAGCCCCTCTGTTTCAGCCCCTCTGTTTCAGCCCCTCTGTTTCAGACCCTCTGTTTCAGCCCCTCTGTTTCAGACCCTCTGTTTCAGCCCCTCTGTTTCAGCCCCTCTGTTTCAGACCCTCTGTTTCTCGCCCTCTGTTTTGAGCCCTCTGTTTCAGACCCTCTGTATCAGCCCCTCTGTTTCAGCCCCTCTGTATCAGCCCATCTGTTTCTCGCCCTCTGTTTCAGCCCCTCTGTTTCAGACCCTCTGTTTCAGACCCTCTGTTTCTCGCCCTCTGTTTCAGCCACTCTGTTTCAGACCCACTGTTTCAGACCCTCTGTTTCTCGCCCTCTGTTTCAGCCACTCTGTTTCAGAACCTCTGTTTCAGCACCTCTGTTTCAGCCGCTCTGTTTCAGCCCCTCTGTTTCAGACCCTCTGTTTCAGACCCTCTGTTTCGCGCCCTCTGTTTCAGCCCCTCTGTTTCAGTCCCTCTGTTTCAGACCCTCTGTTTCTCGCCCTCTGTTTCTCGCCCTATGTTTCAGACCCTCTGTATCAGACACTCTGTTTCTCGCCCTCTGTTTCTGCCCCTCTGTTTCTCGCCCTCTGTTTCGGCCCCTCTGTTATCTGCCCTCTGTTTCGGCCCCTCTGTTTCGCGCCCTCTGTTTCGCACCCTCTGTTTCAGACACTCTGTTTCTCGCCCTCTGTTTCTCGCCCTCTGTTTCAGACCCTCTGTTCCTCGCCCACTGTTTTGCGCCCTCTGTTTCAGACCCTCTGTTTCAGACCCTCTGTTTCTCGCCCTCTGTTTCGTGCCCTCGGTTTCGCGCCCTCTGTTTCGCGCCCTCCGTTTCAGACCCTCTGTTTCAGCCCCTCTGTTTCTCGCACTTTGCTTCGGCCCCTCTGTTTCTCGCCCTCTGTTTCAGCCCCTCTGTTTCTCGCCCTCTGTTTCAGCCCCTCTGTTTCAGCCCCTCTGTTTCAGACCCTCTGTTTCAGACCCTCTGTTTCAGACCCTCTGTTTCTCGCCCTCTGTTTCTCGCCCTCTGTTTCAGACCCTCTGTTTCAGACCCTCTGTTTCTCGCCCTCTGTTTCGCGCCCTCTGTTTCACGACCTCTGTTTCAGACCCTGTGTTTCAGACCCTCTGTTTCAGCACCTCTGTTTCAGCCCCTCTGTTTCAGCCCCTCTGTTTTAGACCCTCTGTTTCAGAGCCTCTGTTTCACGCCCTCTGTTTCACGACCGCTGTTTCAGACCCTCTGTTTCAGACCCGCTGTTTCTCGCCCTCTGTTTCAGCCCCTCTATTTCTCGCCCTCTGTTTCAGCCCCTCTGTTTCAGACCCTCTGTTCCAGCCACTCTGTTTCAGACGCTCTGTTTCAGACCCTCTGTTTCAAAACCTCTGTTTCTCGCCCTCTGTTTCGGCCCCTCTGTTTCTCGCCCTCAGTTTCGGCCCCTCTGTTTCGCGCCCTCTGTTTCAGACCCTCTGTTTCAGACCCTCTGTTTCAGCCCCTCTGTTTCAGACCCTCTGTTTCAGACCCTCTGTTTCTCGCCCTCTGTTTCAGCCCCTCTGTTTCAGACCCTATGTATCGCGCCCTCTGTTTCGCGCCCTCTGTTTCAGACCCTCTGTTTCAGACCCTCTGTTTCTCGCCCTCTGTTTCAGCCACTCTGTTTCTCGCCCTCTGTTTCAGCCCCTCTGTTTCAGACCCTCTGTTTCAGCCCCTCTGTTTCCGACCCTCTGTTTCAGACCCACTGTTTCTCGCCCTCTGTTTTGCGCCCTCAGTTTCAGACCCTCTGTTTCGCGCCCTCTGTTTCAGCCCCTCTGTTTCAGCCCCTCTGTTTCAGCCCCTCTGTTTCAGCCCCTCTGTGTCTCGCCCTCTGTTTCAGCCCCTCTGTTTCAGACCCTCTGTTTCAGCCCCTCTGTTTCAGCCCCTCAGTTTCAGACCCTCTGTTTCTCGCCCTCTGTTTTGAGCCCTCTGTTTCAGACCCTCTGTTTCGCGCCCTCTGTTTCTCGCCCTCTGTATCAGCCCCTCTGTTTCTCGCCCTCTGTTTCAGCCCCTCTGTTTCAGACCCTCTGTTTCAGACCCTCTGTTTCAGACCCTCTGTTTTAGCACCTCTGTTTCAGCCCCTCTGTTTCAGCCCCTCTGTTTCAGACCCTCTGTTTCAGACCCTCTGTTTCCCCCCCTCTGTTTCAGACCCTCTGTTTCAGACCCTCTATTTCAGAGACTCTGTTTCTGCCCCTCTGTTTCTCGCCCTCTGTTTCGGCCCCTCTGTTTCCTGCCCTCTGTTTCGGCCCCTCTGTTTCACGCCCTCTGTTTCGTGCCCTCTGTTTCAGACCCTCTGTTTCAGCCCCTCTGTTTCTCGCCCTCTGCTTCGGCCCCTCTGTTTCGCGCCCTCTGTTTCAGACCCTCTTTTTCAGACTTTCTGTTTCAGCCCCTCTGTTTCAGACCCTCTGTTTCAGACCCTCTGTTTCTCGCCCTCTGTTTCGGCCCCTCTGTTTCTCGCCCTCTGTTTCGGCCCCTCTGTTTCGCGCCCTCTGTTTGAGACCCTCTGTTTCAGACCCTCTGTTTCAGACCCTCTGTTTCAGCCCCTCTGTTTCAGACCCTCTGTTTCTCGCCCTCTGTTTCAGCCCCACTGTTTCAGACCCTCTGTTACGCGCCCTCTGTTTCACGCCCTCTGTTTCAGACCCTCTGTTTCAGACCCTCTGTTTCTCGCCCTCTGTTTCAGCCCCTCTATTTCAGACCCTCTATTTCAGCCCCTCTGTTTCAGACCCTCTGTTTCAGACGCACTGTTTCTCGCCCTCTGTTTCGCGCCCTCAGTTTCAGACCCTCTGTTTCGCGACCTCTGTTTCAGCCCCTCTGTTTCAGCCCCTCTGTTTCAGCCCCTCTGTTTCAGCCCCTCTGTTTCTCGCCCTCTGTTTCAGCTCCTCTGTTTCAGAACCTCTGTTTCAGCCCCTCTGTTTCAGCCCCTCTGTTTCAGACCCTCTGTTTCTCGCCCTCTGTTTTGAGCCCTCTGTTTCAGACCCTCTGTTTCAGACCCTCTGTTTCAGCCCCTCTTGTCAGCCCCTCTGTTTCTCGCCCTCTGTTTCAGCCCCTCTGTTTCAGACCCTCTGTTTCAGACCCTCTGTTTCTCGCCCTCTGTTTCAGCCCCTCTGTTTCAGACCCTCTGTTTCAGCACCTCTGTTTCAGCCCCTCTGTTTCAGCCCCTCTGTTTCAGACCCTCTGTTTCAGACCCTCTGTTTCGCGCCCTCTGTTTCAGACCCTCTGTTTCAGACCCTCTGTTTCAGCCCCTCTGTTTCAGACCCTCTCTTTCAGACCCACTGTTTCTCGCCCTCTGTTTCGCGCCCTCAGTTTCAGACCCTCTGTTTCGCGCCCTCTGTTTCAGCCCCTCTGTTTCAGCCCCTCTGTTTCAGCCCCTCTGTTTCAGCCCCTCTGTTTCTCGCCCTCTGTTTCAGCCCCTCTGTTTCAGCCCCTCTGTTTCAGCCCCTCTGTTTCAGCCCCTCTGTTTCAGACCCTCTATTTATCGCCCTCTGTTTTGAGCCCTCTGTTTCAGACCCTCTGTTTTGGCCCCTCTGTTTCTCGCCCTCTGCTTCGGCCCCTCTGTTTCGCGCCTTCTGTATCAGACCCTCTGTTTCAGACCCTCTGTTTCTCTCCCTCTGTTTCAGACCCTCTGTTTCAGACCCTCTGTTTCAGACCTCTGTTTCTCGCCCTCTGTTTTGTGCCCTCTGTTTCAGACCCTCTGTTTCAGACACTCTGTTTCTCGTGCTCTGTTTCTCGCCCTCTGTTTCAGA
The DNA here is from genome assembly GCF_047496795.1 of Chiloscyllium punctatum. Classification (NCBI taxonomy): domain Eukaryota; kingdom Metazoa; phylum Chordata; class Chondrichthyes; order Orectolobiformes; family Hemiscylliidae; genus Chiloscyllium; species Chiloscyllium punctatum. Next base: position 28,700,411 of record NC_092759.1, on the reverse strand, counting down.
CCCTCTGTTTCAGACCCTCTGTTTCTCGCCCTCTGTTTCACGCCCTCTGTTTCGCACCCTCTGTTTCGCGCCCTCTCTTTCGCGCCCTCTGTTTCAGACCCTCTGTTTCGGCCCCTCTGTTTCTCGCCCTCTGCTTCGGCCCCTCTGTTTCGTGCCCTCTGTTTCGCGCCCACTGTTTCGCGCCCTCTGTTTCAGACCCTCTGTTTCAGCCCCTCCGTTTCTCGCCCTCTGCTTCGGCCCCTCTGTTTTGCGCCCTCAGTTTCAGACCCTCTGTTTCAGACCCTCTGTTTCTCGCCCTCTGTTTCAGCCCCTCTGTTTCAGACCCTCTGTTTCGCGCCCTCTGTTTCGCGCCCTCAGTTTCGCGCCCTCTGTTTCAGACCCTCTGTTTCAGACCCTCTGTTTCAGACCCTCTGTTTCAGACACTCTGTTTCTCGCCCTCTGTTTCTCGCCCTCTGTTTCAGCCCCTCTGTTTCTCGCCCTCTGTTTCAGCCCCTCTGTTTCAGACCCGCTGTTTCAGACCCGCTGTTTCAGACCCTCTGTTTCAGACCCTCTGTTTCTCGCCCTCTGTTTCAGCCCCTTTGTTTCAGACCCTCTGTTTCTCGCCCTCTGTTTCGCGCCCTCTGTTTCTCGCCCTCTGTTTCAGCCCCTCTGTTACTCGCCCTCTGTTTCAGCCCCTCTGTTTCAGCCCCTCTGTTTCAGCCCCTCTGTTTCAGACCCTCTGTTTCAGACCCTCTGTTTCAGACCCTCTGTTTGTCGCCCTCTGTTTCAGCCCCTCTGTTTCAGCCCCTCTGTTTCTCGCCCTCTGTTTCGCGCCCTCTGTTTCACGCCCTCTGTTTCAGACCCTGTGTTTCAGACCCTCTGTTTCTCGCCCTCTGTTTCAGCCCCTCTGTTTCAGACCCTCTGTTTCAGCACCTCTGTTTCAGCCCCTCTGTTTTAGACCCTCTGTTTCAGACCCTCTGTTTCACGCCCTCTGTTTCACGACCTCTGTTTCAGACCCTCTGTTTCAGACCCGCTGTTTCTCGCCCTCTGTTTCAGCCACTCTGTTTCTCGCCCTCTGTTTCAGCCCCTCTGTTTCAGACCCTCTGTTTCAAAACCTCTGTTTCTCGCCCTCTGTTTCGGCCCCTCTGTTTCTCGCCCTCTGTTTCGGCCCCTCTGTTTCTCACCCTCAATTTCGGCCCCTCTGTTTCGCGCCCTCTGTTTCAGACCCTCTGTTTCAGACCCTCTGTTTCAGACCCTCTGTTTCAGCCCCTCTGTTTCAGACCCTCTGTTTCTCGCCCTCTGTTTCAGCCCCTCTGTTTCAGACCCTCTGTTTCGCGCCCTCTGTTTCAGACCCTCTGTTTCAGCCCCTCTATTTCAGACCCTCTGTTTCTCGCCCTCTGTTTCAGCCCCTCTGTTTCAGACCCTCTGTTTCGCGCCCTCTGTTTCAGACCCTCTGTTTCAGACCCTCTGTTTCTCGCCCTCTGTTTCAGCCCCTCTGTTTCTCGCCCTCTGTTTCAGCCCCTCTGTTTCAGACCCTCTGTTTCAGCCCCTCTGTTTCAGACCCTCTGTTTCAGACCCACTGTTTCTCGCCCTCTGTTTTGCGCCCTCAGTTTCAGCCCCTCTGTTTCGCGCCCTCTGTTTCAGCCCCTCTGTTTCAGCCCCTCTGTTTCAGCCCCTCTGTTTCAGCCCCTCTGTGTCTCGCCCTCTGTTTCAGCCCCTCTATTTCAGACCCTCTGTTTCAGCCCCTCAGTTTCAGACCCTCTGTTTCTCGCCCTCTGTTTTGAGCCCTCTGTTTCAGACCCTCTGTTTCAGCCCCTGTGTTTCAGCCCCTCTGTATCAGCCCCTCTGTTTCTCGCCCTCTGTTTCAGCCCCTATGTTTCAGACCCTCTGTTTCAGACCCTCTGTTTCAGACCCTCTGTTTCAACCCCTCTGTTTCAGCCCCTCTGTTTCAGCCCCTCTGTTTCAGCCCCTCTGTGTCTCGCCCTCTGTTTCAGCCCCTCTATTTCAGACCCTCTGTTTCAGCCCCTCAGTTTCAGACCCTCTGTTTCTCGCCCTCTGTTTTGAGCCCTCTGTTTCAGACCCTCTGTTTCAGCCCCTGTGTTTCAGCCCCTCTGTATCAGCCCCTCTGTTTCTCGCCCTCTGTTTCAGCCCCTATGTTTCAGACCCTCTGTTTCAGACCCTCTGTTTCAGACCCTCTGTTTCAACCCCTCTGTTTCAGCTCCTCTGTTTCAGTCCCTCTGTTTCAGACCCTCTGTTTCAGCCCCTCTATTTCAGACCCTCTGTTTCTCGCCCTCTGTTTCAGACCCTCTGTTTCGCGCCCTCTGTTTCAGACCCACTGTTTCAGACCCTCTGTTTCTCGCCCTCTGTTTCAGCCCCTCTGTTTCAGACCCTCTGTTTCAGCCCCTCTGTTTCAGACCCTCTGTTTCAGACCCACTGTTTCTCGCCCTCTGTTTTGCGCCCTCAGTTTCAGACCCTCTGTTTCGCGCCCTCTGTTTCAGCCCCTCTGTTTCAGCCCCTCTGTTTCAGCCCCTCTGTGTCTCGCCCTCTGTTTCAGCCCCTCTATTTCAGACCCTCTGTTTCAGCCCCTCTGTTTCAGCCCCTCAGTTTCAGACCCTCTGTTTCTCGCCCTCTGTTTTGAGCCCTCTGTTTCAGACCCTCTGTTTCAGACCCTCTGTTTCAGCACCTCTGTTTCAGCCCCTCTGTTTCAGCCCCTCTGTATCAGCCCCTCTGTTTCTCGCCCTCTGTTTCAGCCCCTCTGTTTCAGACCCTCTGTTTCAGACCCTCTGTTTCAGAGCCTCTGTTTCAGCCCCTCTGTTTCAGCCCCTCTGTTTCAGACCCTCTGTTTCAGACCCTCTGTTTTGCCCCCTCTGTTTCAGACCCTCTGTTTCAGACCCTCTGTTTCAGCACCTCTGTTTCAGCCCCTCTGTTTCAGCCCCTCTGTTTCAGACCCTCTGTTTCAGACCCTCTGTTTCGCGCCCTCTGTTTCAGACCCTCTGTTTCAGACCCTCTGTTTCAGCCCCTCTGTTTCAGACCCTCTCTTTCAGACCCACTGTTTCTCGCACTCTGTTTTGCGCCCTCAGTTTCAGACCCTCTGTTTCGCGCCCTCTGTTTCAGACCCTCTGTTTCAGCCCCTCTTTTTCAGCCCCTCTGTTTCAGCCCCTCGGTTTCTCGCCCTCTGTTTCAGCCCCTCTGTTTCAGACCCTCTGTTTCAGACCCTCTATTTATCGCCCTCTGTTTTGAGCCCTCTGTTTCTCGCCCTCTTTTTCAGCCCCTCTGTTTTAGACCCTCTGTTTCAGAACCTCTGATTCTCGCCCTCTGTTTCAGCCCCTCTGTTTCAGACCCTCTGTTTCAGCACCTCTGTTTCAGCCCCTCTGTTTCGCGCCCTCTGTTTCAGACCCTCTGTTTCAGACCCTTTGTTTCAGACCCTCTGTTTCTCGCCCTCTGTTTCTCGCTCTATGTTTCAGACCCTCTGTTTCAGACACTCTGTTTCTCGCCCTCTGTTTCTCGCCCTCTGTTTCTGACCCTCTGTTTTGGCCCCTCTGTTTCTCGCCCTCTGCTTCGGCCCCTCTGTTTCGCGCCCTCTGTATCAGACCCTCTGTTTCAGACCCTCTGTTTCTCTCCCTCTGTTTCAGACCCTCTGTTTCAGACCCTCTGTTTCAGACCTCTGTTTCTCGCCCTCTGTTTTGTGCCCTCTGTTTCAGACCCTCTGTTTCAGACCCTCTGTTTCTCGTGCTCTGTTTCTCGCCCTCTGTTTCAGACCCTCTGTTTCAGACCCTCTGTTTCTCGCCCTCTGTTTCACGCCCTCTGTTTCGCACCCTCTGTTTCGCGCCCTCTCTTTCGCGCCCTCTGTTTCAGACCCTCTGTTTCGGCCCCTCTGTTTCTCGCCCTCTGCTTCGGCCCCTCTGTTTCGCGCCCTCTGTTTCAGATCCTCTGTTTCAGACCGTCTGTTTCTCGCCGTCTGTTTCAGACCCTCTGTTTCAGACCCTCTGTTTCTCGCCCTCTGATTCGGCCCATCTGTTTCTCGCCCTCTGTTTCGGCCCCTCGGTTTCGCGCCCTCTGTTTCAGACCCTCTGTTTCGCGCCCTCTGTTTCACGCCCTCTGTTTCAGACCCTCTGTTTCAGACCCTCTGTTTCTCGCCCTCTTTTTCAGCCCCTCTGTTTCTCGCCCTCTGTTTCAGCCCCTCTGTTTCAGACCCTCTGTTTCAGCCCCTCTGTTAAAGCCCCTCTGTTTCAGCCCCTCTGTTTCTCGCCCTCTGTTTCAGCCCCTCTGTTTCAGACCCTCTGTTTCAGCCCCTCTGTTTCAGCCCCTCTGTTTCAGACCCTCTGTTTCTCGCCCTCTGTTTTGAGCCCTCTGTTTCAGACCCTCTGTTTCAGCATCTCTGTTTTTGCCCCTCTTGTCAGCCCCTCTGTTTCTCGCCCTCTGTTTCAGCCCCTCTGTTTCAGACCCTCTGTTTCAGACCTTCTGTTTCTCGCCCTCTGTTTCAGCCCCTCTGTTTCAGACCCTCTGTTTCAGCACCTCTGTTTCAGCCCCTCTGTTTCAGCCCCTCTGTTTCAGACCCTCTGTTTCAGACCCTCTGTTTCGCGCCCTCTGTTTCAGACACTCTGTTTCAGACCCTCTGTTTCAGACCCTCTCTTTCAGACCCACTGTTTCTCGCCCTCTGTTTCGCGCCCTCAGTTTCAGACCCTCTGTTTCGCGCCCTCTGTTTCAGCACCTCTGTTTCAGCCCCTCTGTTTCAGCCCCTCTGTTTCAGCCCCTCTGTTTCTCGCCCTCTGTTTCAGCCCCTCTGTTTCAGCCCCTCTGTTTCAGCCCCTCTGTTTCAGACCCTCTATTTATCGCCCTCTGTTTTGAGCCCTCTGTTTCAGACCCTCTGTTTCAGCCCCTCTGTTTCAGCCCCTCTGTTTCTCGCCCTCTGTTTCAGCCCCTCTGTTTCAGACCCTCTGTTTCAGACCCTCTGATTCTCGCCCTCTGTTTCAGCACCTCTGTTTCAGACCCTCTGTTTCAGCACCTCTGTTTCAGCCCCTCTGTTTCAGCCCCTCTGTTTCAGACCCTCTGTTTCAGACCCTCTGTTTCGCGCCCTCTGTTTCAGACCCTCTGTTTCAGACCCTCTGTTTCAGACCCTCTGGTTCACGCCCTCTGTTTCTCGCTCTATGTTTCAGACCCTCTGTTTCAGACACTCTGTTTCTCGCCCTCTGTTTCTCGCCCTCTGTTTCAGACCCTCTGTTTTGGCCCCTCTGTTTCTCGCCCTCTGCTTCGGCCCCTCTGTTTCGCGCCCTCTGTATCAGACCCTCTGTTTCAGACCCTCTGTTTCTCTCCCTCTGTTTCAGACCCTCTGTTTCAGACCCTCTGTTTCAGACCTCTGTTTCTCGCCCTCTGTTTTGTGCCCTCTGTTTCAGACCCTCTGTTTCAGACCCTCTGTTTCTCGTGCTCTGTTTCTCGCCCTCTGTTTCAGACCCTCTGTTTCAGACCCTCTGTTTCTCGCCCTCTGTTTCACGCCCTCTGTTTCGCACCCTCTGTTTCGCGCCCTCTCTTTCGCGCCCTCTGTTTCAGACCCTCTGTTTCGGCCCCTCTGTTTCTCGCCCTCTGCTTCAGCCCCTCTGTTTCGCGCCCTCTGTTTCAGACCCTCTGTTTCTCGCCGTCTGTTTCAGACCCTCTGTTTCAGACCCTCTGTTTCTCGCCCTCTGATTCGGCCCATCTATTTCTCGCCCTCTGTTTCGGCCCCTATGTTTCGCGCCCTCTGTATCAGACCCTCTGTTTCTTGCCCTCTGTTTCGCGCCCTCTGTTTCGCGCCCTCTGTTTCAGACCCTCTGTTTCGGCACCTCTGTTTCCTGCCCTCTGTTTCTGCCCCTCTGCTTCTCGCCCTCTGTTACAGACCCTCTGTTTCAGACCCTCTGTATCTCGCCCTCTGTTTCTCGCCGTCTGTTTCAGACCCTCTGTTTCAGACCCTCTGTTTCTCGCCCTCTGATTCGGCCCATCTGTTTCTCGCCCTCTGTTTCGGCCCCTCGGTTTCGCGCCCTCTGTTTCAGACCCTCTGTTTCAGACCCTCTGTTTCAGACCCTCTGGTTCACGCCCTCTGTTTCTCGCTCTATGTTTCAGACCCTCTGTTTCAGACACTCTGTTTCTCGCCCTCTGTTTCTCGCCCTCTGTTTCAGACCCTCTGTTTTGGCCCCTCTGTTTCTCGCCCTCTGCTTCGGCCCCTCTGTTTCGCGCCCTCTGTATCAGACCCTCTGTTTCAGACCCTCTGTTTCTCTCCCTCTGTTTCAGACCCTCTGTTTCAGACCCTCTGTTTCAGACCTCTGTTTCTCGCCCTCTGTTTTGTGCCCTCTGTTTCAGACCCTCTGTTTCAGACCCTCTGTTTCTCGTGCTCTGTTTCTCGCCCTCTGTTTCAGACCCTCTGTTTCAGACCCTCTGTTTCTCGCCCTCTGTTTCACGCCCTCTGTTTCGCACCCTCTGTTTCGCGCCCTCTCTTTCGCGCCCTCTGTTTCAGACCCTCTGTTTCGGCCCCTCTGTTTCTCGCCCTCTGCTTCGGCCCCTCTGTTTCGCGCCCTCTGTTTCAGACCCTATGTTTCTCGCCGTCTGTTTCAGACCCTCTGTTTCAGACCCTCTGTTTCTCGCCCTCTGATTCGGCCCATCTATTTCTCGCCCTCTGTTTCGGCCCCTATGTTTCGCGCCCTCTGTATCAGACCCTCTGTTTCTTGCCCTCTGTTTCGCGCCCTCTGTTTCGCGCCCTCTGTTTCAGACCCTCTGTTTCGGCACCTCTGTTTCCTGCCCTCTGTTTCTGCCCCTCTGCTTCTCGCCCTCTGTTACAGACCCTCTGTTTCAGACCCTCTGTATCTCGCTCTCTGTTTCTCGTCGTCTGTTTCAGACCCTCTGTTTCAGACCCTCTGTTTCTCGCCCTCTGATTCGGCCCATCTGTTTCTCGCCCTCTGTTTCGGCCCCTCGGTTTCGCGCCCTCTGTTTCAGACCCTCTGTTTCGCGCCCTCTGTTTCGCGCCCTCTGTTTCAGACCCTCTGTTTCAGACCCTCTGTTTCTCGCCCTCTTTTTCAGCCCCTCTGTTTCTCGCCCTCTGTTTCAGACCCACTGTTTCAGACCCTCTGTTTCAGCCCCTCTGTTAAAGCCCCTCTGTTTCAGCCCCTCTGTTTCTCGCCCTCTGTTTCAGCCCCTCTGTTTCAGACCCTCTGTTTCAGCCCCTCTGTTTCAGCCCCTCTGTTTCAGACCCTCTGTTTCTCGCCCTCTGTTTTGAGCCCTCTGTTTCAGACCCTCTGTTTCAGCATCTCTGTTTTAGCCCCTCTTGTCAGCCCCTCTGTTTCTCGCCCTCTGTTTCAGCCCCTCTGTTTCAGACCCTCTGTTTCAGACCTTCTGTTTCTCGCCCTCTGTTTCAGCCCCTCTGTTTCAGACCCTCTGTTTCAGCACCTCTGTTTCAGCCCCTCTGTTTCAGCCCCTCTGTTTCAGACCCTCTGTTTCAGACCCTCTGTTTCGCGCCCTCTGTTTCAGACACTCTGTTTCAGACCCTCTGTTTCAGACCCTCTCTTTCAGACCCACTGTTTCTCGCCCTCTGTTTCGCGCCCTCAGTTTCAGACCCTCTGTTTCTCGCCCTCTGTTTCAGCCCCTCTGTTTCAGCCCCTCTGTTTCAGCCCCTCTGTTTCAGACCCTCTATTTATCGCCCTCTGTTTTGAGCCCTCTGTTTCAGACCCTCTGTTTCAGCCCCTCTTGTCAGCCCCTCTGTTTCTCGCCCTCTGTTTCAGCCCCTCTGTTTCAGACCCTCTGTTTCAGACCCTCTGATTCTCGCCCTCTGTTTCAGCCCCTCTGTTTCAGACCCTCTGTTTCAGCACCTCTGTTTCAGCCCCTCTGTTTCAGCCCCTCTGTTTCAGACCCTCTGTTTCAGACCCTCTGTTTCGCGCCCTCTGTTTCAGACCCTCTGTTTCAGACCCTCTGTTTCAGACCCTCTGGTTCACGCCCTCTGTTTCTCGCTCTATGTTTCAGACCCTCTGTTTCAGACACTCTGTTTCTCGCCCTCTGTTTCTCGCCCTCTGTTTCAGACCCTCTGTTTTGGCCCCTCTGTTTCTCGCCCTCTGCTTCGGCCCCTCTGTTTCGCGCCCTCTGTATCAGACCCTCTGTTTCAGACCCTCTGTTTCAGACCTCTGTTTCTCGCCCTCTGTTTTGTGCCCTCTGTTTCAGACCCTCTGTTTCAGACCCTCTGTTTCTCGTGCTCTGTTTCTCGCCCTCTGTTTCAGACCCTCTGTTTCAGACCCTCTGTTTCTCGCCCTCTGTTTCACGCCCTCTGTTTCGCACCCTCTGTTTCGCGCCCTCTCTTTCGCGCCCTCTGTTTCAGACCCTCTGTTTCGGCCCCTCTGTTTCTCGCCCTCTGCTTCGGCCCCTCTGTTTCGCGCCCTCTGTTTCAGACCCTCTGTTTCTCGCCGTCTGTTTCAGACCCTCTGTTTCAGACCCTCTGTTTCTCGCCCTCTGATTCGGCCCATCTATTTCTCGCCCTCTGTTTCGGCCCCTATGTTTCGCGCCCTCTGTATCAGACCCTCTGTTTCTTGCCCTCTGTTTCGCGCCCTCTGTTTCGCACCCTCTGTTTCAGACCCTCTGTTTCGGTACCTCTGTTTCCTGCCCTCTGTTTCTGCCCCTCTGCTTCTCGCCCTCTGTTACAGACCCTCTGTTTCAGACCCTCTGTATCTCGCCCTCTGTTTCTCGCCCTCTGTTTCAGACCCTCTGTTTCAGACCCTCTCTTTCTCGCCCTCTGTTTCGCGCCCTCTGTTTCGCGCCCTCTGTTTCGCGTCCTCTGTTTCAGACCCTCTGTTTCAGCCCCTCCGTTTCTCGCCCTCTGCTTCGGCCCCTCTGTTTTGCGCCCTCAGTTTCAGACCCTCTGTTTCAGACCCTCTGTTTCTCGCCCTCTGTTTCAGCCCCTCTGTTTCAGACCGTCTGTTTCAGACCCTCTGTTTTGAGCCCTCTGTTTCAGACCCTCTGTTTCAGACCCTCTGTTTCAGCGCCTCTGTTTCAGACCCTCTGTTTCAGACCCACTGTTTCTCGCCCTCTGTTTCGCGCCCTCAGTTTCAGACCCTCTGTTTCGCGCCCTCTGTTTCAGCCCCTCTGTTTCAGCCCCTCTGTTTCAGCCCCTCTGTTTCTCGCCCTCTGTTTTAGCCCCTCTGTTTCAGACCCGCTGTTTCAGCCCCTCTGTTTCAGCCCCTCTGTTTCAGACCCTCTGTTTTGAGCCCTCTGTTTCAGACCCTCTGTTTCAGACCCTCTTGTCAGCCCCTCTGTTTCTCGCCCTCTGTTTCAGCCCCTCTGTTTCAGCCCTTCTGTTTCAGACCCTCTGATTCTCGCCCTCTGTTTCAGCCCCTCTGTTTCAGACCCTCTGTTTCAGCCCCTCTGTTTCAGCCCCTCTGTTTCAGACCCTCTGTTTCAGACCCTCTGTTTCGCGCCCTCTGTTTCAGACCCTCTGTTTCAGACCCTCTGTTTCAGACCCTCTGTTTCTCGCCCTCTGTTTCTCGCTCTATGTTTCAGACCCTCTGTTTCAGACACTCTGTTTCTCGCCCTCTGTTTCTCGCCCTCTGTTTCAGACCCTCTGTTTTGGCCCCTCTGTTTCTCGCCCTCTGCTTCGGCCCCTCTGTTTCGCGCCCTCTGTATCAGACCCTCTGTTTCAGACCCTCTGTTTCTCTCCCTCTGTTTCAGACCCTCTGTTTCAGACCCTCTGTTTCAGACCTCTGTTTCTCGCCCTCTGTTTTGTGCCCTCTGTTTCATACACTCTGTTTCAGACCCTCTGTTTCTCGTGCTCTGTTTCTCGCCCTCTGTTTCAGACCCTCTGTTTCAGACCCTCTGTTTCTCGCCCTCTGTTTCACACCCTCTGTTTCGCACCCTCTGTTTCGCGCCCTCTCTTTCGCGCCCTCTGTTTCGCGCCCTCTGTTTCAGACCCTCTGTTTCAGCCCCTCTGTTTCAGCCCCTCTTGTCAGCCCCTCTGTTTCTCGCCCTCTATTTCAGCCCCTCTGTTTCAGACCCTCTGTTTCAGACCCTCTGTTTCTCGCCCTCTGTTTCAGCCCCTCTGTTTCAGCACCTCTGTTTCAGCCCCTCTGTTTCAGCCCCTCTGTTTCAGACCCTCTGTTTCAGACCCTCTGTTTCGCGCCCTCTGTTTCAGACCCTCTGTTTCAGACCCTCTGTTTCAGCGCCTCTGTTTCAGACCCTCTGTTTCAGACCCACTGTTTCTCGCCCTCTGTTTCGCGCCCTCAGTTTCAGACCCTCTGTTTCGCGCCCTCTGTTTCAGCCCCTCTGTTTCAGCCCCTCTGTTTCAGCCCCTCTGTTTCAGCCCCTCTGTTTCTCGCCCTCTGTTTTAGCCCCTCTGTTTCAGACCCTCTGTTTCAGCCCCTCTGTTTCAGCCCCTCTGTTTCAGACCCTCTATTTATCGCCCTCTTTTTGAGCCCTCTGTTTCAGACCCTCTGTTTCAGACCCTCTTGTCAGCCCCTCTGTTTTGAGCCCTCTGTTTCAGCCCCTCTGTTTCAGCCCCTCTGTTTCAGACCCTCTGATTCTCGCCCTCTGTTTCAGCCCCTCTGTTTCAGACCCTCTGTTTCAGCCCCTCTGTTTCAGCCCCTCTGTTTCAGACCCTCTGTTTCAGACCCTCTGTTTCGCGCCCTCTGTATCAGACCCTCTGTTTCTTGCCCTCTGTTTCGCGCCCTCTGTTTCGCACCCTCTGTTTCAGACCCTCTGTTTCGGTACCTCTGTTTCCTGCCCTCTGTTTCTGCCCCTCTGCTTCTCGCCCTCTGTTACAGACCCTCTGTTTCAGACCCTCTGTATCTCGCCCTCTGTTTCTCGCCCTCTGTTTCAGACCCTCTGTTTCAGACCCTCTCTTTCTCGCCCTCTGTTTCGCGCCCTCTGTTTCGCGCCCTCTGTTTCGCGTCCTCTGTTTCAGACCCTCTGTTTCAGCCCCTCCGTTTCTCGCCCTCTGCTTCGGCCCCTCTGTTTTGCGCCCTCAGTTTCAGACCCTCTGTTTCAGACCCTCTGTTTCTCGCCCTCTGTTTCAGCCCCTCTGTTTCAGACCGTCTGTTTCAGACCCTCTGTTTTGCGCCCTCTGTTTCAGACCCTCTGTTTCAGACCCTCTGTTTCAGCGCCTCTGTTTCAGACCCTCTGTTTCAGACCCACTGTTTCTCGCCCTCTGTTTCGCGCCCTCAGTTTCAGACCCTCTGTTTCGCGCCCTCTGTTTCAGCCCCTCTGTTTCAGCCCCTCTGTTTCAGCCCCTCTGTTTCTCGCCCTCTGTTTTAGCCCCTCTGTTTCAGACCCGCTGTTTCAGCCCCTCTGTTTCAGCCCCTCTGTTTCAGACCCTCTGTTTTGAGCCCTCTGTTTCAGACCCTCTGTTTCAGACCCTCTTGTCAGCCCCTCTGTTTCTCGCCCTCTGTTTCAGCCCCTCTGTTTCAGCCCTTCTGTTTCAGACCCTCTGATTCTCGCCCTCTGTTTCAGCCCCTCTGTTTCAGACCCTCTGTTTCAGCCCCTCTGTTTCAGCCCCTCTGTTTCAGACCCTCTGTTTCAGACCCTCTGTTTCGCGCCCTCTGTTTCAGACCCTCTGTTTCAGACCCTCTGTTTCAGACCCTCTGTTTCTCGCCCTCTGTTTCTCGCTCTATGTTTCAGACCCTCTGTTTCAGACACTCTGTTTCTCGCCCTCTGTTTCTCGCCCTCTGTTTCAGACCCTCTGTTTTGGCCCCTCTGTTTCTCGCCCTCTGCTTCGGCCCCTCTGTTTCGCGCCCTCTGTATCAGACCCTCTGTTTCAGACCCTCTGTTTCTCTCCCTCTGTTTCAGACCCTCTGTTTCAGACCCTCTGTTTCAGACCTCTGTTTCTCGCCCTCTGTTTTGTGCCCTCTGTTTCATACACTCTGTTTCAGACCCTCTGTTTCTCGTGCTCTGTTTCTCGCCCTCTGTTTCAGACCCTCTGTTTCAGACCCTCTGTTTCTCGCCCTCTGTTTCACACCCTCTGTTTCGCACCCTCTGTTTCGCGCCCTCTCTTTCGCGCCCTCTGTTTCGCGCCCTCTGTTTCAGACCCTCTGTTTCAGCCCCTCTGTTTCAGCCCCTCTTGTCAGCCCCTCTGTTTCTCGCCCTCTATTTCAGCCCCTCTGTTTCAGACCCTCTGTTTCAGACCCTCTGTTTCTCGCCCTCTGTTTCAGCCCCTCTGTTTCAGCACCTCTGTTTCAGCCCCTCTGTTTCAGCCCCTCTGTTTCAGACCCTCTGTTTCAGACCCTCTGTTTCGCGCCCTCTGTTTCAGACCCTCTGTTTCAGACCCTCTGTTTCAGCGCCTCTGTTTCAGACCCTCTGTTTCAGACCCACTGTTTCTCGCCCTCTGTTTCGCGCCCTCAGTTTCAGACCCTCTGTTTCGCGCCCTCTGTTTCAGCCCCTCTGTTTCAGCCCCTCTGTTTCAGCCCCTCTGTTTCAGCCCCTCTGTTTCTCGCCCTCTGTTTTAGCCCCTCTGTTTCAGACCCTCTGTTTCAGCCCCTCTGTTTCAGCCCCTCTGTTTCAGACCCTCTATTTATCGCCCTCTGTTTTGAGCCCTCTGTTTCAGACCCTCTGTTTCAGACCCTCTTGTCAGCCCCTCTGTTTTGAGCCCTCTGTTTCAGCCCCTCTGTTTCAGCCCCTCTGTTTCAGACCCTCTGATTCTCGCCCTCTGTTTCAGCCCCTCTGTTTCAGACCCTCTGTTTCAGCCCCTCTGTTTCAGCCCCTCTGTTTCAGACCCTCTGTTTCAGACCCTCTGTTTCGCGCCCTCTGTTTCAGATCCTCTGTTTCAGACCCTCTGTTTCAGACCCTCTGTTTCTCGCCCTCTGTTTCTCGCTCTATGTTTCAGACCCTCTGTTTCAGACACTCTGTTTCTCGCCCTCTGTTTCTCGCCCTCTGTTTCAGACCCTCTGTTTTGGCCCCTCTGTTTCTCGCCCTCTGCTTCGGCCCCTCTGTTTCGCGCCCTCTGTATCAGACCCTCTGTTTCAGACCCTCTGTTTCTCTCCCTCTGTTTCAGACCCTCTGTTTCAGACCCTCTGTTTCAGACCTCTGTTTCTCGCCCTCTGTTTTGTGCCCTCTGTTTCATACACTCTGTTTCAGACCCTCTGTTTCTCGTGCTCTGTTTCTCGCCCTCTGTTTCAGACCCTCTGTTTCAGACCCTCTGTTTCTCGCCCTCTGATTCACACCCTCTGTTTCGCACCCTCTGTTTCGCGCCCTCTCTTTCGCGCCCTCTGTTTCAGACCCTCTGTTTCTCGCCCTCTGATTCGGCCCCTCTGTTTCGCGCCCTCTGTTTCAGACCCTCTGTTTCAGATCCTCTGTTTCTCGCCGTCTGTTTCAGACCCTCTGTTTCAGACCCTCTGTTTCTCGCCCTCTGATTCGGCCCATCTGTTTCTCGCCCTCTGTTTCGGCCCCTCTGTTTCGCGCCCTCTGTTTCAGACCCTCTGTTTCAGACCCTCTGTTTCTCGCCATCTGTTTCGCGCCCTCTGTTTCGCGCCCTCTGTTTCAGACCCTCTGTTTCGGCCCCTCTGTTTCCTGCCCTCTGTTTCTGCCCCTCTGTTTCGCGCCCTCTATTTCGCACCCTCTGTTTCAGACACTCTGTTTCTCGCCCTCTGTTTCTCGCCCTCTGTTTCAGACCCTCTGTTTCAGACCCTCTGTTTCTCGCCCACTGTTTCGCGCCCTCTGTTTCGTGCCCTCTGTTTCGCGCCCTCTGTTTCGCGCCCTCTGTTTCAGACCCACTGTTTCAGACCCTCAGTATCTCGCCCTCTGTTTCTCGCCCTCTGTTTCAGACGCTCTGCTTCAGACCCTCTCTTTCTCGCCCTCTGTTTCGCGCCCTCTGTTTCTCGCCCTCTGTTTCAGCCCCTCTGTTTCAGACCCTCTGTTTCAGCCCCTCCGTTTCTCGCCCTCTGCTTCGGCCCCTCTGTTTCGCGCCCTCAGTTTCAGACCGTCTGTTTCAGACCCTCTGTTTCTCGCCCTCTGTTTCAGCCCCTCTGTTTCAGAGCCTCTGTTTCGCGCCCTCTGTTTCTCGCCCTCTGTTTCTCGCCCTCTGTTTCAGCCCCTCTGTTTCAGACCCTCTGTTTCTCGCCCTCTGTTTCGCGCTCTCTGTTTCACGCCCTCTGTTTCAGACCCTGTGTTTCAGACCTTCTGTTTCTCGCCCTCTGTTTCAGCACCTCTGTTTCAGACCCTCTGTTTCGCGCCCTCTGTTTCGCGCCCTCAGTTTCGCGCCCTCTGTTTCAGACCCTCTGTTTCAGACGCTCTGTTTCAGACCCTCTGTTTCTCGCCCTCTGATTCAGCCCCTCTGTTTCTCGGCCTCTGTTTCAGCCGCTCTATTTCTCGCCATCTGTTTCTGCCCCTCTGTTTCAGCCCCTCTGTTTCAGTCCTTTGTTTCAGCCCCTCTGTTTCTCGCCCTCTGTATCAGCCCCTCTGTTTCTCGCCCTCTGTTTCAGCCCCTCTGTTTCTCGCACACTGTTTCAGCCCCTCTGTTTCTCGCCCTCTGTTTCAGCCCGTCTGATTCAGCCCCTCTGATTCAGCCCCTCTGATTCAGCCCCTTTGTTTCTCCCACTCTGTTCCAGCTCCTCTGTTTCAGCCCCTCTGTTTCAGCCACTCTGTTTCAGCCCCTCTGTTTCAGCCCCTGTGTTTCAGCCCCTCTGTTTCTCGCCCACTGTTTCAGCCCCTCTCTTTCTCGCCCTCTGTTTCAGCCCCTCTGTTTCAAAACCTCTGTTTCTCGCCCTCTGTTTCGGCCCCTCTGTTTATCGCCCTCTGTTTCGGCCCCTCTGTTTCTCGCCCTCAGATTCGGCCCCTCTGTTTCGCGCCCTCTGTTTCAGACCCTCTGTTTCAGACCCTCTGTTTCAGACCCTCTGTTTCAGCCCCTCTGTTTCAGACCCTCTGTTTCTCGCCCTCTGTTTCAGCCCCTCTGTTTCAGACCCTCTGTTTCGCGCCCTCTGTTTCAGACCCTCTGTTTCAGCCCCTCTATTTCAGACCCTCTGTTTCTCGCCCTCTGTTTCAGCCCAGCTGTTTCAGACCCTCTGTTTCGCGCCCTCTGTTTCAGACCCTCTGTTTCAGACCCTCTGTTTCTCGCCCTCTGTTTCAGCCCCTCTGTTTCTCGCCCTCTGTTTCAGCCCCTCTGTTTCAGACCCTCTGTTTCAGCCCCTCTGTTTCAGACCCTCTGTTTCAGACCCACTGTTTCTCGCCCTCTGTTTTGCGCCCTCAGTTTCAGACCCTCTGTTTCGCGCCCTCTGTTTCAGCCCCTCTGTTTCAGCCCCTCTGTTTCAGCCCCTCTGTTTCAGCCCCTCTGTGTCTCGCCCTCTGTTTCAGCCCCTCTATTTCAGACCCTCTGTTTCAGCCCCTCTGTTTCAGCCCCTCTGTTTCAGCCCCTCTGTATCAGCCCCTCTGTTTCTCGCCCTCTGTTTCAGCCCCTCTGTTTCAGACCCTCTGTTTCAGACCCTCTTGTCAGCCCCTCTGTTTCTCGCCCTCTGTTTCAGCCCCTCTGTTTCAGCCCCTCTGTTTCAGTCCTTTGTTTCAGCCCCTCTGTTTCTCGCCCTCTGTATCAGCCCCTCTGTTTCTCGCCCTCTGTTTCAGCCCCTCTGTTTCTCGCACACTGTTTCAGCCCCTCTGTTTCTCGCCCTCTGTTTCAGCCCGTCTGATTCAGCCCCTCTGATTCAGCCCCTCTGATTCAGCCCCTTTGTTTCTCCCACTCTGTTCCAGCTCCTCTGTTTCAGCCCCTCTGTTTCAGCCACTCTGTTTCAGCCCCTCTGTTTCAGCCCCTGTGTTTCAGCCCCTCTGTTTCTCGCCCACTGTTTCAGCCCCTCTCTTTCTCGCCCTCTGTTTCAGCCCCTCTGTTTCAAAACCTCTGTTTCTCGCCCTCTGTTTCGGCCCCTCTGTTTATCGCCCTCTGTTTCGGCCCCTCTGTTTCTCGCCCTCAGATTCGGCCCCTCTGTTTCGCGCCCTCTGTTTCAGACCCTCTGTTTCAGACCCTCTGTTTCAGACCCTCTGTTTCAGCCCCTCTGTTTCAGACCCTCTGTTTCTCGCCCTCTGTTTCAGCCCCTCTGTTTCAGACCCTCTGTTTCGCGCCCTCTGTTTCAGACCCTCTGTTTCAGCCCCTCTATTTCAGACCCTCTGTTTCTCGCCCTCTGTTTCAGCCCCGCTGTTTCAGACCCTCTGTTTCAGACCCTCTGTTTCAGACCCTCTGTTTCTCGCCCTCTGTTTCAGCCCCTCTGTTTCTCGCCCTCTGTTTCAGCCCCTCTGTTTCAGACCCTCTGTTTCAGCCCCTCTGTTTCAGACCCTCTGTTTCAGACCCACTGTTTCTCGCCCTCTGTTTTGCGCCCTCAGTTTCAGACCCTCTGTTTCGCGCCCTCTGTTTCAGCCCCTCTGTTTCAGCCCCTCTGTTTCAGCCCCTCTGTTTCAGCCCCTCTGTGTCTCGCCCTCTGTTTCAGCCCCTCTATTTCAGACCCTCTGTTTCAGCCCCTCTGTTTCAGCCCCTCAGTTTCAGACCCTCTGTTTTGAGCCCTCTGTTTTGAGCCCTCTGTTTCAGACCCTCTGTTTCAGCCCCTCTGTTTCAGCCCCTCTGTATCAGCCCCTCTGTTTCTCGCCCTCTGTTTCAGCCCCTCTGTTTCAGACCCTCTGTTTCAGACCCTCTGTTTCAGACCCTCTTGTCAGCCCCTCTGTTTCTCGCCCTCTGTTTCAGCCCCTCTGTTTCAGCCCCTCTGTTTCAGACCCTCTGATTCTCGCCCTCTGTTTCAGCCCCTCTGTTTCAGACCCTCTGTTTCAGCCCCTCTGTATCAGCCCCTCTGTTTCAGCCCCTCTGTTTCAGACCCTCTGTTTCGCGCCCTCTGTTTCAGATGCTCTGTTTCAGACCCTCTGTTTCAGACCCTCTGTTTCTCGCCCTCTGTTTCTCGCTCTATGTTTCAGACCCTCTGTTTCAGACACTCTGTTTCTCGCCCTCTGTTTCAGACCCTCTGTTTTGGCCCCTCTGTTTCTCGCCCTCTGCTTCGGCCCCTCTGTTTCGCGCCCTCTGTATCAGACCCTCTGTTTCAGACCCTCTGTTTCTCTCCCTCTGTTTCAGACCCTCTGTTTCAGACCCTCTGTTTCAGACCTCTGTTTCTCGCCCTCTGTTTTGTGCCCTCTGTTTCATACAATCTGTTTCAGACCCTCTGTTTCTCGTGCTCTGTTTCTCGCCCTCTGTTTCAGACCCTCTGTTTCAGACCCTCTGTTTCTCGCCCTCTGATTCACACCCTCTGTTTCGCACCCTCTGTTTCGCGCCCTCTCTTTCGCGCCCTCTGTTTCAGACCCTCTGTTTCTCGCCCTCTGATTCGGCCCCTCTGTTTCGCGCCCTCTGTTTCAGACCCTCTGTTTCAGATCCTCTGTTTCTCGCCGTCTGTTTCAGACCCTCTGTTTCAGACCCTCTGTTTCTCGCCCTCTGATTCGGCCCATCTGTTTCTCGCCCTCTGTTTCGGCCCCTCTGTTTCGCGCCCTCTGTTTCAGACCCTCTGTTTCAGACCCTCTGTTTCTCGCCATCTGTTTCGCGCCCTCTGTTTCGCGCACTCTGTTTCAGACCCTCTGTTTCGGCCCCTCTGTTTCCTGCCCTCTGTTTCTGCCCCTCTGTTTCGCGCCCTCTATTTCGCACCCTCTGTTTCAGACACACTGTTTCTCGCCCTCTGTTTCTCGCCCTCTGTTTCAGACCCTCTGTTTCAGACCCTCTGTTTCTCGCCCACTGTTTCTCGCCCACTGTTTCGCGCCCTCTGTTTCAGACCCACTGTTTCAGACCCTCAGTATCTCGCCCTCTGTTTCTCGCCCTCTGTTTCAGACCCTCTGCTTCAGACCCTCTCTTTCTCGCCCTCTGTTTCGCGCCCTCTGTTTCGCGCCCTCTGTTTCGCGCCCTCTGTTTCAGACCCTCTGTTTCTCGCCCTCTGTTTCAGCCCCTCTGTTTCAGAGCCTCTGTTTCGCGCCCTCTGTTTCGCGCCCTCAGTTTCGTGCCCTCTGTTTCAGACCCTCTGTTTCAGACCCTCTGTTTCAGACCCTCTGTTTCTCGCCCTCTGTTTCTCGCCCTCTGTTTCAGCCCCTCTGTTTCAGACCCTCTGTTCTCGCCCTCTGTTTCGCGCCCTCTGTTTCACGCCCTCTGTTTCAGACCCTGTGTTTCAGACCTTCTGTTTCTCGCCCTCTGTTTCAGCACCTCTGTTTCAGACCCTCTGTTTCGCGCCCTCTGTTTCGCGCCCTCAGTTTCGCGCCCTCTGTTTCAGACCCTCTGTTTCAGACGCTCTGTTTCAGACCCTCTGTTTCTCGCCCTCTGTTTCTCGCCCTCTGTTTCAGCCCCTCTGTTTCTCGCCCTCTGTTTCAGCCCCTCTGTTTCAGCCCCTCTGTTTCAGACCCTCTGTTTCAGACCCTCTGTTTCAGACCCTCTGTTTCAGACCCTCTGTATCTCGCCCTCTGTTTCAGCCCCTCTGTTTCAGACCCTCTGTTTCTCGCCCTCTGTTTCGCGCCCTCTGTTTCTCGCCCTCTGTTTCAGCCCCTCTGTTTCTCGCCCTCTGTTTCAGCCCCTCTGTTTCAGCCCCTCTGTTTCAGCCCCTCTGTTTCAGACCCTCTGTTTCAGACCCTCTGTTTCAGACCCTCTGTTTCTCGCCCTCTGTTTCAGCCCCTCTGTTTCAGACCCTCTGTTTCTCGCCCTCTGTTTCGCGCCCTCTGTTTCACGCCCTCTGTTTCAGACCCTGTGTTTCAGACCCTCTGTTTCTCGCCCTCTGTTTCAGCCCCTCTGTTTCAGACCCTCTGTTTCAGCCCCTCTGTTTTAGACCCTCTGTATCAGACCCTCTGTTTCACGCCCTCTGTTTTGCGCCCTCAGTTTCAGACCCTCTGTTTCAGACCCGCTGTTTCTCGCCCTCTGTTTCAGCCCCTCTGTTTCTCGCCCTCTGATTCAGCCCCTCTGTTTCTCGGCCTCTGTTTCAGCCGCTCTATTTCTCGCCATCTGTTTCAGCCCCTCTGTTTCAGCCCCTCTGTTTCAGTCCTTTGTTTCAGCCCCTCTGTTTCTCGCCCTCTGTATCAGCCCCTCTGTTTCTCGCCCTCTGTTTCAGCCCCTCTGTTTCTCGCACACTGTTTCAGCCCCTCTGTTTCTCGCCCTCTGTTTCAGCCCGTCTGATTCAGCCCCTCTGATTCAGCCCCTCTGATTCAGCCCCTTTGTTTCTCCCACTCTGTTCCAGCTCCTCTGTTTCAGCCCCTCTGTTTCAGCCACTCTGTTTCAGCCCCTCTGTTTCAGCCCGTGTTTCAGCCCCTCTGTTTCTCGCCCACTGTTTCAGCCCCTCTCTTTCTCGCCCTCTGTTTCAGCCCCTCTGTTTCAAAACCTCTGTTTCTCGCCCTCTGTTTCAGCCCCTCTGTTTCTCGCCCTCTGTTTCAGCCCCTCTGTTTCAGACCCTCTGTTTCAGCCCCACTGTTTCATCCCCTCTGTTTCAGACCCTCTGTTTCAGACCCTCTGTTTCAAAACCTCTGTTTCTCGCCCTCTGTTTCGGCCCCTCTGTTTCTCGCCCTATGTTTCGGCCCCTCTGTTTCGCGCCCTCTGTTTCAGACCCTCTGTTTCAGACCCTCTGTTTCAGACGCTCTGTTTCAGCCCTTCTGTTTCAGACCCACTGTTTCTCGCCCTGTGTTTCAGCCCCTCTGTTTCAGACCCTCTGTTTCGCGCCCTCTGTTTCGCGCCCTCTGTTTCAGACCCTCTGTTTCAGACCCTCTGTTTCTCGCCCTCTGTTTCAGCCCCTCTCTTTCAGACCCTCTGTTTCAGACCCACTGTTTCTCGCCCTCTGTTTCGCGCCCTCAGTTTCAGACCCTCTGTTTCGCGCCCTGTTTCAGCCCCTCTGTTTCAGCCCCTCTGTTTCAGCCCCTCTGTTTCAGACCCTCTGTTTCAGCCCCTCTGTTGCAGACCCTCTGTTTCAGCCCCTCTGTTTCAGCCCCTCTGTTTCAGACCCTCTGTTTCTCGCCCTCTGTTTTGAGCCCTCTGTTTCAGACCCTCTGTATCAGCCCCTCTGTTTCAGCCCCTCTGTATCAGCCCATCTGTTTCTCGCCCTCTGTTTCAGCCCCTCTGTTTCAGACCCTCTGTTTCAGACCCTCTGTTTCTCGCCCTCTGTTTCAGCCACTCTGTTTCAGACCCACTGTTTCAGACCCTCTGTTTCTCGCCCTCTGTTTCAGCCACTCTGTTTCAGAACCTCTGTTTCAGCACCTCTGTTTCAGCCGCTCTGTTTCAGCCCCTCTGTTTCAGACCCTCTGTTTCAGACCCTCTGTTTCGCGCCCTCTGTTTCAGACCCTCTGTTTCAGTCCCTCTGTTTCAGACCCTCTGTTTCTCGCCCTCTGTTTCTCGCCCTATGTTTCAGACCCTCTGTATCAGACACTCTGTTTCTCGCCCTCTGTTTCTGCCCCTCTGTTTCTCGCCCTCTGTTTCGGCCCCTCTGTTTTCTGCCCTCTGTTTCGGCCCCTCTGTTTCGCGCCCTCTGTTTCGCACCCTCTGTTTCAGACACTCTGTTTCTCGCCCTCTGTTTCAGACCCTCTGTTCCTCGCCCACTGTTTTGCGCCCTCTGTTTCAGACCCTCTGTTTCAGACCCTCTGTTTCAGACCCTCTGTTTCAGACGCTCTGTTTCAGCCCTTCTGTTTCAGACCCACTGTTTCTCGCCCTCTGTTTCAGCCCCTCTGTTTCAGACCCTCTGTTTCGCGCCCTCTGTTTCGCGCCCTCTGTTTCAGACCCTCTGTTTCAGACCCTCTGTTTCTTGCCCTCTGTTTCAGCCCCTCTCTTTCAGACCCTCTGTTTCAGACCCACTGTTTCTCGCCCTCTGTTTCGCGCCCTCAGTTTCAGACCCTCTGTTTCGCGCATTGTTTCAGCCCCTCTGTTTCAGCCCCTCTGTTTCAGCCCCTCTGTTTCAGACCCTCTGTTTCAGCCCCTCTGTTTCAGACCCTCTGTTTCAGCCCCTCTGTTTCAGCCCCTCTGTTTCAGACCCTCTGTTTTGAGCCCTCTGTTTTGAGCCCTCTGTTCCAGACCCTCTGTATCAGCCCCTCTGTTTCAGCCCCTCTGTATCAGCCCATCTGTTTCTCGCCCTCTGTTTCAGCCCCTCTGTTTCAGACCCTCTGTTTCAGACTCTCTGTTTCTCGCCCTCTGTTTCAGCCACTCTGTTTCAGACCCACTGTTTCAGACCCTCTGTTTCTCGCCCTCTGTTTCAGCCACTCTGTTTCAGAACCTCTGTTTCAGCACCTCTGTTTCAGCCGCTCTGTTTCAGCCCCTCTGTTTCAGACCCTCTGTTTCAGACCCTCTGTTTCGCGCCCTCTGTTTCAGACCCTCTGTTTCAGTCCCTCTGTTTCAGACCCTCTGTTTCTCGCCCTCTGTTTCTCGCCCTATGTTTCAGACCCTCTGTATCAGACACTCTGTTTCTCGCCCTCTGTTTCTGCCCCTCTGTTTCTCGCCCTATGTTTCGGCCCCTCTGTTTTCTGCCCTCTGTTTCGGCCCCTCTGTTTCGCGCCCTCTGTTTCGCACCCTCTGTTTCAGACACTCTGTTTCTCGCCCTCTGTTTCTCGCCCTCTGTTTCAGACCCTCTGTTCCTCGCCCACTGTTTTGCGCCCTCTGTTTCAGACCCTCTGTTTCAGACCCTCTGTTTCTCGCCCTCTGTTTCGTGCCCTCGGTTTCGCGCCCTCTGTTTCGCGCCCTCCGTTTCAGACCCTCTGTTTCAGCCCCTCTGTTTCTCGCACTTTGCTTCGGCCCCTCTGTTTCTCGCCCTCTGTTTCAGCCCCTCTGTTTCTCGCCCTCTGTTTCAGCCCCTCTGTTTCAGCCCCTCTGTTTCAGACCCTCTGTTTCAGACCCTCTGTTTCAGACCCTCTGTTTCTCGCCCTCTGTTTCAGCCCCTCTGTTTCAGACCCTCTGTTTCAGCCCCTCTGTTTCAGCCCCTCTGTTTCAGACCCTCTGTTTCTCGCCCTCTATTTTGAGCCCTCTGTTTCAGACCCTCTGTTTCAGCTCCTCTGTTTCAGCCCCTCTTGTCAGCCCCTCTGTTTCTCGCCCTCTGTTTCAGCCCCTCTGTTTCAGACCCTCTGTTTCAGACCTTCTGTTTCTCGCCCTCTGTTTCAGCCCCTCTGTTTCAGCCCCTCTGTTTCAGCACCTCTGTTTCAGCCCCTCTGTTTCAGCCCCTCTGTTTCAGACCCTCTGTTTCAGACCCTCTGTTTCGCGCCCTCTGTTTCAGACACTCTGTTTCAGACCCTCTGTTTCAGACCCTCTCTTTCAGACCCACTGTTTCTCGCCCTCTGTTTCGCGCCCTCAGTTTCAGACCCTCTGTTTCGCGCCCTCTGTTTCAGCCCCTCTGTTTCAGCCCCTCTGTTTCAGCCCCTCTGTTTCAGCCCCTCTGTTTCGCGCCCTCAGTTTCAGACCCTCTGTTTCGCGCCCTCTGTGTCAGCCCCTCTGTTTCAGCCCCTCTGTTTCAGCCCCTCTGTTTCTCGCCCTCTGTTTCAGCCCCTCTGTTTCAGCCCCTCTGTTTCAACCCCTCTTGTCAGCCCCTCTGTTTCTCGCCCTCTGTTTCAGCCCCTCTGTTTCAGACCCTCTGTTTCAGACCTTCTGTTTCTTGCCCTCTGTTTCAGCCCCTCTGTTTCAGACCCTCTGTTTCAGCAACTCTGTTTCAGCCCCTCTGTTTCAGCCCCTCTGTTTTAGACCCTCTGTTTCAGACCCTCTGTTTCGCGCCCTCTGTTTCACGCCCTCTGTTTCAGACCCTCTGTTTCAGACCCTCTTTTTCTCGCCCTCTGTTTCAGCCCCTCTGTTTCTCGCCCTCTGTTTCAGCCCCTCTGTTTCAGACCCTCTGTTTCAGCCCCACTGTTTCATCCCCTCTGTTTCAGACCCTCTGTTTCAGACCCTCTGTTTCAAAACCTCTGTTTCTCGCCCTCTGTTTCGGCCCCTCTGTTTCTCGCCCTATGTTTCGGCCCCTCTGTTTCGCGCCCTCTGTTTCAGACCCTCTGTTTCAGACCCTCTGTTTCAGACGCTCTGTTTCAGCCCTTCTGTTTCAGACCCACTGTTTCTCGCCCTCTGTTTCAGCCCCTCTGTTTCAGACCCTCTGTTTCGCGCCCTCTGTTTCGCGCCCTCTATTTCAGACCCTCTGTTTCAGACCCTCTGTTTCTCGCCCTCTGTTTCAGCCCCTCTCTTTCAGACCCTCTGTTTCAGACCCACTGTTTCTCGCCCTCTGTTTCGCGCCCTCAGTTTCAGACCCTCTGTTTCGCGCCCTGTTTCAGCCCCTCTGTTTCAGCCCCTCTGTTTCAGCCCCTCTGTTTCAGACCCTCTGTTTCAGCCCCTCTGTTTCAGACCCTCTGTTTCAGCCCCTCTGTTTCAGCCCCTCTGTTTCAGACCCTCTGTTTCTCGCCCTCTGTTTTGAGCCCTCTGTTTCAGACCCTCTGTATCAGCCCCTCTGTTTCAGCCCCTCTGTATCAGCCCATCTGTTTCTCGCCCTCTGTTTCAGCCCCTCTGTTTCAGACCCTCTGTTTCAGACCCTCTGTTTCTCGCCCTCTGTTTCAGCCACTCTGTTTCAGACCCACTGTTTCAGACCCTCTGTTTCTCGCCCTCTGTTTCAGCCACTCTGTTTCAGAACCTCTGTTTCAGCACCTCTGTTTCAGCCGCTCTGTTTCAGCCCCTCTGTTTCAGACCCTCTGTTTCAGACCCTCTGTTTCGCGCCCTCTGTTTCAGACCCTCTGTTTCAGTCCCTCTGTTTCAGACCCTCTGTTTCTCGCCCTCTGTTTCTCGCCCTATGTTTCAGACCCTCTGTATCAGACACTCTGTTTCTCGCCCTCTGTTTCTGCCCCTCTGTTTCTCGCCCTCTGTTTCGGCCCCTCTGTTTTCTGCCCTCTGTTTCGGCCCCTCTGTTTCGCGCCCTCTGTTTCGCACCCTCTGTTTCAGACACTCAGTTTCTCGCCCTCTGTTTCTCGCCCTCTGTTTCAGACCCTCTGTTCCTCGCCCACTGTTTTGCGCCCTCTGTTTCAGACCCTCTGTTTCAGACCCTCTGTTTCTCGCCCTCTGTTTCGTGCCCTCGGTTTCGCGCCCTCTGTTTCGCGCCCTCCGTTTCAGACCCTCTGTTTCAGCCCCTCTGTTTCTCGCACTTTGCTTCGGCCCCTCTGTTTCTCGCCCTCTGTTTCAGCCCCTCTGTTTCTCGCCCTCTGTTTCAGCCCCTCTGTTTCAGCCCCTCTGTTTCAGACCCTCTGTTTCAGACCCTCTGTTTCAGACCCTCTGTTTCGCGCCCTCTGTTTCAGACCCTCTGTTTCAGACCCTCTGTTTCTCGCCCTCTGTTTCAGCCCCTCTGTTTCTCGCCCTCTGTTTCAGCCCCTCTGTTTCAGACCCTCTGTTTCAGCCCCTCTGTTTCAGCCCCTCTGTTTCAGCCCCTCTGTTTCTCGCCCTCTGTTTCAGCCCCTCTGTTTCAGACCCTCTGTTTCAGCCCCTCTGTTTCAGCCCCTCTGTTTCAGACCCTCTGTTTCTCGCCCTCTGTTTTGAGCCCTCTGTTTCAGACCCTCTGTTTCAGCTCCTCTGTTTCAGCCCCTCTTGTCAGCCCCTCTGTTTCTCGCCCTCTGTTTCAGCCCCTCTGTTTCAGACCCTCTGTTTCAGACCTTCTGTTTCTCGCCCTCTGTTTCAGCCCCTCTGTTTCAGCCCCTCTGTTTCAGCACCTCTGTTTCAGCCCCTCTGTTTCAGCCCCTCTGTTTCAGACCCTCTGTTTCAGACCCTCTGTTTCGCGCCCTCTGTTTCAGACACTCTGTTTAGGACCCTCTGTTTCAGACCCTCTCTTTCAGACCCACTGTTTCTTGCCCTCTGTTTCGCGCCCTCAGTTTCAGACCCTCTGTTTCGCGCCCTCTGTTTCAGCCCCTCTGTTTCAGCCCCTCTGTTTCAGCCCCTCTGTTTCAGCCCCTCTGTTTCGCGCCCTCAGTTTCAGACCCTCTGTTTCGCGCCCTCTGTGTCAGCCCCTCTGTTTCAGCCCCTCTGTTTCAGCCCCTCTGTTTCTCGCCCTCTGTTTCAGCCCCTCTGTTTCAGCCCCTCTGTTTCAACCCCTCTTGTCAGCCCCTCTGTTTCTCGCCCTCTGTTTCAGCCCCTCTGTTTCAGACCCTCTGTTTCAGACCTTCTGTTTCTCGCCCTCTGTTTCAGCCCCTCTGTTTCAGACCCTCTGTTTCAGCAACTCTGTTTCAGCCCCTCTGTTTCAGCCCCTCTGTTTTAGACCCTCTGTTTCAGACCCTCTGTTTCGCGCCCTCTGTTTCACGCCCTCTGTTTCAGACCCTCTGTTTCAGACCCTCTTTTTCTCGCCCTCTGTTTCAGCCCCTCTGTTTCTCGCCCTCTGTTTCAGCCCCTCTGTTTCAGACCCTCTGTTTCAGCCCCACTGTTTCATCCCCTCTGTTTCAGACCCTCTGTTTCAGACCCTCTGTTTCAAAACCTCTGTTTCTCGCCCTCTGTTTCGGCCCCTCTGTTTCTCGCCCTATGTTTCGGCCCCTCTGTTTCGCGCCCTCTGTTTCAGACCCTCTGTTTCAGACCCTCTGTTTCAGACGCTCTGTTTCAGCCCTTCTGTTTCAGACCCACTGTTTCTCGCCCTCTGTTTCAGCCCCTCTGTTTCAGACCCTCTGTTTCGCGCCCTCTGTTTCGCGCCCTCTATTTCAGACCCTCTGTTTCAGACCCTCTGTTTCTCGCCCTCTGTTTCAGCCCCTCTCTTTCAGACCCTCTGTTTCAGACCCACTGTTTCTCGCCCTCTGCTCGCGCCCTCAGTTTCAGACCCTCTGTTTCGCGCCCTGTTTCAGCCCCTCTGTTTCAGCCCCTCTGTTTCAGCCCCTCTGTTTCAGACCCTCTGTTTCAGCCCCTCTGTTTCAGACCCTCTGTTTCAGCCCCTCTGTTTCAGCCCCTCTGTTTCAGACCCTCTGTTTCTCGCCCTCTGTTTTGAGCCCTCTGTTTCAGACCCTCTGTATCAGCCCCTCTGTTTCAGCCCCTCTGTATCAGCCCATCTGTTTCTCGCCCTCTGTTTCAGCCCCTCTGTTTCAGACCCTCTGTTTCAGACCCTCTGTTTCTCGCCCTCTGTTTCAGCCACTCTGTTTCAGACCCACTGTTTCAGACCCTCTGTTTCTCGCCCTCTGTTTCTCGCCCTATGTTTCAGACCCTCTGTATCAGACACTCTGTTTCTCGCCCTCTGTTTCTGCCCCTCTGTTTCTCGCCCTCTGTTTCGGCCCCTCTGTTTTCTGCCCTCTGTTTCGGCCCCTCTGTTTCGCGCCCTCTGTTTCGCACCCTCTGTTTCAGACACTCTGTTTCTCGCCCTCTGTTTCTCGCCCTCTGTTTCAGACCCTATGTTCCTCGCCCACTGTTTTGCGCCCTCTGTTTCAGACCCTCTGTTTCAGACCCTCTGTTTCTCGCCCTCTGTTTCGTGCCCTCGGTTTCGCGCCCTCTGTTTCGCGCCCTCCGTTTCAGACCCTCTGTTTCAGCCCCTCTGTTTCTCGCACTTTGCTTCGGCCCCTCTGTTTCTCGCCCTCTGTTTCAGCCCCTCTGTTTCTCGCCCTCTGTTTCAGCCCCTCTGTTTCAGCCCCTCTGTTTCAGACCCTCTATTTCAGACCCTCTGTTTCAGACCCTCTGTTTCGCGCCCTCTGTTTCAGACCCTCTGTTTCAGACCCTCTGTTTCTCGCCCTCTGTTTCAGCCCCTCTGTTTCTCGCCCTCTGTTTCAGCCCCTCTGTTTCAGACCCTCTGTTTCAGCCCCTCTGTTTCAGCCCCTCTGTTTCAGCCCCTCTGTTTCTCGCCCTCTGTTTCAGCCCCTCTGTTTCAGACGCTCTGTTTCAGCCCCTCTGTTTCAGCCCCTCTGTTTCAGACCCTCTGTTTCTCGCCCTCTGTTTTGAGCCCTCTGTTTCAGACCCTCTGTTTCAGCTCCTCTGTTTCAGCCCCTCTTGTCAGCCCCTCTGTTTCTCGCCCTCTGTTTCAGCCCCTCTGTTTCAGACCCTCTGTTTCAGACCTTCTGTTTCTCGCCCTCTGTTTCAGCCCCTCTGTTTCAGCCCCTCTGTTTCAGCACCTCTGTTTCAGCCCCTCTGTTTCAGCCCCTCTGTTTCAGACCCTCTGTTTCAGACCCTCTGTTTCGCGCCCTCTGTTTCAGACACTCTGTTTCAGACCCTCTGTTTCAGACCCTCTCTTTCAGACCCACTGTTTCTTGCCCTCTGTTTCGCGCCCTCAGTTTCAGACCCTCTGTTTCGCGCCCTCTGTTTCAGCCCCTCTGTTTCAGCCCCTCTGTTTCAGCCCCTCTGTTTCAGCCCCTCTGTTTCGCGCCCTCAGTTTCAGACCCTCTGTTTCGCGCCCTCTGTGTCAGCCCCTCTGTTTCAGCCCCTCTGTTTCAGCCCCTCTGTTTCTCGCCCTCTGTTTCAGCCCCTCTGTTTCAGCCCCTCTGTTTCAACCCCTCTTGTCAGCCTCTCTGTTTCTCGCCCTCTGTTTCAGCCCCTCTGTTTCAGACCCTCTGTTTCAGACCTTCTGTTTCTCGCCCGCTGTTTCAGCCCCTCTGTTTCAGACCCTCTGTTTCAGCAACTCTGTTTCAGCCCCTCTGTTTCAGCCCCTCTGTTTTAGACCCTCTGTTTCAGACCCTCTGTTTCGCGCCCTCTGTTTCACGCCCTCTGTTTCAGACCCTCTGTTTCAGACCCTCTTTTTCTCGCCCTCTGTTTCAGCCCCTCTGTTTCTCGCCCTCTGTTTCAGCCCCTCTGTTTCAGACCCTCTGTTTCAGCCCCACTGTTTCATCCCCTCTGTTTCAGACCCTCTGTTTCAGACCCTCTGTTTCAAAACCTCTGTTTCTCGCCCTCTGTTTCGGCCCCTCTGTTTCTCGCCCTATGTTTCGGCCCCTCTGTTTCGCGCCCTCTGTTTCAGACCCTCTGTTTCAGACCCTCTGTTTCAGACGCTCTGTTTCAGCCCTTCTGTTTCAGACCCACTGTTTCTCGCCCTCTGTTTCAGCCCCTCTGTTTCAGACCCTCTGTTTCGCGCCCTCTGTTTCGCGCCCTCTATTTCAGACCCTCTGTTTCAGACCCTCTGTTTCTCGCCCTCTGTTTCAGCCCCTCTCTTTCAGACCCTCTGTTTCAGACCCACTGTTTCTCGCCCTCTGTTTCGCGCCCTCAGTTTCAGACCCTCTGTTTCGCGCCCTGTTTCAGCCCCTCTGTTTCAGCCCCTCTGTTTCAGCCCCTCTGTTTCAGACCCTCTGTTTCAGCCCCTGTTTCAGACCCTCTGTTTCAGCCCCTCTGTTTCAGCCCCTCTGTTTCAGACCCTCTGTTTCTCGCCCTCTGTTTTGAGCCCTCTGTTCCAGACCCTCTGTATCAGCCCCTCTGTTTCAGCCCCTCTGTATCAGCCCATCTGTTTCTCGCCCTCTGTTTCAGACCCTCTGTTTCAGACCCTCTTTTTCTCGCCCTCTGTTTCAGCCCCTCTGTTTCTCGCCCTCTGTTTCAGCCCCTCTGTTTCAGACCCTCTGTTTCAGCCCCACTGTTTCATCCCCTCTGTTTCAGACCCTCTGTTTCAGACCCTCTGTTTCAAAACCTCTGTTTCTCGCCCTCTGTTTCGGCCCCTCTGTTTCTCGCCCTATGTTTCGGACCCTCTGTTTCGCGCCCTCTGTTTCAGACCCTCTGTTTCAGACCCTCTGTTTCAGACGCTCTGTTTCAGCCCTTCTGTTTCAGACCCACTGTTTCTCGCCCTCTGTTTCAGCCCCTCTGTTTCAGACCCTCTGTTTCGCGCCCTCTGTTTCGCGCCCTCTATTTCAGACCCTCTGTTTCAGACCCTCTGTTTCTCGCCCTCTGTTTCAGCCCCTCTCTTTCAGACCCTCTGTTTCAGACCCACTGTTTCTCGCCCTCTGTTTCGCGCCCTCAGTTTCAGACCCTCTGTTTCGCGCCCTGTTTCAGCCCCTCTGTTTCAGCCCCTCTGTTTCAGCCCCTCTGTTTCAGACCCTCTGTTTCAGCCCCTCTGTTTCAGACCCTCTGTTTCAGCCCCTCTGTTTCAGCCCCTCTGTTTCAGACCCTCTGTTTCTCGCCCTCTGTTTTGAGCCCTCTGTTTCAGACCCTCTGTATCAGCCCCTCTGTTTCAGCCCCTCTGTATCAGCCCATCTGTTTCTCGCCCTCTGTTTCAGCCCCTCTGTTTCAGACCCTCTGTTTCAGACCCTCTGTTTCTCGCCCTCTGTTTCAGCCACTCTGTTTCAGACCCACTGTTTCAGACCCTCTGTTTCTCGCCCTCTGTTTCTCGCCCTATGTTTCAGACCCTCTGTATCAGACACTCTGTTTCTCGCCCTCTGTTTCTGCCCCTCTGTTTCTCGCCCTCTGTTTCGGCCCCTCTGTTTTCTGCCCTCTGTTTCGGCCCCTCTGTTTCGCGCCCTCTGTTTCGCACCCTCTGTTTCAGACACTCTGTTTCTCGCCCTCTGTTTCTCGCCCTCTGTTTCAGACCCTCTGTTCCTCGCCCACTGTTTTGCGCCCTCTGTTTCAGACCCTCTGTTTCAGACCCTCTGTTTCTCGCCCTCTGTTTCGTGCCCTCGGTTTCGCGCCCTCTGTTTCGCGCCCTCCGTTTCAGACCCTCTGTTTCAGCCCCTCTGTTTCTCGCACTTTGCTTCGGCCCCTCTGTTTCTCGCCCTCTGTTTCAGCCCCTCTGTTTCTCGCCCTCTGTTTCAGCCCCTCTGTTTCAGCCCCTCTGTTTCAGACCCTCTGTTTCAGACCCTCTGTTTCAGACCCTCTGTTTCGCGCCCTCTGTTTCAGACCCTCTGTTTCAGACCCTCTGTTTCTCGCCCTCTGTTTCAGCCCCTCTGTTTCTCGCCCTCTGTTTCAGCCCCTCTGTTTCAGACCCTCTGTTTCAGCCCCTCTGTTTCAGCCCCTCTGTTTCAGCCCCTCTGTTTCTCGCCCTCTGTTTCAGCCCCTCTGTTTCAGACCCTCTGTTTCAGCCCCTCTGTTTCAGCCCCTCTGTTTCAGACCCTCTGTTTCTCGCCCTCTGTTTTGAGCCCTCTGTTTCAGACCCTCTGTTTCAGCTCCTCTGTTTCAGCCCCTCTTGTCAGCCCCTCTGTTTCTCGCCCTCTGTTTCAGCCCCTCTGTTTCAGACCCTCTGTTTCAGACCTTCTGTTTCTCGCCCTCTGTTTCAGCCCCTCTGTTTCAGCCCCTCTGTTTCAGCACCTCTGTTTCAGCCCCTCTGTTTCAGCCCCTCTGTTTCAGACCCTCTGTTTCAGACCCTCTGTTTCGCGCCCTCTGTTTCAGACACTCTGTTTCAGACCCTCTGTTTCAGACCCTCTCTTTCAGACCCACTGTTTCTTGCCCTCTGTTTCGCGCCCTCAGTTTCAGACCCTCTGTTTCGCGCCCTCTGTTTCAGCCCCTCTGTTTCAGCCCCTCTGTTTCAGCCCCTCTGTTTCAGCCCCTCTGTTTCGCGCCCTCAGTTTCAGACCCTCTGTTTCGCGCCCTCTGTGTCAGCCCCTCTGTTTCAGCCCCTCTGTTTCAGCCCCTCTGTTTCTCGCCCTCTGTTTCAGCCCCTCTGTTTCAGCCCCTCTGTTTCAACCCCTCTTGTCAGCCTCTCTGTTTCTCGCCCTCTGTTTCAGCCCCTCTGTTTCAGACCCTCTGTTTCAGACCTTCTGTTTCTCGCCCTCTGTTTCAGCCCCTCTGTTTCAGACCCTCTGTTTCAGCAACTCTTTTTTAGCCCCTCTGTTTCAGCCCCTCTGTTTTAGACCCTCTGTTTCAGACCCTCTGTTTCGCGCCCTCTGTTTCACGCCCTCTGTTTCAGACCCTCTTTTTCTCGCCCTCTGTTTCAGCCCCTCTGTTTCTCGCCCTCTGTTTCAGCCCCTCTGTTTCAGACCCTCTGTTTCAGCCCCACTGTTTCATCCCCTCTGTTTCAGACCCTCTGTTTCAGACCCTCTGTTTCAAAACCTCTGTTTCTCGCCCTCTGTTTCGGCCCCTCTGTTTCTCGCCCTATGTTTCGGCCCCTCTGTTTCGCGCCCTCTGTTTCAGACCCTCTGTTTCAGACCCTCTGTTTCAGACGCTCTGTTTCAGCCCTTCTGTTTCAGACCCACTGTTTCTCGCCCTCTGTTTCAGCCCCTCTGTTTCAGACCCTCTGTTTCGCGCCCTCTGTTTCGCGCCCTCTATTTCAGACCCTCTGTTTCAGACCCTCTGTTTCTCGCCCTCTGTTTCAGCCCCTCTCTTTCAGACCCTCTGTTTCAGACCCACTGTTTCTCGCCCTCTGTTTCGCGCCCTCAGTTTCAGACCCTCTGTTTCGCGCCCTGTTTCAGCCCCTCTGTTTCAGCCCCTCTGTTTCAGCCCCTCTGTTTCAGACCCTCTGTTTCAGCCCCTCTGTTTCAGACCCTCTGTTTCAGCCCCTCTGTTTCAGCCCCTCTGTTTCAGACCCTCTGTTTCTCGCCCTCTGTTTTGAGCCCTCTGTTCCAGACCCTCTGTATCAGCCCCTCTGTTTCAGCCCCTCTGTATCAGCCCATCTGTTTCTCGCCCTCTGTTTCAGCCCCTCTGTTTCAGACCCTCTGTTTCAGACCCTCTGTTTCTCGCCCTCTGTTTCAGCCACTCTGTTTCAGACCCACTGTTTCAGACCCTCTGTTTCTCGCCCTCTGTTTCAGCCACTCTGTTTCAGAACCTCTGTTTCAGCACCTCTGTTTCAGCCGCTCTGTTTCAGCCCCTCTGTTTCAGACCCTCTGTTTCAGACCCTCTGTTTCGCGCCCTCTGTTTCAGACCCTCTGTTTCAGTCCCTCTGTTTCAGAACCTCTGTTTCTCGCCCTCTGTTTCTCGCCCTATGTTTCAGACCCTCTGTATCAGACACTCTGTTTCTCGCCCTCTGTTTCTGCCCCTCTGTTTCTCGCCCTTTGTTTCGGCCCCTCTGTTTTCTGCCCTCTGTTTCGGCCCCTCTGTTTCGCGCCCTCTGTTTCGCACCCTCTGTTTCAGACACTCTGTTTCTCGCCCTCTGTTTCTCGCCCTCTGTTTCAGACCCTCTGTTCCTCGCCCACTGTTTTGCGCCCTCTGTTTCAGACCCTCTGTTTCAGACCCTCTGTTTCTCGCCCTCTGTTTCGTGCCCTCGGTTTCGCGCCCTCTGTTTCGCGCCCTCCGTTTCAGACCCTCTGTTTCAGCCCCTCTGTTTCTCGCACTTTGCTTCGGCCCCTCTGTTTCTCGCCCTCTGTTTCAGCCCCTCTGTTTCTCGCCCTCTGTTTCAGCCCCTCTGTTTCAGCCCCTCTATTTCAGACCCTCTGTTTCAGACCCTCTGTTTCAGACCCTCTGTTTCTCGCCCTCTGTTTCTCGCCCTCTCTTTCAGACCCTCTGTTTCAGACCCTCTGTTTCTCGCCCTCTGTTTCGCGCCCTCTGTTTCACGACCTCTGTTTCAGACCCTGTGTTTCAGACCCTCTGTTTCTCGCCCTCTGTTTCAGCCCCTCTGTTTCAGACCCTCTGTTTCAGCACCTCTGTTTCAGCCCCTCTGTTTCAGCCCCTCTGTTTTAGACCCTCTGTTTCAGAGCCTCTGTTTCACGCCCTCTGTTTCACGACCGCTGTTTCAGACCCTCTGTTTCAGACCCGCTGTTTCTCGCCCTCTGTTTCAGCCCATCTATTTCTCGCCCTCTGTTTCAGCCCCTCTGTTTCAGACCCTCTGTTCCAGCCCCTCTGTTTCAGACGCTCTGTTTCAGACCCTCTGTTTCAAAACCTCTGTTTCTCGCCCTCTGTTTCGGCCCCTCTGTTTCTCGCCCTCAGTTTCGGCCCCTCTGTTTCGCGCCCTCTGTTTCAGACCCTCTGTTTCAGACCCTCTGTTTCAGCCCCTCTGTTTCAGACCCTCTGTTTCAGACCCTCTGTTTCTCGCCCTCTGTTTCAGCCCCTCTGTTTCAGACCCTATGTTTCGCGCCCTCTGTTTCGCGCCCTCTGTTTCAGACCCTCTGTTTCAGACCCTCTGTTTCTCGCCCTCTGTTTCAGCCACTCTGTTTCTCGCCCTCTGTTTCAGCCCCTCTGTTTCAGACCCTCTGTTTCAGCCCCTCTGTTTCAGACCCTCTGTTTCAGACCCACTGTTTCTCGCCCTCTGTTTTGCGCCCTCAGTTTCAGACCCTCTGTTTCGCGCCCTCTGTTTCAGCCCCTCTGTTTCAGCCCCTCTGTTTCAGCCCCTCTGTTTCAGCCCCTCTGTGTCTCGCCCTCTGTTTCAGCCCCTCTGTTTCAGACCCTCTGTTTCAGCCCCTCTGTTTCAGCCCCTCAGTTTCAGACCCTCTGTTTCTCGCCCTCTGTTTTGAGCCCTCTGTTTCAGACCCTCTGTTTCGCGCCCTCTGTTTCTCGCCCTCTGTATCAGCCCCTCTGTTTCTCGCCCTCTGTTTCAGCCCCTCTGTTTCAGACCCTCTGTTTCAGACCCTCTGTTTCAGACCCTCTGTTTTAGCACCTCTGTTTCAGCCCCTCTGTTTCAGCCCCTCTGTTTCAGACCCTCTGTTTCAGACCCTCTGTTTCGCCCCCTCTGTTTCAGACCCTCTGTTTCAGACCCTCTATTTCAGAGACTCTGTTTCTGCCCCTCTGTTTCTCGCCCTCTGTTTCGGCCCCTCTGTTTCCTGCCCTCTGTTTCGGCCCCTCTGTTTCGTGCCCTCTGTTTCGTGCCCTCTGTTTCAGACCCTCTGTTTCAGCCCCTCTGTTTCTCGCCCTCTGCTTTGGCCCCTCTGTTTCGCGCCCTCTGTTTCAGACCCTCTTTTTCAGACTTTCTGTTTCAGCCCCTTTGTTTCAGACCCTCTGTTTCAGACCCTCTGTTTCTCGCCCTCTGTTTCGGCCCCTCTGTTTCTCGCCCTCTGTTTCGGCCCCTCTGTTTCGCGCCCTCTGTTTGAGACCCTCTGTTTCAGACCCTCTGTTTCAGACCCTCTGTTTCAGACCCTCTGTTTCAGCCCCTCTGTTTCAGACCCTCTGTTTCTCGCCCTCTGTTTCAGCCCCTCTGTTTCAGACCCTCTGTTACGCGCCCTCTGTTTCACGCCCTCTGTTTCAGACCCTCTGTTTCAGACCCTCTGTTTCTCGCCCCCTGTTTCAGCCCCTCTATTTCAGACCCTCTATTTCAGCCCCTCTGTTTCAGACCCTCTGTTTCAGACGCACTGTTTCTCGCCCTCTGTTTCGCGCCCTCAGTTTCAGACCCTCTGTTTCGCGCCCTCTGTTTCAGCCCCTCTGTTTCAGCCCCTCTGTTTCAGCCCCTCTGTTTCAGCCCCTCTGTTTCTCGCTCTCTGTTTCAGCTCCTCTGTTTCAGAACCTCTGTTTCAGCCCCTCTGTTTCAGCCCCTCTGTTTCAGACCCTCTGTTTCTCGCCCTCTGTTTTGAGCCCTCTGTTTCAGACCCTCTGTTTCAGACCCTCTGTTTCAGCCCCTCTTGTCAGCCCCTCTGTTTCTCGCCCTCTGTTTCAGCCCCTCTGTTTCAGACCCTCTGTTTCAGACCCTCTGTTTCTCGCCCTCTGTTTCAGCCCCTCTGTTTCAGACCCTCTGTTTCAGCCCCTCTGTTTCAGCCACTCTGTTTCAGACCCTCTGTTTCAGACCCTCTGTTTCGCGCCCTCTGTTTCAGACCCTCTGTTTCAGACCCTCTGTTTCAGCCCCTCTGTTTCAGACCCTCTCTTTCAGACCCACTGTTTCTCGCCCTCTGTTTCGCGCCCTCAGTTTCAGACCCTCTGTTTCGCGCCCTCTGTTTCAGCCCCTCTGTTTCAGCCCCTCTGTTTCAGCCCTCTGTTTCAGCCCCTCTGTTTCTCGCCCTCTGTTTCAGCCCCTCTGTTTCAGACCCTCTGTTTCAGCCCCTCTGTTTCAGCCCCTCTGTTTCAGACCCTCTATTTATCGCCCTCTGTTTTGAGCCCTCTGTTTCAGACCCTCTGTTTTGGCCCCTCTGTTTCTCGCCCTCTGCTTCGGCCCCTCTGTTTCGCGCCTTCTGTATCAGACCCTCTGTTTCAGACCCTCTGTTTCTCTCCCTCTGTTTCAGACCCTCTGTTTCAGACCCTCTGTTTCAGACCTCTGTTTCTCGCCCTCTGTTTTGTGCCCTCTGTTTCAGACCCTCTGTTTCAGACACTCTGTTTCTCGTGCTCTGTTTCTCGCCCTCTGTTTCAGACCCTCTGTTTCTCGCCCTCTGTTTCACGCCCTCTGTTTCGCACCCTCTGTTTCGCGCCCTCTCTTTCGCGCCCTCTGTTTCAGACCCTCTGTTTCGGCCCCTCTGTTTCTCGCCCTCTGCTTCGGCCCCTCTGTTTCGTGCCCTCTGTTTCGCGCCCACTGTTTCGCGCCCTCTGTTTCAGACCCTCTGTTTCAGCCCCTCCGTTTCTCGCCCTCTGCATCGGCCCCTCTGTTTTGCGCCCTCAGTTTCAGACCCTCTGTTTCAGACCCTCTGTTTCTCGCCCTCTGTTTCAGCCCCTCTGTTTCAGACCCTCTGTTTCGCGCCCTCTGTTTCGCGCCCTCAGTTTCGCGCCCTCTGTTTCAGACCCTCTGTTTCTGACCCTCTGTTTCAGACCCTCTGTTTCAGACCCTCTGTTTCTCGCCCTCTGTTTCAGACCCTCTGTTTCAGCCCCTCCGTTTCTCGCCCTCTGCATCGGCCCCTCTGTTTTGCGCCCTCAGTTTCAGACCCTCTGTTTCAGCCCCTCTGTTTCTCGCCCTCTGTTTCAGCCCCTCTGTTTCAGACCCGCTGTTTCAGACCCGCTGTTTCAGACCCTCTGTTTCAGACCTCTGTTTCTCGCCCTCTGTTTCAGCCCCTCTGTTTCAGACCCTCTGTTTCTCGCCCTCTGTTTCGCGCCCTCTGTTTCTCGCCCTCTGTTTCAGCCCCTCTGTTTCTCGCCCTCTGTTTCAGCCCCTCTGTTTCAGCCCCTCTGTTTCAGCCCCTCTGTTTCAGACCCTCTGTTTCAGACCCTCTGTTTCAGACCCTCTGTTTCTCGCCCTCTGTTTCAGCCCCTCTGTTTCAGCCCCTCTGTTTCTCGCCCTCTGTTTCGCGCCCTCTGTTTCACGCCCTCTGTTTCAGACCCTGTGTTTCAGACCCTCTGTTTCTCGCCCTCTGTTTCAGCCCCTCTGTTTCAGACCCTCTGTTTCAGCACCTCTGTTTCAGCCCCTCTGATTTAGACCCTCTGTTTCAGACCCTCTGTTTCACGCCCTCTGTTTCACGACCTCTGTTTCAGACCCTCTGTTTCAGACCCGCTGTTTCTCGCCCTCTGTTTCAGCCCCTCTGTTTCTCGCCCTCTGTTTCAGCCCCTCTGTTTCAGACCCTCTGTTTCAAAACCTCTGTTTCTCGCCCTCTGTTTCGGCCCCTCTGTTTCTCGCCCTCTGTTTCGGCCGCTCTGTTTCTCACCCTCAATTTCGGCCCCTCTGTTTCGCGCCCTCTGTTTCAGACCCTCTGTTTCAGACCGTCTGTTTCAGACCCTCTGTTTCAGCCCCTCTGTTTCAGACCCTCTGTTTCTCGCCCTCTGTTTCAGCCCCTCTGTTTCAGACCCTCTGTTTCTCGCCCTCTGTTTCAGACCCTCTGTTTCAGCCCCTCTATTTCAGACCCTCTGTTTCTCGCCCTCTGTTTCAGCCCCTCTGTTTCAGACCCTCTGTTTCGCGCCCTCTGTTTCAGACCCTCTGTTTCAGACCCTCTGTTTCTCGCCCTCTGTTTCAGCCCCTCTGTTTCTCGCCCTCTGTTTCAGCCCCTCTGTTTCAGACCCTCTGTTTCAGCCCCTCTGTTTCAGACCCTCTGTTTCAGACCCACTGTTTCTCGCCCTCTGTTTTGCGCCCTCAGTTTCAGCCCCTCTGTTTCGCGCCCTCTGTTTCAGCCCCTCTGTTTCAGCCCCTCTGTTTCAGCCCCTCTGTTTCAGCCCCTCTGTGTCTCGCCCTCTGTTTCAGCCCCTCTATTTCAGACCCTCTGTTTCAGCCCCTCAGTTTCAGACCCTCTGTTTCTCGCCCTCTGTTTTGAGCCCTCTGTTTCAGACCCTCTGTTTCAGCCCCTGTGTTTCAGCCCCTCTGTATCAGCCCCTCTGTTTCTCGCCCTCTGTTTCAGCCCCTATGTTTCAGACCCTCTGTTTCAGACCCTCTGTTTCAGACCCTCTGTTTCAACCCCTCTGTTTCAGCTCCTCTGTTTCAGTCCCTCTGTTTCTCGCCCTCTGTTTCAGACCCTCTGTTTCAGCCCCTCTATTTCAGACCCTCTGTTTCTCGCCCTCTGTTTCAGACCCTCTGTTTCGCGCCCTCTGTTTCAGACCCTCTGTTTCAGACCCTCTGTTTCTCGCCCTCTGTTTCAGCCACTCTGTTTCTCGCCCTCTGTTTCAGCCCCTCTGTTTCAGACCCTCTGTTTCAGCCCCTCTGTTTCAGACCCTCTGTTTCAGACCCACTGTTTCTCGCCCTCTGTTTTGCGCCCTCAGTTTCAGACCCTCTGTTTCGCGCCCTCTGTTTCAGCCCCTCTGTTTCAGCCCCTCTGTTTCAGCCCCTCTGTTTCAGCCCCTCTGTGTCTCGCCCTCTGTTTCAGCCCCTCTATTTCAGACCCTCTGTTTCAGCCCCTCTGTTTCAGCCCCTCAGTTTCAGACCGTCTGTTTCTCGCCCTCTGTTTTGAGCCCTCTGTTTCAGACCCTCTGTTTCAGCCCCTCTGTTTTAGCCCCTCTGTATCAGCCCCTCTGTTTCTCGCCCTCTGTTTCAGCCCCTCTGTTTCAGACCCTCTGTTTCAGACCCTCTGTTTCAGACCCTCTGTTTCAGCCCCTCTG
This sequence comes from Chiloscyllium punctatum, assembly GCF_047496795.1. Taxonomy (NCBI): domain Eukaryota; kingdom Metazoa; phylum Chordata; class Chondrichthyes; order Orectolobiformes; family Hemiscylliidae; genus Chiloscyllium; species Chiloscyllium punctatum. The sequence goes on along the minus strand of NC_092759.1, from coordinate 28,662,883 downwards.
TTTCAGCCCCTCTGTTTCAGACCCTCTGTTTCAGACCCTCTGTTTCGCCCCCTCTGTTTCAGACCCTCTGTTTCGCGCCCTCTGTTTCAGCCCCTCTGTTTCAGCCCCTCTGTTTCAGCCCCTCTGTTTCAGACCCTCTCTTTCAGACCCACTGTTTCTCGCCCTCTGTTTCAGACCCTCAGTTTCAGACCCTCTGTTTCGCGCCCTCTGTTTCAGACCCTCTGTTTCAGCCCCTCTGTTTCAGCCCCTCTGTTTCAGCCCCTCTGTTTCTCGCCCTCTGTTTCAGCCCCTCTGTTTCAGACCCTCTGTTTCAGACCCTCTATTTATCGCCCTCTGTTTTGAGCCCTCTGTTTCTCGCCCTCTTTTTCAGCCCCTCTGTTTTAGACCCTCTGTTTCAGAACCTCTGATTCTCGCCCTCTGTTTCAGCCCCTCTGTTTCAGACCCTCTTTTTCAGCACCTCTGTTTCAGCCCCTCTGTTTCGCGCCATATGTTTCAGACCCTCTGTTTCAGACCCTTTGTTTCAGACCCTCTGTTTCTCGCCCTCTGTTTCAGCCCCTCTGTTTCAGCCCCTCTGTTTCAGCCCCTCCGTTTCTCGCCCTCTGTTTCTCGCCCTCTGTTTCTGACCCTCTGTTTTGGCCCCTCTGTTTCTCGCCCTCTGCTTCGGCCCCTCTGTTTCGCGCCCTCTGTATCAGACCCTCTGTTTCAGACCCTCTGTTTCTCTCCCTCTGTTTCAGACCCTCTGTTTCAGACCCTCTGTTTCAGACCTCTGTTTCTCGCCCTCTGTTTTGTGCCCTCTGTTTCAGACCCTCTGTTTCAGACCCTCTGTTTCTCGTGCTCTGTTTCTCGCCCTCTGTTTCAGACCCTCTGTTTCAGACCCTCTGTTTCTCGCCCTCTGTTTCACGCCCTCTGTTTCGCACCCTCTGTTTCGCGCCCTCTCTTTCGCGCCCTCTGTTTCAGACCCTCTGTTTCGGCCCCTCTGTTTCTCGCCCTCTGCTTCGGCCCCTCTGTTTCGCGCCCTCTGTTTCAGATCCTCTGTTTCAGACCGTCTGTTTCTCGCCGTCTGTTTCAGACCCTCTGTTTCAGACCCTCTGTTTCTCGCCCTCTGATTCGGCCCATCTGTTTCTCGCCCTCTGTTTCGGCCCCTCGGTTTCGCGCCCTCTGTTTCAGACCCTCTGTTTCGCGCCCTCTGTTTCGCGCCATCTGTTTCAGACCCTCTGTTTCAGACCCTCTGTTTCTCGCCCTCTTTTTCAGCCCCTCTGTTTCTCGCCCTCTGTTTCAGCCCCTCTGTTTCAGACCCTCTGTTTCAGCCCCTCTGTTTCAGCCCCTCTGTTTCAGACCCTCTGTTTCTCGCCCTCTGTTTTGAGCCCTCTGTTTCAGACCCTCTGTTTCAGCATCTCTGTTTTAGCCCCTCTTGTCAGCCCCTCTGTTTCTCGCCCTCTGTTTCAGCCCCTCTGTTTCAGACCCTCTGTTTCAGACCTTCTGTTTCTCGCCCTCTGTTTCAGCCCCTCTGTTTCAGACCCTCTGTTTCAGCACCTCTGTTTCAGCCCCTCTGTTTCAGCCCCTCTGTTTCAGACCCTCTGTTTCAGACCCTCTGTTTCGCGCCCTCTGTTTCAGACACTCTGTTTCACACCCTCTGTTTCAGACCCTCTCTTTCAGACCCACTGTTTCTCGCCCTCTGTTTCGCGCCCTCAGTTTCAGACCCTCTGTTTCGCGCCCTCTGTTTCAGCACCTCTGTTTCAGCCCCTCTGTTTCAGCCCCTCTGTTTCAGCCCCTCTGTTTCTCGCCCTCTGTTTCAGCCCCTCTGTTTCAGCCCCTCTGTTTCAGCCCCTCTGTTTCAGACCCTCTATTTATCGCCCTCTGTTTTGAGCCCTCTGTTTCAGACCCTCTGTTTCAGCCCCTCTTGTCAGCCCCTCTGTTTCTCGCCCTCTGTTTCAGCCCCTCTGTTTCAGACCCTCTGTTTCAGACCCTCTGATTCTCGCCCTCTGTTTCAGCCCCTCTGTTTCAGACCCTCTGTTTCAGCACCTCTGTTTCAGCCCCTCTGTTTCAGCCCCTCTGTTTCAGACCCTCTGTTTCAGACCCTCTGTTTCGCGCCCTCTGTTTCAGACCCTCTGTTTCAGACCCTCTGTTTCAGACCCTCTGGTTCACGCCCTCTGTTTCTCGCTCTATGTTTCAGACCCTCTGTTTCAGACACTCTGTTTCTCGCCCTCTGTTTCTCGCCCTCTGTTTCAGACCCTCTGTTTCAGACCCTCTGTTTCTCGTGCTCTGTTTCTCGCCCTCTGTTTCAGACCCTCTGTTTCAGACCCTCTGTTTCTTGCCCTCTGTTTCACGCCCTCTGTTTCGCACCCTCTGTTTCGCGCCCTCTCTTTCGCGCCCTCTGTTTCAGACCCTCTGTTTCGGCCCCTCTGTTTCTCGCCCTCTGCTTCGGCCCCTCTGTTTCGCGCCCTCTGTTTCAGACCCTCTGTTTCTCGCCGTCTGTTTCAGACCCTCTGTTTCAGACCCTCTGTTTCTCGCCCTCTGATTCGGCCCATCTATTTCTCGCCCTCTGTTTCGGCCCCTATGTTTCGCGCCCTCTGTATCAGACCCTCTGTTTCTTGCCCTCTGTTTCGCGCCCTCTGTTTCGCGCCCTCTGTTTCAGACCCTCTGTTTCGGCACCTCTGTTTCCTGCCCTCTGTTTCTGCCCCTCTGCTTCTCGCCCTCTGTTACAGACCCTCTGTTTCAGACCCTCTGTATCTCGCCCTCTGTTTCTCGCCCTCTGTTTCAGACCCTCTGTTTCAGACCCTCTCTTTCTCGCCCTCTGTTTCGCGCCCTCTGTTTCGCGCCCTCTGTTTCGCGTCCTCTGTTTCAGACCCTCTGTTTCAGCCCCTCCGTTTCTCGCCCTCTGCTTCGGCCCCTCTGTTTTGCGCCCTCAGTTTCAGACCCTCTGTTTCAGACCCTCTGTTTCTCGCCCTCTGTTTCAGCCCCTCTGTTTCAGACACTCTGTTTCGCGCCCTCTGTTTCGCGCCCTCAGTTTCGCGCCCTCTGTTTCAGACCCTCTGTTTCAGACCCTCTGTTTCAGACCCTCTGTTTCTCGCCCTCTGTTTCTCGCCGTCTGTTTCAGCCCCTCTGTTTCAGACCGTCTGTTTCTCGCCGTCTGTTTCGCGCCCTCTGTTTCACGCTCTCTGTTTCAGACCCTGTGTTTCAGACCCTCTGTTTCTCGCCCTCTGTTTCAGCCCCTCTGTTTTAGACCCCCTGTTTCAGACCCTCTCTTTCGCGCCCTCTGTTTCACGCCCTCTGTTTCAGACCCTCTGTTTCAGACCCTCTGTTTCTCGCCCTCTGTTTCAGCCCCTCTGTTTCTCGCCCTCTGTTTCAGCCCCTCTGTTTCAGACCCTCTGTTTCAGACCCTCTGTTTCAGCCCCTCTGTTTCAGACCCTCTGTTTCAGACCCTCTGTTTCAAAACCTCTGTTTCTCGCCCTCTGTTTCGGCGCCTCTGTTTCTCGCCCTATGTTTCGGCCCCTCTGTTTCGCGCCCTCTGTTTCAGACCCTCTGTTTCAGACCCTCTGTTTCAGACCCTCTGTTTCAGACCCTCTGTTTCAGACCCACTGTTTCTCGCCCTCTGTTTCAGCCCCTCTGTTTCAGACCCTCTGTTTCGCGCCCTCTTTTTCGCGCCCTCTGATTCAGACCCTCTGTTTCAGACCCTCTGTTTCTCGCCCTCTGTTTCAGCCCGTCTCTTTCAGACCCTCTGTTTCAGACCCACTGTTTCTCGCCCTCTGTTTCGCGCCCTCAGTTTCAGACCCTCTGTTTCGCGCCCTCTGTTTCAGCCCCTCTGTTTCAGCCCCTCTGTTTCAGCCCCTCTGTTTCTCACCCTCTGTTTCAGCCCCTCTGTTTCAGACCCTCTGTTAGAGCCCCTCTGTTTCAGCCCCTCTGTTTCAGACCCTCTGTTTCTCGCCCTCAGTTTTGAGCCCTCTGTTTCAGACCCTCTGTTTCAGCCCCTCTGTTTCAGCCCCTCTGTATCAGCCCCTCTGTTTCTCGCCCTCTGTATCAGCCCCTCTGTTTCAGACCCTCTGTTTCAGACCCTCTGTTTCCCGCCCTCTGTTTCAGCCACTCTGTTTCAGATCCTCTGTTTCAGCACCTCTGTTTCAGCCGCTCTGTTTCAGCCCCTCTGTTTCAGACCCTCTGTTTCGCGCCCTCTGTTTCAGACCCTCTGTTTCAGTCCCTCTGTTTGAGACCCTCTGTTTCTCGCCCTCTGTTTCTGCCCCTCTGTTTCTCGCCCTCTGTTTCAGCCCCTCTGTTTCTCGCCCTCTGTTTCAGCCGCTCTGTTTCTCGCCCTCTGTATCAGCCCCTCTATTTCTCGCCCTCTGTTTCAGCCCCTCTATTTTAGCCCCTCTGTTTCTCGCTCTCTGTTTCAGCCCCTCTGTTTCTCGCCCTCTGTTTCAGCCCCTCTGTTTCTTGCCCTCTGTTTCAGCCACTCTGTTTCTCGCCCTCTGTTTCAGCCTCTCTGTTTCTCGCCCTCTGTTTCAGCCCCTCTGTTTCAGCCCCTCTGTTTCAGTCCCTCTGTTTCAGCCCCTCTGTTTCTCGCCCTCTGTTTCAGCCCCTCTGTTTCTCGCCCTGTGTTTCAGCCCCACTGTTTCAGCCCCTCTGTTTCAGCCCCTCTGTTTCAGCCCCTCTGTTTCTCGCCCTCTGTTTCAGCCCCTCTGTTTCTCGCCCTCTGTATCAGCCGCTTTGTTTCAGCCCCTCTGTTTCAGCCCCTCTTTTTCAGCCCCTCTGTTTCTCGCCCTCTGTTTCACGCCCTGTTTCAGCCCCTCTGTTTCTCGCCCTCTGTTTCAGCCCCTCTGTTTCAGCCCATCTGATTCAGCCCGTCTGATTCAGCCACTCTGTTTCTCGCCCTCTGTTTCAGCTCCTCTGTTTCTCGCCCTCTGTTACTGCCCCTCTGTTTCTCGCCCTCTGTTTCAGCCCCTCTGTTTCTCGCCCTCTGTTTCAGCCCCTCTATTTCTCGCCCTCTGTTTCAGCCCCTCTATTTTAGCCCCACTGTTTCAGCCACTTTGTTTCAGCCACTCTGTTTCTCGCCCTCTGTTTCAGCCGCTCTGTTTCTCGCTCTCTGTTTCAGCCCCTCTGTTTCCGCCCTTCTGTTTCAGCCCCTCTGTTTCAGCCCCTCTGTTTCTCGCCCTCTGTTTCAGCCCCTCTGTTTCTTGACCTCTGTTTCAGACGCTCTGTTTCTCGCTCTCTGTTTCAGCCCCTCTGTTTCCGCCCTTCTGTTTCAGCCCCTCTGTTTCAGCCCCTCTGTTTCTCGCCCTCTGTTTCAGCCCCTCTGTTTCTTGACCTCTGTTTCAGCCACTCTGTTTCTCGCCCTCTGTTACAGCCTCTCTGTTTCTCGCCCTCTGTTTCAGCCCCTCTGTTTCAGCCCCTCTGTTTCAGTCCCTCTGTTTCAGCCCCTCTGTTTCTCGCCCTCTGTTTCAGCCCCTCTGTTTCTCGCCCTGTGTTTCAGCCTCTCTGTTTCTCGCCCTCTGTTTCAGCCCCACTGTTTCAGCCCCTCTGTTTCAGCCCCTCTGTTTCAGCCCCTCTGTTTCTCGCCCTCTGTTTCAGCCCCTCTGTTTCTCGCCCTCTGTATCAGCCGCTTGGTTTCAGCCCCTCTGTTTCAGCCCCTCTTTTTCAGCCCCACTGTTTCTCACCCTCTGTTTCTCGCCCTCTATTTCAGCCCCTCTGTTTCTCGCCCTCTGTTTCAGCCCCTCTGTTTCAGCCCATCTGATTCAGCCCGTCTGATTCAGACACTCTGTTTCTCGCCCTCTGTTTCAGCCTCTCTGTTTCTCGCCCTCTGTTTCAGCCCCTCTCTTTCAGCCCCTCTGTTTCAGCCTCTCTGTTTCAGCCCCTCTGTTTCTCGCCCTCTGTTTCTCGACCTCTGTTTCAGTCCCTCTGTTTCTCGCCATCTGTTTCAGCCCCTCTGTTTCGCGCTCTCTGTTTCAGACCCTCTGTTTCAGCTCCTCTGTTTCTCGCCCTCTGTTACTGCCCCTCTGTTTCTCGCCCTCTCTTTCAGCCCCTCTGTTTCTCGCCCTCTGTTTCAGCCCCTCTGATTAAGCCCCTCTGTTTCAGCCCCTCTGAATCAGCCCCTCTGTTTCAGCCCCTCTGTTTCAGCCCCTCTGTTTCAGCCCCTCTGTTTCTCGCCCTCTGTTTCAGCCCCTCTGTTTCTCGCCCTCTGTATCAGCCGCTTTGTTTCAGCCCCTCTGTTTCAGCCCCTCTTTTTCAGCCCCACTGTTTCTCGCCCTCTGTTTCTCGCACTCTGTTTCAGCCCCTCTGTTTCTCGCCCTCTGTTTCAGCCCCTCTGTTTCAGCCCATCTGATTCAGCCCTCTGTTTCGCGCCCTCACTTTCGCGCCCTCTGTTTCAGACCCTCTGTTTCTCGCCCTCTGTTTCTCGCCCACTGTTTCAGCCCCTCTGTTTCAGACCGTCTGTTTCTCGCCCTCTGTTTCGCACCCTCTGTTTCACGCTCTCTGTTTCAGACCCTGTGTTTCAGACCCTCTGTTTCTCGCCCTCTGTTTCAGCCCCTCTGTTTTAGACCCCCTGTTTCAGACCCTCTCTTTCGCGCCCTCTGTTTCACGCCCTCTGTTTCAGACCCTCTGTTTCAGACCCTCTGTTTCTCGCCCTCTGTTTCAGCCCCTCTGTTTCTCGCCCTCTGTTTCAGCCCCTCTGTTTCAGACCCTCTGTTTCAGACCCTCTGTTTCAGCCCCTCTGTTTCAGACCCTCTGTTTCAGACCCTCTGTTTCAAAACTTCTGTTTCTCGCCCTCTGTTTCGGCCCCTCTGTTTCTCGCCCTATGTTTCGGCCCCTCTGTTTCGCGCCCTCTGTTTCAGACCCTCTGTTTCAGACCCTCTGTTTCAGACCCTCTGTTTCAGCCCCTCTGTTTCAGACCCACTGTTTCTCGCCCTCTGTTTCAGCCCCTCTGTTTCAGACCCTCTGTTTCGCGCCCTCTGTTTCGCGCCCTCTGATTCAGACCCTCTGTTTCAGACCCTCTGTTTCTCGCCCTCTGTTTCAGCCCGTCTCTTTCAGACCCTCTGTTTCAGACCCACTGTTTCTCGCCCTCTGTTTCGCGCCCTCAGTTTCAGACCCTCTGTTTCGCGCCCTCTGTTTCAGCCCCTCTGTTTCAGCCCCTCTGTTTCAGCCCCTCTGTTTCTCACCCTCTGTTTCAGCCCCTCTGTTTCAGACCCTCTGTTAGAGCCCCTCTGTTTCAGCCCCTCTGTTTCAGACCCTCTGTTTCTCGCCCTCAGTTTTGAGCCCTCTGTTTCAGACCCTCTGTTTCAGCCCCTCTGTTTCAGCCCCTCTGTATCAGCCCCTCTGTTTCTCGCCCTCTGTTTCAGCCCCTCTGTTTCAGACCCTCTGTTTCAGACCCTCTGTTTCTCGCCCTCTGTTTCAGCCACTCTGTTTCAGAACCTCTGTTTCAGCACCTCTGTTTCAGCCGCTCTGTTTCAGCCCCTCTGTTTCAGACCCTCTGTTTCGCGCCCTCTGTTTCAGACCCTCTGTTTCAGTCCCTCTGTTTGAGACCCTCTGTTTCTCGCCCTCTGTTTCTCGCCCTCTGTTTCTGCCCCTCTGTTTCTCGCCCTCTGTTTCAGCCCCTCTGTTTCTCGCCCTCTGTTTCAGCCGCTCTGTTTCTCGCCCTCTGTATCAGCCCCTCTATTTCTCGCCCTCTGTTTCAGCCCCTCTATTTTAGCCCCTCTGTTTCTCGCTCTCTGTTTCAGCCCCTCTGTTTCTCGCCCTCTGTTTCAGCCCCTCTGTTTCTTGCCCTCTGTTTCAGCCACTCTGTTTCTCGCCCTCTGTTTCAGCCTCTCTGTTTCTCGCCCTCTGTTTCAGCCCCTCTGTTTCAGCCCCTCTGTTTCAGTCCCTCTGTTTCAGCCCCTCTGTTTCTCGCCCTCTGTTTCAGCCCCTCTGTTTCTCGCCCTGTGTTTCAGCCTCTCTGTTTCTCGCCCTGTGTTTCAGCCCCACTGTTTCAGCCCCTCTGTTTCAGCCCCTCTGTTTCAGCCCCTCTGTTTCTCGCCCTCTGTTTCAGCCCCTCTGTTTCTCGCCCTCTGTATCAGCCGCTTTGTTTCAGCCCCTCTGTTTCAGCCCCTCTTTTTCAGCCCCTCTGTTTCTCGCCCTCTGTTTCTCACCCTGTTTCAGCCCCTCTGTTTCTCGCCCTCTGTTTCAGCCCCTCTGTTTCAGCCCATCTGATTCAGCCCGTCTGATTCAGCCACTCTGTTTCTCGCCCTCTGTTTCAGCCACTCTGTTTCTCGCCCTCTGTTTCAGCCCCTCTCTTTCAGCCCCTCTGTTTCAGCCTCTCTGTTTCAGCCCCTCTGTTTCTCGCCCTCTGTTTCTCGACCTCTGTTTCAGTCCCTCTATTTCTCGCCATCTGTTTCAGCCCCTCTGTTTCGCGCTCTCTGTTTCAGCCCCTCTGTTTCAGCTCCTCTGTTTCTCGCCCTCTGTTACTGCCCCTCTGTTTCTCGCCCTCTCTTTCAGCCCCTCTGTTTCTCGCCCTCTGTTTCAGCCCCTCTGATTAAGCCCCTCTGTTTCAGCCCCTCTGAATCAGCCCTTCTGTTTCAGCCCCTCTGTTTCAGCCCCTCTGTTTCTCGCCCTCTGTTTCAGCCCCTCTGTTTCTCGCCCTCTGTTTCAGCCCCTCTATTTCTCGCCCTCTGTTTCAGCCCCTCTATTTTAGCCCCACTGTTTCAGCCCCTTTGTTTCAGCCACTCTGTTTCTCGCCCTCTGTTTCAGCCGCTCTGTTTCTCGCCCTCTGTATCAGCCACTCTGTTTCTCGCCCTCTGTTTCTGGCCCTCTGTTTCAGCCCCTCTGTTTCTCGCTCTCTGTTTCAGCCCCTCTGTTTCCGCCCTTCTGTTTCAGCCCCTCTGTTTCAGCCCCTCTGTTTCTCGCCCTCTGTTTCAGCCCCTCTGTTTCTTGACCTCTGTTTCAGCCACTCTGTTTCTCGCCCTCTGTTTCAGCCTCTCTGTTTCTCGCCCTCTGTTTCAGCCCCTCTGTTTCAGCCCCTCTGTTTCAGTCCCTCTGTTTCAGCCCCTCTGTTTCTCGCCCTCTGTTTCAGCCCCTCTGTTTCTCGCCCTGTGTTTCAGCCTCTCTGTTTCTCGCCCTTTGTTTCAGCCCCACTGTTTCAGCCCCTCTGTTTCAGCCCCTCTGTTTCAGCCCCTCTGTTTCTCACCCTCTGTTTCAGCCCCTCTGTTTCTCGCCCTCTGTATCAGCCGCTTTGTTTCAGCCCCTCTGTTTCAGCCCCTCTTTTTCAGCCCCACTGTTTCTCGTCCTCTGTTTCTCGCCCTCTATTTCAGCCCCTCTGTTTCTCGCCCTCTGTTTCAGCCCCTCTGTTTCAGCCCATCTGATTCAGCCCGTCTGATTCAGACACTCTGTTTCTCGCCCTCTGTTTCAGCCTCTCTGTTTCTCGCCCTCTCTTTCAGCCCCTCTCTTTCAGCCCCTCTGTTTCAGCCTCTCTGTTTCAGCCCCTCTGTTTCTCGCCCTCTGTTTCTCGACCTCTGTTTCAGTCCCTCTGTTTCTCGCCATCTGTTTCAGCCACTCTGTTTCGCGCTCTCTGTTTCAGCCCCTCTGTTTCAGCTCCTCTGTTTCTCGCCCTCTGTTACTGCCCCTCTGTTTCTCGCCCTCTCTTTCAGCCCCTCTGTTTCTCGCCCTCTGTTTCAGCCCCTCTGATTAAGCCCCTCTGTTTCAGCCCCTCTGAATCAGCCCCTCTGTTTCAGCCCCTCTGTTTCAGCCCCTCTGTTTCAGCCTCTCTGTTTCTCGCCCGCTGTTTCAGCCCCTCTCTTTCAGCCCCTCTGTTTCAGCCTCTCTGTTTCAGCCCCTCTGTTTCTCGCCCTCTGTTTCTCGACCTCTGTTTCAGTCCCTCTGTTTCTCGCCATCTGTTTCAGCCCCTCTGTTTCGCGCTCTCTGTTTCAGCCCCTCTGTTTCAGCTCCTCTGTTTCTCGCCCTCTGTTACTGCCCCTCTGTTTCTCGCCCTCTCTTTCAGCCCCTCTGTTTCTCGCCCTCTGTTTCAGCCCCTCTGATTAAGCCCCTCTGTTTCAGCCCCTCTGAATCAGCCCTTCTGTTTCAGCCCCTCTGTTTCAGCCCCTCTGTTTCTCGCCCTCTGTTTCAGCCCCTCTATTTCTCGCCCTCTGTTTCAGCCCCTCTATTTTAGCCCCACTGTTTCAGCCCCTTTGTTTCAGCCACTCTGTTTCTCGCCCTCTGTTTCAGCCGCTCTGTTTCTCGCCCTCTGTATCAGCCACTCTGTTTCTCGCCCTCTGTTTCTGGCCCTCTGTTTCAGCCCCTCTGTTTCTCGCTCTCTGTTTCAGCCCCTCTGTTTCCGCCCTTCTGTTTCAGCCCCTCTGTTTCAGCCCCTCTGTTTCTCGCCCTCTGTTTCAGCACCTCTGTTTCTTGCCCTCTGTTTCAGCCACTCTGTTTCTCGCCCTCTGTTTCAGCCTCTCTGTTTCTCGCCCTCTGTTTCAGCCCCTCTGTTTCAGCCCCTCTGTTTCAGTCCCTCTGTTTCAGCCCCTCTGTTTCTCACCCTCTGTTTCAGCCCCTCTGTTTCTCGGCCTGTGTTTCAGCCTCTCTGTTTCTCGCCCTCTGTTTCAGACCCACTGTTTCAGCCCCTCTGTTTCAGCCCCTCTGTTTCAGCCCCTCTGTTTCTCGCCCTCTGTTTCAGCCCCTCTGTTTCTCGCCCTCTGTATCAGCCGCTTTGTTTCAGCCCCTCTGTTTCAGCCCCTCTTTTTCAGCCCCTCTGTTTCTCGCCCTCTGTTTCTCGCCCTCTGTTTCAGCCCCTCTGTTTCTCGCCCTCTGTTTCAGCCCCTCTGTTTCAGCCCATCTGATTCAGCCCGTCTGATTCAGCCACTCTGTTTCTCGCCCTCTGTTTCAGCCTCTCTGTTTCTCGCCCTCTGTTTCAGCCCCTCTCCTTCAGCCCCTCTGTTTCAGCCTCTCTGTTTCAGCCCCTCTGTTTCTCGCCCTCTGTTTCTCGACCTCTGTTTCAGTCCCTCTGTTTCTGGCCATCTGTTTCAGCCCCTCTGTTTCGCGCCCTCTGTTACTGCCCCTCTGTTTCTCGCCCTCTCTTTCAGACCCTCTGTTTCCCGCCCTCTGTTTCAGCCCCTCTGATTAAGCCCCTCTGTTTCAGCCCCTCTGAATCAGCCCCTCTGTTTCAGCCCCTCTGTTTCAGCCCCTCTGTTTCTCGCCCTCTGTTTCAGCCCCTCTGATTCAGCCCCTCTGTTTCTCGCCCTCTGTTTCAGCCCCTCTGTTTCTCGCCCTCTGTTTCAGCCCCTCTGTTTCTCGCCCTCTGTTTCAGCCCCTCTGTTTCAGCCCCTCTGTTTCAGCCCCTCTGTTTCTCGCCCTCTGTTTCAGGCCCTCTGTTTCTCGCCCTCTGTTTCAGCCCCTCTGTTTCTCGCCCTCTGTTTCAGCCCCCCTGTTTTAGCCCCACTGTTTCAGCCCCTTTGTTTCAGCCCCTCTGTTTCTCGCCCTCTGTTTCAGCCGCTCTGTTTCAGCCGCTCTGTTTCTCGCCCTCTGTATCAGCCACTCTGTTTCAGCCACTCTGTTTCAGTCCCTCTGTTTCTGGCCCTCTGTTTCAGCCCCTCTGTTTCTCGCTCTCTGTTTCAGCCCCACTGTTTCAGCCCCTCTGTTTCAGCCCCTCTGTTTCTCGCCCTCTGTTTCTCGCCCACTGTTTCAGCCCCTCTGTTTCTTGCCCTCTGTTTCAGCCTCTCTGTTTCTCGCCCTCTGTTTCAGCCCCTCTGTTTCAGCCCCTCTGTTTCAGCCCCTCTGTTTCTCGCCCTCTGTTTCAGCCCCTCTGTTTCTCGCCCTCTGTTTCAGCCCCTCTGTTTCTCGCCCTCTGTTTCAGCCTCTCTGTTTCTCGCGCTCTGTATCAGCCCCTCTGTTTCTCGCCCTCTGTTTCAGCCCCTCTGTTTCTCGCCCTCTTAATCAGCCGCTTTGTTTCAGCCCCTCTGTTTCAGCCCCTCTTTTTCAGCTCCTCTGTTTCACGCCCTCTGTTTCTCGTCCTCTGTTTCAGCCCCTCTGTTTCTCGCCGTCTGTTTCAGCCCCTCTGTTTCAGCCCCTCTGATTCAGCCCCTCTGATTCAGCCCCTCTGTTTCTCGCCCTCTGTTTCAGCCACTCTGTTTCAGCCCCTCTGTTTCTCGCCCTCTGTTTCAGCCCCTCTGTTTCTCGCCCTCAGTTTCAGCCCCTCTGTTTCTCGCCCTCTGTTTCAGCCCCTCTGTTTCGCGCTCTCTGTTTCAGCCCCTCTGTTTTAGCCCCTTTGTTTCTCGCCCTCTGTTTCTGCCCCTCTGTTTCTCGCCCTCTGTTTCCACCCCTCTGATTCAGCCCCTCTGTTTCAGCCCCTCTAAATCAGCCCCTCTGATTCAGCCCCTCTGTTTCAGCCCCTCTGTTTCAGCCCCTCAGTTTCTCGCCCTCTGTTTCAGCCCCTCTGTTTCTCGCCCTCTGTTTCAGCCGCTCTGTTTCTCGCCCTCTGTTTCAGCCCCTCTGTTTCTCGCCCTCTGTTTCAGCCCCTCTATTTCTCGCCCTCTGTTTTAGCCCCTCTGTTTTAGCCCCACTGTTTCAGCCCCTTTGTTTCAGCCCCTCTGTTTCTCGCCCTCTGTTTCAGCCCCTCTGTTTCTCGCCCTCTGTATCAGCCCCTCTGTTTCAGCCCCTCTGTTTCAGTCCCTCTGTCTCTCGCCCTCTGTTTCAGCCCCTCTCTTTCAGCCCCTCTGTTTCAGCCCCTCTGTTTCAGCCCCTCTGTTTCTCGCCCTCTGTTTCAGCCCCTCTGTTTCTCGCCCTCTGTATCAGCCCCTTTGTTTCAGCCCCTCTGTTTCAGCCCCTCTTTTTCAGCCCCTCTGTTTCTCGCCCTCTGTTTCTCACCCTGTTTCAGCCCCTCTGTTTCTCGCCCTCTGTTTCAGCCCCTCTGTTTCAGCCCATCTGATTCAGCCCGTCTGATTCAGCCACTCTGTTTCTCGCCCTCTGTTTCAGCCACTCTGTTTCTCGCCCTCTGTTTCAGCCCCTCTCTTTCAGCCCCTCTGTTTCAGCCTCTCTGTTTCAGCCCCTCTGTTTCTCGCCCTCTGTTTCTCGACCTCTGTTTCAGTCCCTCTATTTCTCGCCATCTGTTTCAGCCCCTCTGTTTCGCGCTCTCTGTTTCAGCCCCTCTGTTTCAGCTCCTCTGTTTCTCGCCCTCTGTTACTGCCCCTCTGTTTCTCGCCCTCTCTTTCAGCCCCTCTGTTTCTCGCCCTCTGTTTCAGCCCCTCTGATTAAGCCCCTCTGTTTCAGCCCCTCTGAATCAGCCCTTCTGTTTCAGCCCCTCTGTTTCAGCCCCTCTGTTTCTCGCCCTCTGTTTCAGCCCCTCTGTTTCTCGCCCTCTGTTTCAGCCCCTCTATTTCTCGCCCTCTGTTTCAGCCCCTCTATTTTAGCCCCACTGTTTCAGCCCCTTTGTTTCAGCCACTCTGTTTCTCGCCCTCTGTTTCAGCCGCTCTGTTTCTCGCCCTCTGTATCAGCCACTCTGTTTCTCGCCCTCTGTTTCTGGCCCTCTGTTTCAGCCCCTCTGTTTCTCGCTCTCTGTTTCAGCCCCTCTGTTTCCGCCCTTCTGTTTCAGCCCCTCTGTTTCAGCCCCTCTGTTTCTCGCCCTCTGTTTCAGCCCCTCTGTTTCTTGACCTCTGTTTCAGCCACTCTGTTTCTCGCCCTCTGTTTCAGCCTCTCTGTTTCTCGCCCTCTGTTTCAGCCCCTCTGTTTCAGCCCCTCTGTTTCAGTCCCTCTGTTTCAGCCCCTCTGTTTCTCGCCCTCTGTTTCAGCCCCTCTGTTTCTCGCCCTGTGTTTCAGCCTCTCTGTTTCTCGCCCTTTGTTTCAGCCCCACTGTTTCAGCCCCTCTGTTTCAGCCCCTCTGTTTCAGCCCCTCTGTTTCTCACCCTCTGTTTCAGCCCCTCTGTTTCTCGCCCTATGTATCAGCCGCTTTGTTTCAGCCCCTCTGTTTCAGCCCCTCTTTTTCAGCCCCACTGTTTCTCGCCCTCTGTTTCTCGCCCTCTATTTCAGCCCCTCTGTTTCTCGCCCTCTGTTTCAGCCCCTCTGTTTCAGCCCATCTGATTCAGCCCGTCTGATTCAGACACTCTGTTTCTCGCCCTCTGTTTCAGCCTCTCTGTTTCTCGCCCTCTGTTTCAGCCCCTCTCTTTCAGCCCCTCTGTTTCAGCCTCTCTGTTTCAGCCCCTCTGTTTCTCGCCCTCTGTTTCTCGACCTCTGTTTCAGTCCCTCTGTTTCTCGCCATCTGTTTCAGCCACTCTGTTTCGCGCTCTCTGTTTCAGCCCCTCTGTTTCAGCTCCTCTGTTTCTCGCCCTCTGTTACTGCCCCTCTGTTTCTCGCCCTCTCTTTCAGCCCCTCTGTTTCTCGCCCTCTGTTTCAGCCCCTCTGATTAAGCCCCTCTGTTTCAGCCCCTCTGAATCAGCCCCTCTGTTTCAGCCCCTCTGTTTCAGCCCCTCTGTTTCAGCCTCTCTGTTTCTCGCCCGCTGTTTCAGCCCCTCTCTTTCAGCCCCTCTGTTTCAGCCTCTCTGTTTCAGCCCCTCTGTTTCTCGCCCTCTGTTTCTCGACCTCTGTTTCAGTCCCTCTGTTTCTCGCCATCTGTTTCAGCCCCTCTGTTTCGCGCTCTCTGTTTCAGCCCCTCTGTTTCAGCTCCTCTCTTTCTCGCCCTCTGTTACTGCCCCTCTGTTTCTCGCCCTCTCTTTCAGCCCCTCTGTTTCTCGCCCTCTGTTTCAGCCCCTCTGATTAAGCCCCTCTGTTTCAGCCCCTCTGTATCAGCCCTTCTGTTTCAGCCCCTCTGTTTCTGCCCCTCTGTTTCTCGCCCTCTGTTTCAGCCCCTCTATTTCTCGCCCTCTGTTTCAGCCCCTCTATTTTAGCCCCACTGTTTCAGCCCCTTTGTTTCAGCCACTCTGTTTCTCGCCCTCTGTTTCAGCCGCTCTGTTTCTCGCCCTCTGTATCAGCCACTCTGTTTCTCGCCCTCTGTTTCTGGCCCTCTGTTTCAGCCCCTCTGTTTCTCGCTCTCTGTTTCAGCCCATCTGTTTCCGCCCTTCTGTTTCAGCCCCTCTGTTTCAGCCCCTCTGTTTCTCGCCCTCTGTTTCAGCACCTCTGTTTCTTGCCCTCTGTTTCAGCCACTCTGTTTCTCGCCCTCTGTTTCAGCCTCTCTGTTTCTCGCCCTCTGTTTCAGCCCCTCTGTTTCAGCCCCTCTGTTTCAGTCCCTCTGTTTCAGCCCCTCTGTTTCTCACCCTCTGTTTCAGCCCCTCTGTTTCTCGGCCTGTGTTTCAGCCTCTCTGTTTCTCGCCCTCTGTTTCAGACCCACTGTTTCAGCCCCTCTGTTTCAGCCCCTCTGTTTCAGCCCCTCTGTTTCTCGCCCTCTGTTTCAGCCCCTCTGTTTCTCGCCCTCTGTATCAGCCGCTTTGTTTCAGCCCCTCTGTTTCAGCCCCTCTTTTTCAGCCCCTCTGTTTCTCGCCCTCTGTTTCTCGCCCTCTGTTTCAGCCCCTCTGTTTCTCGCCCTCTGTTTCAGCCCCTCTGTTTCAGCCCATCTGATTCAGCCCGTCTGATTCAGCCACTCTGTTTCTCGCCCTCTGTTTCAGCCTCTCTGTTTCTCGCCCTCTGTTTCAGCCCCTCTCCTTCAACCCCTCTGTTTCAGCCTCTCTGTTTCAGCCCCTCTGTTTCTCGCCCTCTGTTTCTCGACCTCTGTTTCAGTGCCTCTGTTTCTGGCCATCTGTTTCAGCCCCTCTGTTTCGCGCCCTCTGTTACTGCCCCTCTGTTTCTCGCCCTCTCTTTCAGACCCTCTGTTTCCCGCCCTCTGTTTCAGCCCCTCTGATTAAGCCCCTCTGTTTCAGCCCCTCTGAATCAGCCCCTCTGTTTCAGCCCCTCTGTTTCAGCCCCTCTGTTTCTCGCCCTCTGTTTCAGCCCCTCTGATTCAGCCCCTCTGTTTCTCGCCCTCTGTTTCAGCCCCTCTGTTTCTCGCCCTCTGTTTCAGCCCCTCTGTTTCTCGCCCTCTGTTTCAGCCCCTCTGTTTCAGCCCCTCTGTTTCTCGCCCTCTGTTTCAGGCCCTCTGTTTCTCGCCCTCTGTTTCAGCCCCTCTGTTTCTCGCCCTCTGTTTCAGCCCCTCTATTTCTCGCCCTCTGTTTCAGCCCCCCTGTTTTAGCCCCACTGTTTCAGCCCCTTTGTTTCAGCCCCTCTGTTTCTCGCCCTCTGTTTCAGCCGCTCTGTTTCCGCCGCTCTGTTTCTCGCCCTCTGTATCAGCCCCTCTGTTTCAGCCACTCTGTTTCAGTCCCTCTGTTTCTGGCCCTCTGTTTCAGCCCCTCTGTTTCTCGCTCTCTGTTTCAGCCCCACTGTTTCAGCCCCTCTGTTTCAGCCCCTCTGTTTCTCGCCCTCTGTTTCTCGCCCACTGTTTCAGCCCCTCTGTTTCTTGCCCTCTGTTTCAGCCTCTCTGTTTCTCGCCCTCTGTTTCAGCCCCTCTGTTTCAGCCCCTCTGTTTCAGCCCCTCTGTTTCTCGCCCTCTGTTTCAGCCCCTCTGTTTCTCGCCCTCTGTTTCAGCCCCTCTGTTTCTCGCCCTCTGTTTCAGCCTCTCTGTTTCTCGCGCTCTGTATCAGCCCCTCTGTTTCTCGCCCTCTGTTTCAGCCCCTCTGTTTCTCGCCCTCTTAATCAGCCGCTTTGTTTCAGCCCCTCTGTTTCAGCCCCTCTTTTTCAGCTCCTCTGTTTCACGCCCTCTGTTTCTCGTCCTCTGTTTCAGCCCCTCTGTTTCTCGCCGTCTGTTTCAGCCCCTCTGTTTCAGCCCCTCTGTTTCAGCCCCTCTGATTCAGCCCCTCTGTTTCTCGCCCTCTGTTTCAGCCACTCTGTTTCAGCCCCTCTGTTTCTCGCCCTCTGTTTCAGCCCCTCTGTTTCTCGCCCTCAGTTTCAGCCCCTCTGTTTCTCGCCCTCTGTTTCAGCCCCTCTGTTTCGCGCTCTCTGTTTCAGCCCCTCTGTTTTAGCCCCTTTGTTTCTCGCCCTCTGTTTCTGCCCCTCTGTTTCTCGCCCTCTGTTTCCACCCCTCTGATTCAGCCCCTCTGTTTCAGCACCTCTAAATCAGCCCCTCTGATTCAGCCCCTCTGTTTCAGCCCCTCTGTTTCAGCCCCTCAGTTTCTCGCCCTCTGTTTCAGCCCCTCTGTTTCTCGCCCTCTGTTTCAGCCGCTCTGTTTCTCGCCCTCTGTTTCAGCCCCTCTGTTTCTCGCCCTCTGTTTCAGCCCCTCTATTTCTCGCCCTCTGTTTTAGCCCCTCTGTTTTAGCCCCACTGTTTCAGCCCCTTTGTTTCAGCCCCTCTGTTTCTCGCCCTCTGTTTCAGCCCCTCTGTTTCTCGCCCTCTGTATCAGCCCCTCTGTTTCAGCCCCACTGTTTCAGTCCCTCTGTCTCTCGCCCTCTGTTTCAGCCCCTCTCTTTCAGCCCCTCTGTTTCAGCCCCTCTGTTTCAGCCCCTCTGTTTCTCGCCCTCTGTTTCTCGCCCTCTGTATCAGCCCCTTTGTTTCAGCCCCTCTGTTTCAGCCCCTCTTTTTCAGCCCCTCTGTTTCTCGCCCTCTGTTTCTCGCCCTCTGTTTCAGCCCCTCTGTTTCTCGCCCTCTGTTTCAGCCCCTCTGTTTCACCCCATCTGATTCAGCCCGTCTGATTCAGCCACTCTGTTTCTCGCCCTCTGTTTCAGCCTCTCTGTTTCTCGCCCTCTGTTTCAGCCCCTCTCTTTCAGCCCCTCTGTTTCAGCCTCTCTGTTTCAGCCCCTCTGTTTCTCGCCCTCTGTTTCAGCCCCTCTGATTCAGCCCCTCTGTTTCAGCCCCTCTGTTTCAGCCCCTCTGTTTCTCGACCTCTGTTTCAGTCCCTCTGTTTCTCGCCATCTGTTTCAGCCCCTCTGTTTCGCGCTCTCTGTTTCAGCCCCTCTGTTTCAGCTCCTCTGTTTCTCGCCCTCTGTTACTGCCCCTCTGTTTCTCGCCCTCTCTTTCAGCCCCTCTGTTTCTCGCCCTCTGTTTCAGCCCCTCTGATTAAGCCCCTCTGTTTCAGCCCCTCTGAATCAACCCCTCTTTTTCAGCCCCTCTGTTTCAGCCCCTCTATTTCTCGCCCTCTGTTTCAGCCCCTCTGATTCAGCCCCTCTGTTTCTCGCCCTCTGTTTCAGCCCCTCTGTTTCTCGCCCTCTGTTTCAGCCCCTCTGTTTCTCGCCCTCTGTTTCAGACCCACTGTTTCAGCCACTCTGTTTCAGCCCCTCTGTTTCTCGCCCTCTGTTTCAGGCCCTCTGTTTCTCGCCCTCTGTTTCAGCCCCTCTGTTTTAGCCCCACTGTTTCAGCCCCTTTGTTTCAGCCCCTCTGTTTCTCGCCCTCTGTTTCAGCCGCTCTGTTTCAGCCGCTCTGTTTCTCGCCCTCTGTATCAGCCCCTCTGTTTCAGCCCCTCTGTTTCAGTCCCTCTGTTTCTGGCCCTCTGTTTCAGCCCCTCTGTTTCTCCCTCTCTGTTTCAGCCCCACTGTTTCAGCCCCTCTGTTTCAGCCCCTCTGTTTCTCGCCCTCTGTTTCTCGCCCACTGTTTCAGCCCCTCTGTTTCTTGCCCTCTGTTTCAGCCTCTCTGTTTCTCGCCCTCTGTTTCAGCCCCTCTGTTTCAGCCCCTCTGTTTCAGACCCTCTGTTTCTCGCCCTCTGTTTCAGCCCCTCTGTTTCTCGCCCTCTGTTTCAGCCCCTCTGTTTCTCGCCCTCTGTTTCAGCCTCTCGGTTTCTCGCCCTCTGTTTCAGCCCCTCTGTTTCAGCCCCTCTGTTTCTCGCGCTCTGTTTCAGCCCCTCTGTTTCTCGCCCTCTGTTTCAGCCCCTCTGTTTCTCGCCCTCTTAATCAGCCGCTTTGTTTCAGCCCCTCTGTTTCAGCCCCTCTTTTTCAGCCCCTCTGTTTCACGCCCTCTGTTTCTCGTCCTCTGTTTCAGCCCCTCTGTTTCTCGCCCTCTGTTTCAGCCCCTCTGTTTCAGCCCCTCTGATTAAGCCCCTCTGTTTCAGCCCCTCTGAATCAGCCCCTCTGTTTCAGCCCCTCTGTTTCAGCCCCTCTGTTTCAGCCTCTCTGTTTCTCGCCCGCTGTTTCAGCCCCTCTCTTTCAGCCCCTCTGTTTCAGCCTCTCTGTTTCAGCCCCTCTGTTTCTCGCCCTCTGTTTCTCGACCTCTGTTTCAGTCCCTCTGTTTCTCGCCATCTGTTTCAGCCCCTCTGTTTCGCGCTCTCTGTTTCAGCCCCTCTGTTTCAGCTCCTCTGTTTCTCGCCCTCTGTTACTGCCCCTCTGTTTCTCGCCCTCTCTTTCAGCCCCTCTGTTTCTCGCCCTCTGTTTCAGCCCCTCTGATTAAGCCCCTCTGTTTCAGCCCCTCTGTATCAGCCCTTCTGTTTCAGCCCCTCTGTTTCTGCCCCTCTGTTTCTCGCCCTCTGTTTCAGCCCCTCTATTTCTCGCCCTCTGTTTCAGCCCCTCTATTTTAGCCCCACTGTTTCAGCCCCTTTGTTTCAGCCACTCTGTTTCTCGCCCTCTGTTTCAGCCGCTCTGTTTCTCGCCCTCTGTATCAGCCACTCTGTTTCTCGCCCTCTGTTTCTGGCCCTCTGTTTCAGCCCCTCTGTTTCTCGCTCTCTGTTTCAGCCCCTCTGTTTCCGCCCTTCTGTTTCAGCCCCTCTGTTTCAGCCCCTCTGTTTCTCGCCCTCTGTTTCAGCACCTCTGTTTCTTGCCCTCTGTTTCAGCCACTCTGTTTCTCGCCCTCTGTTTCAGCCTCTCTGTTTCTCGCCCTCTGTTTCAGCCCCTCTGTTTCAGCCCCTCTGTTTCAGTCCCTCTGTTTCAGCCCCTCTGTTTCTCACCCTCTGTTTCAGCCCCTCTGTTTCTCGGCCTGTGTTTCAGCCTCTCTGTTTCTCGCCCTCTGTTTCAGACCCACTGTTTCAGCCCCTCTGTTTCAGCCCCTCTGTTTCAGCCCCTCTGTTTCTCGCCCTCTGTTTCAGCCCCTCTGTTTCTCGCCCTCTGTATCAGCCGCTTTGTTTCAGCCCCTCTGTTTCAGCCCCTCTTTTTCAGCCCCTCTGTTTCTCGCCCTCTGTTTCTCGCCCTCTGTTTCAGCCCCTCTGTTTCTCGCCCTCTGTTTCAGCCCCTCTGTTTCAGCCCATCTGATTCAGCCCGTCTGATTCAGCCACTCTGTTTCTCGCCCTCTGTTTCAGCCTCTCTGTTTCTCGCCCTCTGTTTCAGCCCCTCTCCTTCAGCCCCTCTGTTTCAGCCTCTCTGTTTCAGCCCCTCTGTTTCTCGCCCTCTGTTTCTCGACCTCTGTTTCAGTGCCTCTGTTTCTGGCCATCTGTTTCAGCCCCTCTGTTTCGCGCCCTCTGTTACTGCCCCTCTGTTTCTCGCCCTCTCTTTCAGACCCTCTGTTTCCCGCCCTCTGTTTCAGCCCCTCTGATTAAGCCCCTCTGTTTCAGCCCCTCTGAATCAGCCCCTCTGTTTCAGCCCCTCTGTTTCAGCCCCTCTGTTTCTCGCCCTCTGTTTCAGCCCCTCTGATTCAGCCCCTCTGTTTCTCGCCCTCTGTTTCAGCCCCTCTGTTTCTCGCCCTCTGTTTCAGCCCCTCTGTTTCTCGCCCTCTGTTTCAGCCCCTCTGTTTCAGCCCCTCTGTTTCTCGCCCTCTGTTTCAGGCCCTCTGTTTCTCGCCCTCTGTTTCAGCCCCTCTGTTTCTCGCCCTCTGTTTCAGCCCCTCTATTTCTCGCCCTCTGTTTCAGCCCCCCTGTTTTAGCCCCACTGTTTCAGCCCCTTTGTTTCAGCCCCTCTGTTTCTCGCCCTCTGTTTCAGCCGCTCTGTTTCCGCCGCTCTGTTTCTCGCCCTCTGTATCAGCCCCTCTGTTTCAGCCACTCTGTTTCAGTCCCTCTGTTTCTGGCCCTCTGTTTCAGCCCCTCTGTTTCTCGCTCTCTGTTTCAGCCCCACTGTTTCAGCCCCTCTGTTTCAGCCCCTCTGTTTCTCGCCCTCTGTTTCTCGCCCACTGTTTCAGCCCCTCTGTTTCTTGCCCTCTGTTTCAGCCTCTCTGTTTCTCGCCCTCTGTTTCAGCCCCTCTGTTTCAGCCCCTCTGTTTCAGCCCCTCTGTTTCTCGCCCTCTGTTTCAGCCCCTCTGTTTCTCGCCCTCTGTTTCAGCCCCTCTGTTTCTCGCCCTCTGTTTCAGCCTCTCTGTTTCTCGCGCTCTGTATCAGCCCCTCTGTTTCTCGCCCTCTGTTTCAGCCCCTCTGTTTCTCGCCCTCTTAATCAGCCGCTTTGTTTCAGCCCCTCTGTTTCAGCCCCTCTTTTTCAGCTCCTCTGTTTCACGCCCTCTGTTTCTCGTCCTCTGTTTCAGCCCCTCTGTTTCTCGCCGTCTGTTTCAGCCCCTCTGTTTCAGCCCCTCTGTTTCAGCCCCTCTGATTCAGCCCCTCTGTTTCTCGCCCTCTGTTTCAGCCACTCTGTTTCAGCCCCTCTGTTTCTCGCCCTCTGTTTCAGCCCCTCTGTTTCTCGCCCTCAGTTTCAGCCCCTCTGTTTCTCGCCCTCTGTTTCAGCCCCTCTGTTTCGCGCTCTCTGTTTCAGCCCCTCTGTTTTAGCCCCTTTGTTTCTCGCCCTCTGTTTCTGCCCCTCTGTTTCTCGCCCTCTGTTTCCACCCCTCTGATTCAGCCCCTCTGTTTCAGCACCTCTAAATCAGCCCCTCTGATTCAGCCCCTCTGTTTCAGCCCCTCTGTTTCAGCCCCTCAGTTTCTCGCCCTCTGTTTCAGCCCCTCTGTTTCTCGCCCTCTGTTTCAGCCGCTCTGTTTCTCGCCCTCTGTTTCAGCCCCTCTGTTTCTCGCCCTCTGTTTCAGCCCCTCTATTTCTCGCCCTCTGTTTTAGCCCCTCTGTTTTAGCCCCACTGTTTCAGCCCCTTTGTTTCAGCCCCTCTGTTTCTCGCCCTCTGTTTCAGCCCCTCTGTTTCTCGCCCTCTGTATCAGCCCCTCTGTTTCAGCCCCACTGTTTCAGTCCCTCTGTCTCTCGCCCTCTGTTTCAGCCCCTCTCTTTCAGCCCCTCTGTTTCAGCCCCTCTGTTTCAGCCCCTCTGTTTCTCGCCCTCTGTTTCTCGCCCTCTGTATCAGCCCCTTTGTTTCAGCCCCTCTGTTTCAGCCCCTCTTTTTCAGCCCCTCTGTTTCTCGCCCTCTGTTTCTCGCCCTCTGTTTCAGCCCCTCTGTTTCTCGCCCTCTGTTTCAGCCCCTCTGTTTCACCCCATCTGATTCAGCCCGTCTGATTCAGCCACTCTGTTTCTCGCCCTCTGTTTCAGCCTCTCTGTTTCTCGCCCTCTGTTTCAGCCCCTCTCTTTCAGCCCCTCTGTTTCAGCCTCTCTGTTTCAGCCCCTCTGTTTCTCGCCCTCTGTTTCAGCCCCTCTGATTCAGCCCCTCTGTTTCAGCCCCTCTGTTTCAGCCCCTCTGTTTCTCGACCTCTGTTTCAGTCCCTCTGTTTCTCGCCATCTGTTTCAGCCCCTCTGTTTCGCGCTCTCTGTTTCAGCCCCTCTGTTTCAGCTCCTCTGTTTCTCGCCCTCTGTTACTGCCCCTCTGTTTCTCGCCCTCTCTTTCAGCCCCTCTGTTTCTCGCCCTCTGTTTCAGCCCCTCTGATTAAGCCCCTCTGTTTCAGCCCCTCTGAATCAACCCCTCTTTTTCAGCCCCTCTGTTTCAGCCCCTCTATTTCTCGCCCTCTGTTTCAGCCCCTCTGATTCAGCCCCTCTGTTTCTCGCCCTCTGTTTCAGCCCCTCTGTTTCTCGCCCTCTGTTTCAGCCCCTCTGTTTCTCGCCCTCTGTTTCAGACCCACTGTTTCAGCCACTCTGTTTCAGCCCCTCTGTTTCTCGCCCTCTGTTTCAGGCCCTCTGTTTCTCGCCCTCTGTTTCAGCCCCTCTGTTTTAGCCCCACTGTTTCAGCCCCTTTGTTTCAGCCCCTCTGTTTCTCGCCCTCTGTTTCAGCCGCTCTGTTTCAGCCGCTCTGTTTCTCGCCCTCTGTATCAGCCCCTCTGTTTCAGCCCCTCTGTTTCAGTCCCTCTGTTTCTGGCCCTCTGTTTCAGCCCCTCTGTTTCTCCCTCTCTGTTTCAGCCCCACTGTTTCAGCCCCTCTGTTTCAGCCCCTCTGTTTCTCGCCCTCTGTTTCTCGCCCACTGTTTCAGCCCCTCTGTTTCTTGCCCTCTGTTTCAGCCTCTCTGTTTCTCGCCCTCTGTTTCAGCCCCTCTGTTTCAGCCCCTCTGTTTCAGACCCTCTGTTTCTCGCCCTCTGTTTCAGCCCCTCTGTTTCTCGCCCTCTGTTTCAGCCCCTCTGTTTCTCGCCCTCTGTTTCAGCCTCTCGGTTTCTCGCCCTCTGTTTCAGCCCCTCTGTTTCAGCCCCTCTGTTTCTCGCGCTCTGTTTCAGCCCCTCTGTTTCTCGCCCTCTGTTTCAGCCCCTCTGTTTCTCGCCCTCTTAATCAGCCGCTTTGTTTCAGCCCCTCTGTTTCAGCCCCTCTTTTTCAGCCCCTCTGTTTCACGCCCTCTGTTTCTCGTCCTCTGTTTCAGCCCCTCTGTTTCTCGCCCTCTGTTTCAGCCCCTCTGTTTCAGCCCCTCTGATTCAGCCCCTCTGATTCAGCCCCTCTGTTTCTCGCCCTCTGTTTCAGCCACTCTGTTTCAGCCCCTTTGTTTCTCGCCCTCTGTTTCAGCCCCTCTGTTTCTCGCCCTCAGTTTCAGCCCCTCTGATTCTCGCCCTCTGTTTCAGCCCCTCTGTTTCGCGCTCTCTGTTTCAGCCCCTCTGTTTTAGCCCCTTTGTTTCTCGCCCTCTGTTTCTGCCCCTCTGTTTCTCGCCCTCTGTTTCCACCCCTCTGATTCAGCCCCTCTGTTTCAGCCCCTCTGAATCAGCCCCTCTGATTCAGCCCCTCTGTTTCAGCCCCTCTGTTTCAGCCCCTCAGTTTCTCGCCCTCTGTTTCAGCCACTCTGTTTCAGCCCCTCTGTTTCTCGCCCTCTGTTTCAGGCCCTCTGTTTCTCGCCCTCTGTTTCAGCCCCTCTGTTTCTCGCCCTCTGTTTCAGCCCCTCTATTTCTCGCCCTCTGTTTCAGCCCCTCTGTTTTAGCCCCACTGTTTCAGCCCCTTTGTTTCAGCCCCTCTGTTTCTCGCCCTCTGTTTCAGCCGCTCTGTTTCAGCCGCTCTGTTTCTCGCCCTCTGTATCAGCCCCTCTGTTTCAGCCCCTCTGTTTCAGTCCCTCTGTTTCTGGCCCTCTGTTTCAGCCCCTCTGTTTCTCCCTCTCTGTTTCAGCCCCACTGTTTCAGCCCCTCTGTTTCAGCCCCTCTGTTTCTCGCCCTCTGTTTCTCGCCCACTGTTTCAGCCCCTCTGTTTCTTGCCCTCTGTTTCAGCCTCTCTGTTTCTCGCCCTCTGTTTCAGCCCCTCTGTTTCAGCCCCTCTGTTTCAGACCCTCTGTTTCTCGCCCTCTGTTTCAGCCCCTCTGTTTCTCGCCCTCTGTTTCAGCCCCTCTGTTTCTCGCCCTCTGTTTCAGCCTCTCGGTTTCTCGCCAACTGTTTCAGCCCCTCTGTTTCAGCCCCTCTGTTTCTCGCGCTCTGTTTCAGCCCCTCTGTTTCTCGCCCTCTGTTTCAGCCCCTCTGTTTCTCGCCCTCTTAATCAGCCGCTTTGTTTCAGCCCCTCTGTTTCAGCCCCTCTTTTTCAGCCCCTCTGTTTCACGCCCTCTGTTTCTCGTCCTCTGTTTCAGCCCCTCTGTTTCTCGCCCTCTGTTTCAGCCCCTCTGTTTCAGCCCCTCTGATTCAGCCCCTCTGATTCAGCCCCTCTGTTTCTCGCCCTCTGTTTCAGCCACTCTGTTTCAGCCCCTTTGTTTCTCGCCCTCTGTTTCAGCCCCTCTGTTTCTCGCCCTCAGTTTCAGCCCCTCTGATTCTCGCCCTCTGTTTCAGCCCCTCTGTTTCGCGCTCTCAGTTTCAGCCCCTCTGTTTTAGCCCCTTTGTTTCTCGCCCTCTGTTTCTGCCCCTCTGTTTCTCGCCCTCTGTTTCCACCCCTCTGATTCAGCCCCTCTGTTTCAGCCCCTCTGAATCAGCCCCTCTGATTCAGCCCCTCTGTTTCAGCACCTCTGTTTCAGCCCCTCAGTTTCTCGCCCTCTGTTTCAGCCCCTCTGTTTCACGCCCTCTGTTTCAGCCGCTCTGTTTCTCGCCCTCTGTTTCAGCCCCTCTGTTTCTCGCCCTCTGTTTCAGCCCCTCTATTTCTCGCCCTCTGTTTCAGCCCCTCTGTTTTAGCCCCACTGTTTCAGCCCCTTTGTTTCAGCCCCTCTGTTTCTCGCCCTCTGTTTCAGCCCCTCTGTTTCTCGCCCTCTGTATCAGCCCCTCTGTTTCAGTCCCTCTGTCTCTCGCCCTCTGTTTCAGCCCCTCTCTTTCAGCCCCTCTGAATCAGCCCCTCTGATTCAGCCCCTCTGTTTCAGCCCCTCTGTTTCAGCCCCTCAGTTTCTCGCCCTCTGTTTCAGCCCCTCTGTTTCACGCCCTCTGTTTCAGCCGCTCTGTTTCTCGCCCTATGTTTCAGCCCCTCTGTTTCTCGCCCTCTGTTTCAGCCCCTCTATTTCTCGCCCTCTGTTTCAGCCCCTCTGTTTTAGCCCCACTGTTTCAGCCCCTTTGTTTCAGCCCCTCTGTTTCTCGCCCTCTGTTTCAGCCCCTCTGTTTCTCGCCCTCTGTATCAGCCCCTCTGTTTCAGTCCCTCTATTTCTCGCCCTCTGTTTCAGCCCCTCTCTTTCAGCCCCTCTGTTTCAGCCCCTCTGTTTCAGCCCCTCTGTTTCTCGCCCTCTGTTTCAGCCCCTCTGTTTCTCGCCCTCTGTTTCAGCCCCTCTGTTTCAGCCCCTCTGATTCAGCCCCTCTGTTTCAGCCCCTCTGTTTCAGCCCCTCTGTTTCTCGACCTCTGTTTCAGTCCCTCTGTTTCTCGCCATCTGTTTCAGCCCCTCTGTTTCGCGCTCTCTGTTTCAGCCCCTATGTTTCAGCTCCTCTGTTTCTCGCCCTCGTTTACTGCCCCTCTGTTTCTCGCCCTCTGTTTCAGCCCCTCTGTTTCTCACCCTCTGTTTCAGCCCCTCTGATTAAGCCCCTCAGTTTCAGCCCCTCTGAATCAGCCCCTCTGTTTCAGCCCCTCTGTTTCAGCCCCTCTGTTTCTCGCCCTCTGTTTCAGCCCCTCTGATTCAGCCCCTCTGTTTCTCGCCCTCTGTTCCAGCCCCTCTGTTTCTCCCCCTCTGTTTCAGCCCCTCTGTTTCTCGCCCTCTGTTCCAGCCCCTCTGTTTCAGCCCCTCTGTTTCAGCCCCTTTGTTTCAGCCCCTCTGTTTCTCGCCCTCTGTTTCAGCCGCTCTGTTTCTCGCCCTCTGTATCAGCCCCTCTGTTTCAGCCCCTCTGTTTCAGTCCTTCTGTTTCTGGCCCTCTGTTTCAGCCCCTCTGTTTCTCGCTCTCTGTTTCAGCCCCTCTGTTTCAGCCCCTCTGTTTCAGCCCCTCTGTTTCTCGCCCTCTGTGTCTCGCCCACTGTTTCAGCCCCTCTGTTTCTTGCCCTCTGTTTCAGCCTCTCTGTTTCTCGCCCTCTGTTTCAGCCCCTCTGTTTCAGCCCCTCTGTTTCAGCCCCTCTGTTTCTCGCCCTCTGTTTCAGCCCCTCTGTTTCTCGCCCTCTGTTTCAGCCCCTCTGTTTCTCGCCCTCTGTTTCAGCCTCTCTGTTTCTCGCCCTCTGTTTCAGCCCCTCTGTTTCAGCCCCTCTGTTTAAGCCCCTCTGTTTCAGCCCCTCTGTTTTAGCCCCTCTGTTTAAGCCCCTCTGTTTCAGCCCCTCTGTTTCTCGCCCTCTGTTTCTCGCCCTCTGTATCAGCCGCTTTGCTTCAGCCCCTCTGTTTCAGCCCCTCTGATTAAGCCCCTCTGTTTCAGCCCCTCTGAATCAGCCCCTCTGTTTCAGCCCCTCTGTTTCAGCCCCTCTGTTTCTCGCCCTCTGTTTCAGCCCCTCTGATTCAGCCCCTCTGTTTCTCGCCCTCTGTTTCAGCCCCTCTGTTTCTCGCCCTCTGTTTCAGCCCCTCTGTTTCTCGCCCTCTGTTTCAGCCCCTCTGTTTCAGCCCCTCTGTTTCAGCCCCTCTGTTTCTCGCCCTCTGTTTCAGGCCCTCTGTTTCTCGCCCTCTGTTTCAGCCCCTCTGTTTCTCGCCCTCTGTTTCAGCCCCTCTATTTCTCGCCCTCTGTTTCAGCCCCCCTGTTTTAGCCCCACTGTTTCAGCCCCTTTGTTTCAGCCCCTCTGTTTCTCGCCCTCTGTTTCAGCCGCTCTGTTTCAGCCGCTCTGTTTCTCGCCCTCTGTATCAGCCCCTCTGTTTCAGCCCCTCAGTTTCTCGCCCTCTGTTTCAGCCACTCTGTTTCAGCCCCTCTGTTTCTCGCCCTCTGTTTCAGGCCCTCTGTTTCTCGCCCTCTGTTTCAGCCCCTCTGTTTCTCGCCCTCTGTTTCAGCCCCTCTATTTCTCGCCCTCTGTTTCAGCCCCTCTGTTTTAGCCCCACTGTTTCAGCCCCTTTGTTTCAGCCCCTCTGTTTCTCGCCCTCTGTTTCAGCCGCTCTGTTTCAGCCGCTCTGTTTCTCGCCCTCTGTATCAGCCCCTCTGTTTCAGCCCCTCTGTTTCAGTCCCTCTGTTTCTGGCCCTCTGTTTCAGCCCCTCTGTTTCTCCCTCTCTGTTTCAGCCCCACTGTTTCAGCCCCTCTGTTTCAGCCCCTCTGTTTCTCGCCCTCTGTTTCTCGCCCACTGTTTCAGCCCCTCTGTTTCTTGCCCTCTGTTTCAGCCTCTCTGTTTCTCGCCCTCTGTTTCAGCCCCTCTGTTTCAGCCCCTCTGTTTCAGACCCTCTGTTTCTCGCCCTCTGTTTCAGCCCCTCTGTTTCTCGCCCTCTGTTTCAGCCCCTCTGTTTCTCGCCCTCTGTTTCAGCCTCTCGGTTTCTCGCCCTCTGTTTCAGCCCCTCTGTTTCAGCCCCTCTGTTTCTCGCGCTCTGTTTCAGCCCCTCTGTTTCTCGCCCTCTGTTTCAGCCCCTCTGTTTCTCGCCCTCTTAATCAGCCGCTTTGTTTCAGCCCCTCTGTTTCAGCCCCTCTTTTTCAGCCCCTCTGTTTCACGCCCTCTGTTTCTCGTCCTCTGTTTCAGCCCCTCTGTTTCTCGCCCTCTGTTTCAGCCCCTCTGTTTCAGCCCCTCTGATTCAGCCCCTCTGATTCAGCCCCTCTGTTTCTCGCCCTCTGTTTCAGCCACTCTGTTTCAGCCCCTTTGTTTCTCGCCCTCTGTTTCAGCCCCTCTGTTTCTCGCCCTCAGTTTCAGCCCCTCTGATTCTCGCCCTCTGTTTCAGCCCCTCTGTTTCGCGCTCTCTGTTTCAGCCCCTCTGTTTTAGCCCCTTTGTTTCTCGCCCTCTGTTTCTGCCCCTCTGTTTCTCGCCCTCTGTTTCCACCCCTCTGATTCAGCCCCTCTGTTTCAGCCCCTCTGAATCAGCCCCTCTGATTCAGCCCCTCTGTTTCAGCACCTCTGTTTCAGCCCCTCAGTTTCTCGCCCTCTGTTTCAGCCTCTCTGTTTCACGCCCTCTGTTTCAGCCGCTCTGTTTCTCGCCCTCTGTTTCAGCCCCTCTGTTTCTCGCCCTCTGTTTCAGCCCCTCTATTTCTCGCCCTCTGTTTCAGCCCCTCTGTTTTAGCCCCACTGTTTCAGCCCCTTTGTTTCAGCCCCTCTGTTTCTCGCCCTCTGTTTCAGCCCCTCTGTTTCTCGCCCTCTGTATCAGCCCCTCTGTTTCAGTCCCTCTGTCTCTCGCCCTCTGTTTCAGCCCCTCTCTTTCAGCCCCTCTGAATCAGCCCCTCTGATTCAGCCCCTCTGTTTCAGCCCCTCTGTTTCAGCCCCTCAGTTTCTCGCCCTCTGTTTCAGCCCCTCTGTTTCACGCCCTCTGTTTCAGCCGCTCTGTTTCTCGCCCTATGTTTCAGCCCCTCTGTTTCTCGCCCTCTGTTTCAGCCCCTCTATTTCTCGCCCTCTGTTTCAGCCCCTCTGTTTTAGCCCCACTGTTTCAGCCCCTTTGTTTCAGCCCCTCTGTTTCTCGCCCTCTGTTTCAGCCCCTCTGTTTCTCGCCCTCTGTATCAGCCCCTCTGTTTCAGTCCCTCTATTTCTCGCCCTCTGTTTCAGCCCCTCTCTTTCAGCCCCTCTGTTTCAGCCCCTCTGTTTCAGCCCCTCTGTTTCTCGCCCTCTGTTTCAGCCCCTCTGTTTCTCGCCCTCTGTTTCAGCCCCTCTGTTTCAGCCCCTCTGATTCAGCCCCTCTGTTTCAGCCCCTCTGTTTCAGCCCCTCTGTTTCTCGACCTCTGTTTCAGTCCCTCTGTTTCTCGCCATCTGTTTCAGCCCCTCTGTTTCGCGCTCTCTGTTTCAGCCCCTATGTTTCAGCTCCTCTGTTTCTCGCCCTCGTTTACTGCCCCTCTGTTTCTCGCCCTCTGTTTCAGCCCCTCTGTTTCTCACCCTCTGTTTCAGCCCCTCTGATTAAGCCCCTCAGTTTCAGCCCCTCTGAATCAGCCCCTCTGTTTCAGCCCCTCTGTTTCAGCCCCTCTGTTTCTCGCCCTCTGTTTCAGCCCCTCTGATTCAGCCCCTCTGTTTCTCGCCCTCTGTTCCAGCCCCTCTGTTTCTCCCCCTCTGTTTCAGCCCCTCTGTTTCTCGCCCTCTGTTCCAGCCCCTCTGTTTCAGCCCCTCTGTTTCAGCCCCTTTGTTTCAGCCCCTCTGTTTCTCGCCCTCTGTTTCAGCCGCTCTGTTTCTCGCCCTCTGTATCAGCCCCTCTGTTTCAGCCCCTCTGTTTCAGTCCTTCTGTTTCTGGCCCTCTGTTTCAGCCCCTCTGTTTCTCGCTCTCTGTTTCAGCCCCTCTGTTTCAGCCCCTCTGTTTCAGCCCCTCTGTTTCTCGCCCTCTGTGTCTCGCCCACTGTTTCAGCCCCTCTGTTTCTTGCCCTCTGTTTCAGCCTCTCTGTTTCTCGCCCTCTGTTTCAGCCCCTCTGTTTCAGCCCCTCTGTTTCAGCCCCTCTGTTTCTCGCCCTCTGTTTCAGCCCCTCTGTTTCTCGCCCTCTGTTTCAGCCCCTCTGTTTCTCGCCCTCTGTTTCAGCCTCTCTGTTTCTCGCCCTCTGTTTCAGCCCCTCTGTTTCAGCCCCTCTGTTTAAGCCCCTCTGTTTCAGCCCCTCTGTTTTAGCCCCTCTGTTTAAGCCCCTCTGTTTCAGCCCCTCTGTTTCTCGCCCTCTGTTTCTCGCCCTCTGTATCAGCCGCTTTGCTTCAGCCCCTCTGTTTCAGCCCCTCTGATTAAGCCCCTCTGTTTCAGCCCCTCTGAATCAGCCCCTCTGTTTCAGCCCCTCTGTTTCAGCCCCTCTGTTTCTCGCCCTCTGTTTCAGCCCCTCTGATTCAGCCCCTCTGTTTCTCGCCCTCTGTTTCAGCCCCTCTGTTTCTCGCCCTCTGTTTCAGCCCCTCTGTTTCTCGCCCTCTGTTTCAGCCCCTCTGTTTCAGCCCCTCTGTTTCAGCCCCTCTGTTTCTCGCCCTCTGTTTCAGGCCCTCTGTTTCTCGCCCTCTGTTTCAGCCCCTCTGTTTCTCGCCCTCTGTTTCAGCCCCTCTATTTCTCGCCCTCTGTTTCAGCCCCCCTGTTTTAGCCCCACTGTTTCAGCCCCTTTGTTTCAGCCCCTCTGTTTCTCGCCCTCTGTTTCAGCCGCTCTGTTTCAGCCGCTCTGTTTCTCGCCCTCTGTATCAGCCCCTCTGTTTCAGCCACTCTGTTTCAGTCCCTCTGTTTCTGGCCCTCTGTTTCAGCCCCTCTGTTTCTCGCTCTCTGTTTCAGCCCCACTGTTTCAGCCCCTCTGTTTCGGCCCCTCTGTTTCTCGCCCTCTGTTTCTCGCCCACTGTTTCAGCCCCTCTGTTTCTTGCCCTCTGTTTCAGCCTCTCTGTTTCTCGCCCTCTGTTTCAGCCCCTCTGTTTCAGCCCCTCTGTTTCAGCCCCTCTGTTTCTCACCCTCTGTTTCAGCCCCTCTGATTAAGCCCCTCAGTTTCAGCCCCTCTGAATCAGCCCCTCTGTTTCAGCCCCTCTGTTTCAGCCCCTCTGTTTCTCGCCCTCTGTTTCAGCCCCTCTGATTCAGCCCCTCTGTTTCTCGCCCTCTGTTCCAGCCCCTCTGTTTCTCGCCCTCTGTTTCAGCCCCTCTGTTTCTCGCCCTCTGTTTCAGCCCCTCTATTTCTCGCCCTCTGTTTCAGCCCCCCTGTTTTAGCCCCACTGTTTCAGCCCCTTTGTTTCAGCCCCTCTGTTTCTCGCCCTCTGTTTCAGCCGCTCTGTTTCAGCCGCTCTGTTTCTCGCCCTCTGTATCAGCCCCTCTGTTTCAGCCACTCTGTTTCAGTCCCTCTGTTTCTGGCCCTCTGTTTCAGCCCCTCTGTTTCTCGCTCTCTGTTTCAGCCCCACTGTTTCAGCCCCTCTGTTTCGGCCCCTCTGTTTCTCGCCCTCTGTTTCTCGCCCACTGTTTCAGCCCCTCTGTTTCTTGCCCTCTGTTTCAGCCTCTCTGTTTCTCGCCCTCTGTTTCAGCCCCTCTGTTTCAGCCCCTCTGTTTCAGCCCCTCTGTTTCTCACCCTCTGTTTCAGCCCCTCTGATTAAGCCCCTCAGTTTCAGCCCCTCTGAATCAGCCCCTCTGTTTCAGCCCCTCTGTTTCAGCCCCTCTGTTTCTCGCCCTCTGTTCCAGCCCCTCTGTTTCAGCCCCTCTGTTTCAGCCCCTTTGTTTCAGCCCCTCTGTTTCTCGCCCTCTGTTTCAGCCGCTCTGTTTCTCGCCCTCTGTATCAGCCCCTCTGTTTCAGCCCCTCTGTTTCAGTCCTTCTGTTTCTGGCCCTCTGTTTCAGCCCCTCTGTTTCTCGCTCTCTGTTTCAGCCCCTCTGTTTCAGCCCCTCTGTTTCAGCCCCTCTGTTTCTCGCCCTCTGTGTCTCGCCCACTGTTTCAGCCCCTCTGTTTCTTGCCCTCTGTTTCAGCCTCTCTGTTTCTCGCCCTCTGTTTCAGCCCCTCTGTTTCAGCCCCTCTGTTTCAGCCCCTCTGTTTCTCGCCCTCTGTTTCAGCCCCTCTGTTTCTCGCCCTCTGTTTCAGCCCCTCTGTTTCTCGCCCTCTGTTTCAGCCTCTCTGTTTCTCGCCCTCTGTTTCAGCCCCTCTGTTTCAGCCCCTCTGTTTAAGCCCCTCTGTTTCAGCCCCTCTGTTTTAGCCCCTCTGTTTAAGCCCCTCTGTTTCAGCCCCTCTGTTTCTCGCCCTCTGTTTCTCGCCCTCTGTATCAGCCGCTTTGCTTCAGCCCCTCTGTTTCAGCCCCTCTGATTAAGCCCCTCTGTTTCAGCCCCTCTGAATCAGCCCCTCTGTTTCAGCCCCTCTGTTTCAGCCCCTCTGTTTCTCGCCCTCTGTTTCAGCCCCTCTGATTCAGCCCCTCTGTTTCTCGCCCTCTGTTTCAGCCCCTCTGTTTCTCGCCCTCTGTTTCAGCCCCTCTGTTTCTCGCCCTCTGTTTCAGCCCCTCTGTTTCAGCCCCTCTGTTTCAGCCCCTCTGTTTCTCGCCCTCTGTTTCAGGCCCTCTGTTTCTCGCCCTCTGTTTCAGCCCCTCTGTTTCTCGCCCTCTGTTTCAGCCCCTCTATTTCTCGCCCTCTGTTTCAGCCCCCCTGTTTTAGCCCCACTGTTTCAGCCCCTTTGTTTCAGCCCCTCTGTTTCTCGCCCTCTGTTTCAGCCGCTCTGTTTCAGCCGCTCTGTTTCTCGCCCTCTGTATCAGCCCCTCTGTTTCAGCCACTCTGTTTCAGTCCCTCTGTTTCTGGCCCTCTGTTTCAGCCCCTCTGTTTCTCGCTCTCTGTTTCAGCCCCACTGTTTCAGCCCCTCTGTTTCAGCCCCTCTGTTTCTCGCCCTCTGTTTCTCGCCCACTGTTTCAGCCCCTCTGTTTCTTGCCCTCTGTTTCAGCCTCTCTGTTTCTCGCCCTCTGTTTCAGCCCCTCTGTTTCAGCCCCTCTGTTTCAGCCCCTCTGTTTCTCGCCCTCTGTTTCAGCCCCTCTGTTTCTCGCCCTCTGTTTCAGCCCCTCTGTTTCTCGCCCTCTGTTTCAGCCTCTCTGTTTCTCGCGCTCTGTATCAGCCCCTCTGTTTCTCGCCCTCTGTTTCAGCCCCTCTGTTTCTCGCCCTCTTAATCAGCCGCTTTGTTTCAGCCCCTCTGTTTCAGCCCCTCTTTTTCAGCTCCTCTGTTTCACGCCCTCTGTTTCTCGTCCTCTGTTTCAGCACCTCTGTTTCTCGCCGTCTGTTTCAGCCCCTCTGTTTCAGCCCCTCTGATTCAGCCCCTCTGATTCAGCCCCTCTGTTTCTCGCCCTCTGTTTCAGCCACTCTGTTTCAGCCCCTCTGTTTCTCGCCCTCTGTTTCAGCCCCTCTGTTTCTCGCCCTCAGTTTTAGCCCCTTTGTTTCTCGCCCTCTGTTTCTGCCCCTCTGTTTCTCGCCCTCTGTTTCCACCCCTCTGATTCAGCCCCTCTGTTTCAGCCCCTCTAAATCAGCCCCTCTGATTCAGCCCCTCTGTTTCAGCCCCTCTGTTTCAGCCCCTCAGTTTCTCGCCCTCTGTTTCAGCCCCTCTGTTTCTCGCCCTCTGTTTCAGCCGCTCTGTTTCTCGCCCTCTGTTTCAGCCCCTCTGTTTCTCGCCCTCTGTTTCAGCCCCTCTATTTCTCGCCCTCTGTTTTAGCCCCTCTGTTTTAGCCCCACTGTTTCAGCCCCTTTGTTTCAGCCCCTCTGTTTCTCGCCCTCTGTTTCAGCCCCTCTGTTTCTCGCCCTCTGTATCAGCCCCTCTGTTTCAGCCCCTCTGTTTCAGTCCCTCTGTCTCTTGCCCTCTGTTTCTGGCCCTCTGTTTCAGCCCCTCTGTTTCTCGCCCTCTGTTTCAGCCCCTCTGTTTCTTGCCCTCTTTATCAGCCACTCTGTTTCTCGCCCTCTGTTTCAGCCACTCTGTTTCTCGCCCTCTGTTTCAGCCCCTCTCTTTCAGCCCCTCTGTTTCAGCCCCTCTGTTTCAGCCCCTCTGTTTCTCGCCCTCTGTTTCAGCCCCTCTGTTTCTCGCCCTCTGTATCAGCCCCTTTGTTTCAGCCCCTCTGTTTCAGCCCCTCTTTTTCAGCCCCTCTGTTTCTCGCCCTCTGTTTCTCGCCCTCTGTTTCAGCCCCTCTGTTTCTCGCCCTCTGTTTCAGCCCCTCTGTTTCACCCCATCTGATTCAGCCCGTCTGATTCAGCCACTCTGTTTCTCGCCCTCTGTTTCAGCCTCTCTGTTTCTCGCCCTCTGTTTCAGCCCCTCTCTTTCAGCCCCTCTGTTTCAGCCTCTCTGTTTCAGCCCCTCTGTTTCTCGCCCTCTGTTTCAGCCCCTCTGATTCAGCCCCTCTGTTTCAGCCCCTCTGTTTCAGCCCCTCTGTTTCTCGACCTCTGTTTCAGTCCCTCTGTTTCTCGCCATCTGTTTCAGCCCCTCTGTTTCGCGCTCTCTGTTTCAGCCCCTCTGTTTCAGCTCCTCTCTTTCTCGCCCTCTGTTACTGCCCCTCTGTTTCTCGCCCTCTCTTTCAGCCCCTCTGTTTCTCGCCCTCTGTTTCAGCCCCTCTGATTAAGCCCCTCTGTTTCAGCCCCTCTGAATCAGCCCCTCTGTTTCAGTCCCTCTGTTTCAGCCCCTCTATTTCTCGCCCTCTGTTTCAGCCCCTCTGATTCAGCCCCTCTGTTTCTCGCCCTCTGTTTCAGCCCCTCTGTTTCTCGCCCTCTGTTTCAGCCCCTCTGTTTCTCGCCCTCTGTTTCAGCCCCTCTGTTTCAGCCCCTCTGTTTCAGCCCCTCTGTTTCTCGCCCTCTGTTTCAGGCCCTCTGTTTCTCGCCCTCTGTTTCAGCCCCTCTGTTTCTCGCCCTCTGTTTCAGCCCCTCTATTTCTCGCCCTCTGTTTCAGCCCCTCTGTTTTAGCCCCACTGTTTCAGCCCCTTTGTTTCAGCCCCTCTGTTTCTCGCCCTCTGTTTCAGCCGCTCTGTTTCAGCCGCTCTGTTTCTCGCCCTCTGTATCAGCCCCTCTGTTTCAGCCCCTCTGTTTCAGTCCCTCTGTTTCTGGCCCTCTGTTTCAGCCCCTCTGTTTCTCGCTCTCTGTTTCAGCCCCACTGTTTCAGCCCCTCTGTTTCAGCCCCTCTGTTTCTCGCCCTCTGTTTCTCGCCCACTGTTTCAGCCCCTCTGTTTCTTGCCCTCTGTTTCAGCCTCTCTGTTTCTCGCCCTCTGTTTCAGCCCCTCTGTTTCAGCCCCTCTGTTTCAGCCCCTCTGTTTCTCGCCCTCTGTTTCAGCCCCTCTGTTTCTCGCCCTCTGTTTCAGCCCCTCTGTTTCTCGCCCTCTGTTTAAGCCTCTCTGTTTCTCGCGCTCTGTATCAGCCCCTCTGTTTCTCGCCCTCTGTTTCAGCCCCTCTGTTTCTCGCCCTCTTAATCAGCCGCTTTGTTTCAGCCCCTCTGTTTCAGCCCCTCTTTTTCAGCTCCTCTGTTTCACGCCCTCTGTTTCTCGTCCTCTGTTTCAGCCCCTCTGTTTCTCGCCGTCTGTTTCAGCCCCTCTGTTTCAGCCCCTCTGATTCAGCCCCTCTGATTCAGCCCCTCTGTTTCTCGCCCTCTGTTTCAGCCACTCTGTTTCAGCCCCTCTGTTTCTCGCCCTCTGTTTCAGCCCCTCTGTTTCTCGCCCTCAGTTTCAGCCCCTCTGTTTCTCGCCCTCTGTTTCAGCCCCTCTGTTTCGCGCTCTCTGTTTCAGCCCCTCTGTTTTAGCCCCTTTGTTTCTCGCCCTCTGTTTCTGCCCCTCTGTTTCTCGCCCTCTGTTTCCACCCCTCTGATTCAGCCCCTCTGTTTCAGCCCCTCTAAATCAGCCCCTCTGATTCAGCCCCTCTGTTTCAGCCCCTCTGTTTCAGCCCCTCAGTTTCTCGCCCTCTGTTTCAGCCCCTCTGTTTCTCGCCCTCTGTTTCAGCCGCTCTGTTTCTTGCCCTCTGTTTCAGCCCCTCTGTTTCTCGCCCTCTGTTTCAGCCCCTCTATTTCTCGCCCTCTGTTTTAGCCCCTCTGTTTTAGCCCCACTGTTTCAGCCCCTTTGTTTCAGCCCCTCTGTTTCTCGCCCTCTGTTTCAGCCCCTCTGTTTCTCGCCCTCTGTATCAGCCTCTCTGTTTCAGCCCCTCTGTTTCAGTCCCTCTGTCTCTCGCCCTCTGTTTCAGCCCCTCTCTTTCAGCCCCTCTCTTTCAGCCCCTCTGTTTCAGCCCCTCTGTTTCTCGCCCTCTGTTTCAGCCCCTCTGTTTCTCGCCCTCTGTATCAGCCCCTTTGTTTCAGCCCCTCTGTTTCAGCCCCTCTTTTTCAGCCCCTCTGTTTCTCGCCCTCTGTTTCTCGCCCTCTGTTTCAGCCCCTCTGTTTCTCGCCCTCTGTTTCAGCCCCTCTGTTTCACCCCATCTGATTCAGCCCGTCTGATTCAGCCACTCTGTTTCTCGCCCTCTGTTTCAGCCTCTCTGTTTCTCGCCCTCTGTTTCAGCCCCTCTCTTTCAGCCCCTCTGTTTCAGCCTCTCTGTTTCAGCCCCTCTGTTTCTCGCCCTCTGTTTCAGCCCCTCTGATTCAGCCCCTCTGTTTCAGCCCCTCTGTTTCAGCCCCTCTGTTTCTCGACCTCTGTTTCAGTCCCTCTGTTTCTCGCCATCTGTTTCAGCCCCTCTGTTTCGCGCTCTCTGTTTCAGCCCCTCTGTTTCAGCTCCTCTGTTTCTCGCCCTCTGTTACTGCCCCTCTGTTTCTCGCCCTCTCTTTCAGCCCCTCTGTTTCTCGCCCTCTGTTTCAGCCCCTCTGATTAAGCCCCTCTGTTTCAGCCCCTCTGAATCAGCCCCTCTTTTTCAGCCCCTCTGTTTCAGCCCCTCCATTTCTCGGCCTCTGTTTCAGCCCCTCTGATTCAGCCCCTCTGTTTCTCGCCCTCTGTTTCAGCCCCTCTGTTTCTCGCCCTCTGTTTCAGCCCCTCTGTTTCTCGCCCTCTGTTTCAGCCCCTCTGTTTCAGCCACTCTGTTTCAGCCCCTCTGTTTCTCGCCCTCTGTTTCAGGCCCTCTGTTTCTCGCCCTCTGTTTCAGCCCCTCTGTTTCTCGCCCTCTGTTTCAGCCCCTCTATTTCTCGCCCTCTGTTTCAGCCCCTCTGTTTTAGCCCCACTGTTTCAGCCCCTTTGTTTCAGCCCCTCTGTTTCTCGCCCTCTGTTTCAGCCGATCTGTTTCAGCCGCTCTGTTTCTCGCCCTCTGTATCAGCCCCTCTGTTTCAGCCCCTCTGTTTCAGTCCCTCTGTTTCTGGCCCTCTGTTTCAGCCCCTCTGTTTCTCCCTCTCTGTTTCAGCCCCACTGTTTCAGCCCCTCTGTTTCTGCCCCTCTGTTTCTCGCCCTCTGTTTCTCGCCCACTGTTTCAGCCCCTCTGTTTCTTGCCCTCTGTTTCAGCCTCTCTGTTTCTCGCCCTCTGTTTCAGCCCCTCTGTTTCAGCCCCTCTGTTTCAGACCCTCTGTTTCTCGCCCTCTGTTTCAGCCCCTCTGTTTCTCGCCCTCTGTTTCAGCCCCTCTGTTTCTCGCCCTCTGTTTCAGCCTCTCGGTTTCTCGCCCTCTGTTTCAGCCCCTCTGTTTCAGCCCCTCTGTTTCTCGCGCTCTGTTTCAGCCCCTCTGTTTCTCGCCCTCTGTTTCAGCCCCTCTGTTTCTCGCCCTCTTAATCAGCCGCTTTGTTTCAGCCCCTCTGTTTCAGCCCCTCTTTTTCAGCCCCTCTGTTTCACGCCCTCTGTTTCTCGTCCTCTGTTTCAGCCCCTCTGTTTCTCGCCCTCTGTTTCAGCCCCTCTGTTTCAGCCCCTCTGATTCAGCCCCTCTGATTCAGCCCCTCTGTTTCTCGCCCTCTGTTTCAGCCACTCTGTTTCAGCCCCTTTGTTTCTCGCCCTCTGTTTCAGCCCCTCTGTTTCTCGCCCTCAGTTTCAGCCCCTCTGTTTCTCGCCCTCTGTTTCAGCCCCTCTGTTTCGCGCTCTCTGTTTCAGCCCCTCTGTTTTAGCCCCTTTGTTTCTCGCCCTCTGTTTCTGCCCCTCTGTTTCTCGCCCTCTGTTTCCACCCCTCTGATTCAGCCCCTCTGTTTCAGCCCCTCTGAATCAGCCCCTCTGATTCAGCCCCACTGTTTCAGCCCCTCTGTTTCAGCCCCTCAGTTTCTCGCCCTCTGTTTCAGCCCCTCTGTTTCACGCCCTCTGTTTCAGCCGCTCTGTTTCTCGCCCTCTGTTTCAGCCCCTCTGTTTCTCGCCCTCTGTTTCAGCCCCTCTATTTCTCGCCCTCTGTTTCAGCCCCTCTGTTTTAGCCCCACTGTTTCAGCCCCTTTGTTTCAGCCCCTCTGTTTCTCGCCCTCTGTTTCAGCCCCTCTGTTTCTCGCCCTCTGTATCAGCCCCTCTGTTTCAGTCCCTCTGTCTCTCGCCCTCTGTTTCAGCCCCTCTCTTTCAGCCCCTCTGAATCAGCCCCTCTGATTCAGCCCCTCTGTTTCAGCCCCTCTGTTTCAGCCCCTCAGTTTCTCGCCCTCTGTTTCAGCCCCTCTGTTTCACGCCCTCTGTTTCAGCCGCTCTGATTCTCGCCCTATGTTTCAGCCCCTCTGTTTCTCGCCCTCTGTTTCAGCCCCTCTATTTCTCGCCCTCTGTTTCAGCCCCTCTGTTTTAGCCCCACTGTTTCAGCCCCTTTGTTTCAGCCCCTCTGTTTCTCGCCCTCTGTTTCAGCCCCTCTGTTTCTCGCCCTCTGTATCAGCCCCTCTGTTTCAGTCCCTCTATTTCTCGCCCTCTGTTTCAGCCCCTCTCTTTCAGCCCCTCTGTTTCAGCCCCTCTGTTTCAGCCCCTCTGTTTCTCGCCCTCTGTTTCAGCCCCTCTGTTTCTCGCCCTCTGTTTCAGCCCCTCTGTTTCAGCCCCTCTGATTCAGCCCCTCTGTTTCAGCCCCTCTGTTTCAGCCCCTCTGTTTCTCGACCTCTGTTTCAGTCCCTCTGTTTCTCGCCATCTGTTTCAGCCCCTCTGTTTCGCGCTCTCTGTTTCAGCCCCTATGTTTCAGCTCCTCTGTTTCTCGCCCTCGTTTACTGCCCCTCTGTTTCTCGCCCTCTGTTTCAGCCCCTCTGTTTCTCACCCTCTGTTTCAGCCCCTCTGATTAAGCCCCTCAGTTTCAGCCCCTCTGAATCAGCCCCTCTGTTTCAGCCCCTCTGTTTCAGCCCCTCTGTTTCTCGCCCTCTGTTTCAGCCCCTCTGATTCAGCCCCTCTGTTTCTCGCCCTCTGTTCCAGCCCCTCTGTTTCTCGCCCTCTGTTTCAGCCCCTCTGTTTCTCGCCCTCTGTTCCAGCCCCTCTGTTTCAGCCCCTCTGTTTCAGCCCCTTTGTTTCAGCCCCTCTGTTTCTCGCCCTCTGTTTCAGCCGCTCTGTTTCTCGCCCTCTGTATCAGCCCCTCTGTTTCAGCCCCTCTGTTTCAGTCCTTCTGTTTCTGGCCCTCTGTTTCAGCCCCTCTGTTTCTCGCTCTCTGTTTCAGCCCCTCTGTTTCAGCCCCTCTGTTTCAGCCCCTCTGTTTCTCGCCCTCTGTGTCTCGCCCACTGTTTCAGCCCCTCTGTTTCTTGCCCTCTGTTTCAGCCTCTCTGTTTCTCGCCCTCTGTTTCAGCCCCTCTGTTTCAGCCCCTCTGTTTCAGCCCCTCTGTTTCTCGCCCTCTGTTTCAGCCCCTCTGTTTCTCGCCCTCTGTTTCAGCCCCTCTGTTTCTCGCCCTCTGTTTCAGCCTCTCTGTTTCTCGCCCTCTGTTTCAGCCCCTCTGTTTCAGCCCCTCTGTTTAAGCCCCTCTGTTTCAGCCCCTCTGTTTTAGCCCCTCAGTTTAAGCCCCTCTGTTTCAGCCCCTCTGTTTCTCGCCCTCTGTTTCTCGCCCTCTGTATCAGCCGCTTTGCTTCAGCCCCTCTGTTTCAGCCCCTCTGATTAAGCCCCTCTGTTTCAGCCCCTCTGAATCAGCCCCTCTGTATCAGCCCCTCTGTTTCAGCCCCTCTGTTTCTCGCCCTCTGTTTCAGCCCCTCTGATTCAGCCCCTCTGTTTCTCGCTCTCTGTTTCAGCCCCTCTGTTTCTCGCCCTCTGTTTCAGCCCCTCTGTTTCTCGCCCTCTGTTTCAGCCCCTCTGTTTCAGCCCCTCTGTTTCAGCCCCTCTGTTTCTCGCCCTCTGTTTCAGGCCCTCTGTTTCTCGCCCTCTGTTTCAGCCCCTCTGTTTCTCGCCCTCTGTTTAAGCCCCTCTATTTCTCGCCCTCTGTTTCAGCCCCCCTGTTTTAGCCCCACTGTTTCAGCCCCTTTGTTTCAGCCCCTCTGTTTCTCGCCCTCTGTTTCAGCCGCTCTGTTTCAGCCGCTCTGTTTCTCGCCCTCTGTATCAGCCCCTCTGTTTCAGCCACTCTGTTTCAGTCCCTCTGTTTCTGGCCCTCTGTTTCAGCCCCTCTGTTTCTCGCTCTCTGTTTCAGCCCCACTGTTTCAGCCCCTCTGTTTCAGCCCCTCTGTTTCTCGCCCTCTGTTTCTCGCCCACTGTTTCAGCCCCTCTGTTTCTTGCCCTCTGTTTCAGCCTCTCTGTTTCTCGCCCTCTGTTTCAGCCCCTCTGTTTCAGCCCCTCTGTTTCAGCCCCTCTGTTTCTCGCCCTCTGTTTCAGCCCCTCTGTTTCTCGCCCTCTGTTTCAGCCCCTCTGTTTCTCGCCCTCTGTTTCAGCCTCTCTGTTTCTCGCGCTCTGTATCAGCCCCTCTGTTTCTCGCCCTCTGTTTCAGCCCCTCTGTTTCTCGCCCTCTTAATCAGCCGCTTTGTTTCAGCCCCTCTGTTTCAGCCCCTCTTTTTCAGCTCCTCTGTTTCACGCCCTCTGTTTCTCGTCCTCTGTTTCAGCCCCTCTGTTTCTCGCCCTCTGTTTCAGCCCCTCTGTTTCTCGCCCTCAGTTTCAGCCCCTCTGTTTCTCGCCCTCTGTTTCAGCCCCTCTGTTTCGCGCTCTCTGTTTCGGCCCCTCTGTTTTAGCCCCTTTGTTTCTCGCCCTCTGTTTCTGCCCCTCTGTTTCTCGCCCTCTGTTTCTCGCCCTCTGTTTCAGCCCCTCTGTTTCTCGCCCTCTGTTTCAGCCCCTCTGTTTCAGCCCCTCTGATTCAGCCCCTCTGTTTCAGCCCCTCTGTTTCAGCCCCTCTGTTTCTCGACCTCTGTTTC
The DNA here is from genome assembly GCF_047496795.1 of Chiloscyllium punctatum. Taxonomy (NCBI): domain Eukaryota; kingdom Metazoa; phylum Chordata; class Chondrichthyes; order Orectolobiformes; family Hemiscylliidae; genus Chiloscyllium; species Chiloscyllium punctatum. The sequence continues at coordinate 28,621,855 of NC_092759.1, read as the reverse complement.
AGTCCCTCTGTTTCTCGCCATCTGTTTCAGCCCCTCTGTTTCGCGCTCTCTGTTTCAGCCCCTATGTTTCAGCTCCTCTGTTTCTCGCCCTCGTTTACTGCCCCTCTGTTTCTCGCCCTCTGTTTCAGCCCCTCTGTTTCTCACCCTCTGTTTCAGCCCCTCTGATTAAGCCCCTCAGTTTCAGCCCCTCTGAATCAGCCCCTCTGTTTCAGCCCCTCTGTTTCTCGCCCTCTGTTTCAGCCCCTCTGATTCAGCCCCTCTGTTTCTCGCCCTCTGTTCCAGCCCCTCTGTTTCTCGCCCTCTGTTTCAGCCCCTCTGTTTCTCGCCCTCTGTTCCAGCCCCTCTGTTTCAGCCACTCTGTTTCAGCCCCTTTGTTTCAGCCCCTCTGTTTCTCGCCCTCTGTTTCAGCCGCTCTGTTTCTCGCCCTCTGTTACAGCCCCTCTGTTTCTCGCCCTCTGTTTCAGCCCCTCTGTTTCAGCCCCTCGGTTTCAGCCCCTCTGTTTCTCGCCCTCTGTTTCAGCCCCTTTGTTTCTCGCCCACTGTTTCAGCCCCTCTGTTTCATCCCCTCTGTTTCTCGCCCTCTGTTTCAACCCCTCTGTTTCTCGCCTTCTGTTTCAGCCCCTCTGATTCAGCCCTTCTGTTTCAGCCCCTCTGATTCAGCCCCTCTGTTTCAGCCCCTCTGTTTCAGCCCCTCTGTTTCAGCCCCTCTGTTTCATCCCCTCTGTTTCTCGCCCTCTGTTTCTCACCCTCTGTTTCTCGCCCTCTGTTTCAGCCCCTCTGTTTTTCGCCCTCTGTTTCAGCCCCTCTGTTTCAGCCCCTCTGTTTCTCACCCTCTGTTTCTGCAACTCTGTTTCTCGCCCTCTGTTTCAGCCCCTCTGTTTCTCGCCCTCTGTTTCAGCCCCTCTGATTCAGCCCCTCTGTTTCAGCCCCTCTGTTTCTCCCCCTCTGTTCCAGCCCCTCTGTTTCTGCCCCTCTCTTTCAGCCCCTTTGTTTCAGCCCCTCTGATTCAGCCCCTCTGATTCAGACCCACTCATTCAGCCCCTCTGTTTCAGCCCCTCTGTTTCTCTGCCTCTGTTTCTCACCCTCTGTTTCTCGCCCTCTGTTTCAGCCCCTCTGTTTTTCGCCCTCTGTTTCAGCCATTCTGTTTCAGCCCCTCTGTTTCTCGCCCTCTGTTTCTGCCCCTCTGTTTCTCGCCCTCTGTTTCAGCCCCTCGGTTTCTTGCCCTCTGTTTCAGCCCCTCTGATTCAGCCCCTCTGTTTCAGCCCCTCTGTTTCTCCCCCTCTGTTCCAGCCCCTCTGTTTCTGCCCCTCTCTTTCAGCCACTCTGTTTCAGCCCCTCTGATTCAGCCCCTCTGATTCAGCCCCACTCATTCAGCCCCTCTGTTTCAGCCCCTCTGTTTAAGCCCCTCTGTTTCTCGGCCTCTGTTTCTGCCCCTCTGTTTCAGCCCCTCGGTTTCAGCCCCTCTGTTTCTCGCCCTCTGTTTCAGCCCCTTTGTTTCTCGCCCACTGTTTCAGCCCCTCTGATTCAGCCCCTCTGTTTCAGCCCCTATGTTTCAGCCCCTCTGTTTCTCGCTCTCTTTTTCAGCCCCTCTGTTTCTCGCCCTCTGTTTCAGCCCCTCTGTTTCTCGCCCTCAGTTTCAGGCTCTCTGTTTCAGCCCTTCTGTTTCAGCCCTTCTGTTTCAGCCCCTCTGTTTCTCGCCCTCTGTTTCTGTCCCTCTGATTTAGCCCCTCTTTTTCAGCCCCTCTGTTTCTCGCCCTCTGTTTCAGCCCCTCTGTTTCGCGCTCTCTGCTTCAGTCCCTCTGTTTCAGCCACTCTGTTTCTCGCCCTCTGTTTCAGCCCCTCTGTTTCTCGCCCTCTGTTTCAGCCCCTGTGTTTCAGCCCCTCTGTTTCAGTCCCTCTGTTTCGCGCCCTCTGTTTCTCGCCCTCTGTTTCAGGCCCTCTGTTTCTCGCACTCTGTTTCAGCCCCTCTGTTTCTCGCCCTCTGTTTCAGCCCCTCTGTTTCTCGCCCTCTGTTTCAGCCCCTCTGTTTCTCGCCCTCCGTTTCAGCCTCTCTGTTTCTCGCCCTCTGTTTCAGCCCCTCTGATTCAGCCCCTCTGTTTCAGCCCCTCTGTTTCAGCCCCTCTGTTTCTCGCCCTCTGTTTCAGCCCTTCTGTTTCTCGCCCTCTGTTTCAGCCCCTATGTATCTCGCCCTCTGTTTCAGCCCCTCTGATTCAGCCCCTCTGTTTCTCCCCCTCTGTTTCAGCCCCTCTGTTTCACGCCCTCTGTTTCAGCCCCTCTGTTTCAGCCCCTCTGTTTCAGCCCCTCTGTTTCTCGCCCTCTGTTTCAGCCCCTCTGTTTCTCGCCCTCTGTTTCAGCCCCTCTGTTTCAGCCCCTCTGTTTCAGCCCCTCTGTTTCAGCCCCTCTGTTTCTCGCGCTCTGTTTCACCCCCTCTGTTTCTCGCCCTCTGTTTCAGCCCCTCTGTTTTTCGCCCTCTGTTTCAGCCCCTGTGTTTAAACCCCTCTGTTTCAGTCCCTCTTTTTCTCGCCCTCTGTTTCTTGCACTCTGTTTCAGCCCCTCTGTTTCTCGCCCTCTGTTTCAGCCCCTCTGTTTCTCGCCCTCTGTTCCAGCCCCTCTGTTTCAGCCCCTCTCTTTCTCGCCCTCTGTTTCAGCCCCTCTGTTTCTCGCCATCTGTTTCAGCCCATCTGTTTCTTGCCCTCTGTTTCAGCCTCTCTGTTTCTCGACCTCTGTTTCAGCCCCTCTGTTTCTCGCCCTCTGTTTCAGCCCCTCGGTTTCTTGCCCTCTGTTTCAGCCCCTCTGATTCAGCCCCTCTCTTTCAGCCCCTCTGATTCAGCCCCTCTGTTTCAGCCCCTCTGTTTCAGCCCCTCTGTTTCAGCCCCTCTGTTTCAGCCCGTCTGTTTCTCGCCCTCTGTTTCAGCCCCTCTGTTTCTCGCCCTCTGTTTCAGGCTCTCTGTTTAAGGCCGTCTGTTTCAGCCCCTCTGTTTCTCGCCCTCTGTTTCAGCCCCTCTGTTTCTCGCCCTCTGTTTCAGCCCCTCTGTTTCTCGCCCTCTGTTTCAGCCCCTGTGTTTAAACCCCTCTGTTTCAGTCCCTCTTTTTCTCGCCCTCTGTTTCTCGCCCTCTGTTTCAGCCCCTCTGTTTCTCGCCCTCTGTTTCAGCCCCTCTGTTTCAGCCCCTCTGTTTCAGCCCCTCTGTTTCAGCCCCTCTCTTTCTCGCCCTCTGTTTCAGCCCCTCTGTTTCTCGCCCTCTGTTTCAGCCCATCTGTTTCTCGCCCTCTGTTTCAGCCTCTCTGTTTCTCGCCCTCTGTTTCAGCCCCTCTGTTTCAGCCCCTCTGTTTCTCGCCCTCTGTTTCAGCCCCTCTGTTTCTCACCCTCTGTTTCAGCCCCTCTGATTCAGCCCCTCTCTTTCAGCCCCTCTAATTCAGCCCCTCTGTTTCAGCCCATCTGTTTCTCGCCCACTGTTTCAGCCCCGCTGTTTCTCGCCCTCTGTTTCAGGCTCTCTGTTTCAGCCCGTCTGTTTCAGCCCCTCTGTTTCAGCCCCTCTGTTTCTCGCCCTCTTTTTCTCGCCCGCTGTTTCTGCCCGTTTGTTACTCGCCCTCTGTTTCAGCCCCTCTGTTTCAGCCCCTCTGATTCAGCCCCTCTGATTCAGCCCCTCTGTTTCTCGTCCTCTGTTTCAGCCCCTCTGTTTCAGACCCTCTGTTTCTCGCCCTCTGTTTCAGCCCCACTGTTTCTCGGCCTCTGTTTCACCCCTCTGTTTCTCGCCCTATGTTTCAGCCCCTCTGTTTCAGCCCCGCTGTTTCTGCTCCTCTGTTTCTCGCCCTCTGTTACAGCCCCTCTGTTTCTCGCCCTCTGTTTCAGCCCCTCTGTTTCAGCCCCTCGGTTTCAGCCCCTCTGTTTCTCGCCCTCTGTTTCAGCCCCTTTGTTTCTCGCCCACTGTTTCAGCCCCACTGTTTCATCCCCTCTGTTTCTCGCCCTCTGTTTCAACCCCTCTGTTTCTCGCCTTCTGTTTCAGCCCCTCTGATTCAGCCCTTCTGTTTCAGCCCCTCTGATTCAGCCCCTCTGTTTCAGCCCCTCTGTTTCAGCCCCTCTGTTTCAGCCCCTCTGTTTCATCCCCTCTGTTTCTCGCCCTCTGTTTCTCACCCTCTGTTTCTCGCCCTCTGTTTCAGCCCCTCTGTTTTTCGCCCTCTGTTTCAGCCCCTCTGTTTCAGCCCCTCTGTTTCTCACCCTCTGTTTCTGCAACTCTGTTTCTCGCCCTCTGTTTCAGCCCCTCTGTTTCTCGCCCTCTGTTTCAGCCCCTCTGATTCAGCCCCTCTGTTTCAGCCCCTCTGTTTCTCCCCCTCTGTTCCAGCCCCTCTGTTTCTGCCCCTCTCTTTCAGCCCCTCTGTTTCAGCCCCTCTGATTCAGACCCACTCATTCAGCCCCTCTGTTTCAGCCCCTCTGTTTCTCTGCCTCTGTTTCTCACCCTCTGTTTCTCGCCCTCTGTTTCAGCCCCTCTGTTTTTCGCCCTCTGTTTCAGCCCCTCTGTTTCAGCCCCTCTGTTTCTCGCCCTCTGTTTCTGCCCCTCTGTTTCTCGCCCTCTGTTTCAGCCCCTCGGTTTCTTGCCCTCTGTTTCAGCCCCTCTGATTCAGCCCCTCTGTTTCAGCCCCTCTGTTTCTCCCCCTCTGTTCCAGCCCCTCTGTTTCTGCCCCTCTCTTTCAGCCACTCTGTTTCAGCCCCTCTGATTCAGCCCCTCTGATTCAGCCCCACTCATTCAGCCCCTCTGTTTCAGCCCCTCTGTTTAAGCCCCTCTGTTTCTCGGCCTCTGTTTCTGCCCCTCTGTTTCAGCCCCTCGGTTTCAGCCCCTCTGTTTCTCGCCCTCTGTTTCAGCCCCTTTGTTTCTCGCCCACTGTTTCAGCCCCTCTGATTCAGCCCCTCTGTTTCAGCCCCTCTGTTTCAGCCCCTCTGTTTCTCGCTCTCTTTTTCAGCCCCTCTGTTTCTCGCCCTCTGTTTCAGCCCCTCTGTTTCAGCCGCTCTGTTTCAGCCCCTCTGTTTCTCGCCCTCTGTTTCAGCCCCTCTGTTTCTCGCCCTCTGTTTCAGCCCCTCTGTTTCTCGCCCTCTGTTTCAGCCTCTCTGTTTCTCGCTCTCTGTTTCAGCCCCTCTGTTTCTTCCCCTCTGTTTCAGCCCCTCTATTTCAGCCCCTCTGTTTCAGCCCCTCTGTTTCAGCCCTTCTGATTCAGCCCCTCTGTTTTAGCCCCTCTGAATCAGCCCCTCTGATTCAGCCCCTCTGTTTCAGCCCCTCTGTGTCAGCCCCCCTGTTTCTCGCCCTCTTTTTCAGCCCCTCTGTTTCTCGCCCTCTGTTTCAGCCTCTCTGTTTTTTCGCCCTCTGTTTCAGCCCCTCTGATTCAGCCCCTGTGTTTCAGCCCCTCTGTTTCTCCCCCTCTGTTCCAGCCCCTCTGTTTCTGCCCCTCTCTTTCAGCCACTCTGTTTCAGCCCCTCTGATTCAGCCCCTCTGATTCAGCCCCACTCATTCAGCCCCTCTGTTTCAGTCCCTCTGTTTCAGCCCCTCTGTTTCTCGGCCTCTGTTTCAGCCCCTCTGTTTTTCGCCCTCTTTTTCAGCCCCTCTGTTTCAGCCCGTCTGTTTCAGCCACTCTGTTTCTCGCCCTCTGTTTCAGCCCCTCTGTTTCTCGCTCTCTGTTTCAGCCACTCTGATTCAGCCCCTCCGTTTCAGCCCCTCTGAATCAGCCCCTCTGATTCAGCCCCTCTGTTTCAGCCCCTCTGTTTCAGCCCCTCTGTTTCTCGCCCTCTTTATCAGCGGCTCTGTTTCTCGCCCTCTGTTTCAGCCACTCTGTTTCACGCCCTCTGTTTCAGCCCCTCTGTTTCAGCCCCTCTGTTTCAGCCCCTCTGTTTCTCGCCCTCTGTTTCAGCCCCTCTGTTTCTCGCCCTCTGTTTCAGCCCCTCTGTTTCAGCCCCTCTGTTTCAGCCCCTCTGTTTCTCGCGCTCTGTTTCACCCCCTCTGTTTCTCGCCCTCTGTTTCAGCCCCTCTGTTTTTCGCCCTCTGTTTCAGCCCCTGTGTTTAAACCCCTCTGTTTCAGTCCCTCTTTTTCTCGCCCTCTGTTTCTTGCACTCTGTTTCAGCCCCTCTGTTTCTCGCCCTCTGTTTCAGCCCCTCTGTTTCTCGCCCTCTGTTCCAGCCCCTCTGTTTCAGCCCCTCTCTTTCTCGCCCTCTGTTTCAGCCCCTCTGTTTCTCGCCATCTGTTTCAGCCCATCTGTTTCTTGCCCTCTGTTTCAGCCTCTCTGTTTCTCGACCTCTGTTTCAGCCCCTCAGTTTTTCGCCCTCTTTTTCAGCCCCTCTGTTTCAGCCCGTCTGTTTCAGCCACTCTGTTTCTCGCCCTCTGTTTCAGCCCCTCTGTTTCTCGCTCTCTGTTTCAGCCACTCTGATTCAGCCCCTCCGTTTCAGCCCCTCTGAATCAGCCCCTCTGATTCAGCCCCTCTGTTTCAGCCCCTCTGTTTCAGCCCCTCTGTTTCTCGCCCTCTTTATCAGCGGCTCTGTTTCTCGCCCTCTGTTTCAGCCACTCTGTTTCACGCCCTCTGTTTCAGCCCCTCTGTTTCAGCCCCTCTGTTTCAGCCCCTCTGTTTCTCGCCCTCTGTTTCAGCCCCTCTGTTTCTCGCCCTCTGTTTCAGCCCCTCTGTTTCAGCCCCTCTGTTTCAGCCCCTCTGTTTCTCGCGCTCTGTTTCACCCCCTCTGTTTCTCGCCCTCTGTTTCAGCCCCTCTGTTTTTCGCCCTCTGTTTCAGCCCCTGTGTTTAAACCCCTCTGTTTCAGTCCCTCTTTTTCTCGCCCTCTGTTTCTTGCACTCTGTTTCAGCCCCTCTGTTTCTCGCCCTCTGTTTCAGCCCCTCTGTTTCTCGCCCTCTGTTCCAGCCCCTCTGTTTCAGCCCCTCTCTTTCTCGCCCTCTGTTTCAGCCCCTCTGTTTCTCGCCATCTGTTTCAGCCCATCTGTTTCTTGCCCTCTGTTTCAGCCTCTCTGTTTCTCGACCTCTGTTTCAGCCCCTCAGTTTCTCGCCCTCTGTTTCAGCCCCTCGGTTTCTTGCCCTCTGTTTCAGCCCCTCTGATTCAGCCCCTCTCTTTCAGCCCCTCTGATTCAGCCCCTCTGTTTCAGCCCCTCTGTTTCAGCCCCTCTGTTTCAGCCCCTCTGTTTCAGCCCGTCTGTTTCTCGCCCTCTGTTTCAGCCCCTCTGTTTCTCGCCCTCTGTTTCAGGCTCTCTGTTTAAGCCCGTCTGTTTCAGCCCCTCTGTTTCTCGCCCTCTGTTTCAGCCCCTCTGTTTCTCGCCCTCTGTTTCAGCCCCTCTGTTTCTCGCCCTCTGTTTCAGCCCCTGTGTTTAAACCCCTCTGTTTCAGTCCCTCTTTTTCTCGCCCTCTGTTTCTCGCCCTCTGTTTCAGCCCCTCTGTTTCTCGCCCTCTGTTTCAGCCCCTCTGTTTCAGCCCCTCTGTTTCAGCCCCTCTGTTTCAGCCCCTCTCTTTCTCGCCCTCTGTTTCAGCCCCTCTGTTTCTCGCCCTCTGTTTCAGCCCATCTGTTTCTCGCCCTCTGTTTCAGCCTCTCTGTTTCTCGCCCTCTGTTTCAGCCCCTCTGTTTCAGCCCCTCTGTTTCTCGCCCTCTGTTTCAGCCCCTCTGTTTCTCACCCTCTGTTTCAGCCCCTCTGATTCAGCCCCTCTCTTTCAGCCCCTCTAATTCAGCCCCTCTGTTTCAGCCCCTCTGTTTCAGCCCCTCTGTTTTAGCCCCTCTGTTTCAGCCCATCTGTTTCTCGCCCTCTGTTTCAGCCCCGCTGTTTCTCGCCCTCTGTTTCAGGCTCTCTGTTTCAGCCCGTCTGTTTCAGCCCCTCTGTTTCAGCCCCTCTGTTTCTCGCCCTCTTTTTCTCGCCCGCTGTTTCTGCCCGTTTGTTACTCGCCCTCTGTTTCAGCTCCTCTGTTTCAGCCCCTCTGATTCAGCCCCTCTGATTCAGCCCTTCTGTTTCTCGTCCTCTGTTTCAGCCCCTCTGTTTCAGACCCTCTGTTTCTCGCCCTCTGTTTCAGCCCCACTGTTTCTCGGCCTCTGTTTCACCCCTCTGTTTCTCGCCCTATGTTTCAGCCCCTCTGTTTCAGCCCTGCTGTTTCTGCTCCTCTGCTTCTCGCCCTCTGTTACAGCCCCTCTGTTTCTCGCCCTCTGTTTCAGCCCCTCTGTTTCAGCCCCTCGGTTTCAGCCCCTCTGTTTCTCGCCCTCTGTTTCAGCCCCTTTGTTTCTCGCCCACTGTTTCAGCCCCACTGTTTCATCCCCTCTGTTTCTCGCCCTCTGTTTCAACCCCTCTGTTTCTCGCCTTCTGTTTCAGCCCCTCTGATTCAGCCCTTCTGTTTCAGCCCCTCTGATTCAGCCCCTCTGTTTCAGCCCCTCTGTTTCAGCCCCTCTGTTTCAGCCCCTCTGTTTCATCCCCTCTGTTTCTCGCCCTCTGTTTCTCACCCTCTGTTTCTCGCCCTCTGTTTCAGCCCCTCTGTTTTTCGCCCTCTGTTTCAGCCCCTCTGTTTCAGCCCCTCTGTTTCTCGCCCTCTGTTTCTGCAACTCTGTTTCTCGCCCTCTGTTTCAGCCCCTCTGTTTCTCGCCCTCTGTTTCAGCCCCTATGATTCAGCCCCTCTGTTTCAGCCCCTCTGTTTCTCCCCCTCTGTTCCAGCCCCTCTGTTTCTGCCCCTCTCTTTCAACCCCTCTGTTTCAGCCCCTCTGATTCAGCCCCTCTGATTCAGACCCACTCATTCAGCCCCTCTGTTTCAGCCCCTCTGTTTCAGCCCCTCTGTTTCTCTGCCTCTGTTTCTCACCCTCTGTTTCTCGCCCTCTGTTTCAGCCCCTCTGTTTTTCGCCCTCTGTTTCAGCCCCTCTGTTTCAGCCCCTCTGTTTCTCGCCCTCTGTTTCTGCCCCTCTGTTTCTCGCCCTCTGTTTCAGCCCCTCGGTTTCTTGCCCTCTGTTTCAGCCCCTCTGATTCAGCCCCTCTGTTTCAGCCCCTCTGTTTCTCCCCCTCTGTTCCAGCCCCTCTGTTTCTGCCCCTCTCTTTCAGCCACTCTGTTTCAGCCCCTCTGATTCAGCCCCTCTGATTCAGCCCCACTCATTCAGCCCCTCTGTTTCAGCCCCCCTGTTTAAGCCCCTCTGTTTCTCGGCCTCTGTTTCTGCCCCTCTGTTTCAGCCCCTCTGATTCAGCCCCTCTGTTTCTCGCCCTCTGTTTCAGCCCCTTTGTTTCTCGCCCACTGTTTCAGCCCCTCTGATTCAGCCCCTCTGTTTCAGCCCCTCTGTTTCAGCCCCTCTGTTTCTCGCTCTCATTTTCAGCCCCTCTGTTTCTCGCCCTCTGTTTCAGCCCCTCTGTTTCAGCCGCTCTGTTTCAGCCCCTCTGTTTCTCGCCCTCTGTTTCAGCCCCTCTGTTTCTCGCCCTCTGTTTCAGCCCCTCTGTTTCTCGCTCTCTGTTTCAGCCTCTCTGTTTCTCGCTCTCTGTTTCAGCCCCTCTGTTTCTTCCCCTCTGTTTCAGCCCCTCTATTTCAGCCCCTCTGTTTCAGCCCCTCTGTTTCAGCCCCTCTGATTCAGCCCCTCTGTTTCAGCCCCTCTGAATCAGCCCCTCTGATTCAGCCCCTCTGTTTCAGCCCCTCTGTGTCAGCCCCCCTGTTTCTCGCCCTCTTTTTCAGCCCCACTGTTTCTCGCCCTCTGTTTCAGCCTCTCTGTTTTTTCGCCCTCTGTTTCAGCCCCTCTGATTCAGCCCCTGTGTTTCAGCCCCTCTGTTTCTCCCCCTCTGTTCCAGCCCCTCTGTTTCTGCCCCTCTCTTTCAGCCACTCTGTTTCAGCCCCTCTGATTCAGCCCCTCTGATTCAGCCCCACTCATTCAGCCCCTCTGTTTCAGCCCCTCTGTTTCAGCCCCTCTGTTTCTCGGCCTCTGTTTCAGCCCCTCTGTTTTTCGCCCTCTTTTTCAGCCCCTCTGTTTCAGCCCGTCTGTTTCAGCCACTCTGTTTCTCGCCCTCTGTTTCAGCCCCTATGTTTCTCGCTCTCTGTTTCAGCCACTCTGATTCAGCCCCTCCGTTTCAGCCCCTCTGAATCAGCCCCTCTGATTCAGCCCCTCTGTTTCAGCCCCTCTGTTTCAGCCCCTCTGTTTCTCGCCCTCTTTATCAGCGCCTCTGTTTCTCGCCCTCTGTTTCAGCCCATCTGTTTCTCGCCCTCTGTTTCAGCCTCTCTGTTTCTCGCCCTCTGTTTCAGCCCCTCTGTTTCAGCCCCTCTGTTTCAGCCCCTCTGTTTCTCACCATCTGTTTCAGCCCATCTGTTTCTCGCCCTCTGTTTCAGCCTCTCTGTTTCTCGCCCTCTGTTTCAGCCCCTCTGTTTCAGCCATCCTGTTTCTCGCCATCTGTTTCAGCACCTCTGTTTCTCGCCCTCTGTTTCAGCCCCTCTGATTCAGCCCCTCTCTTTCAGCCCCTCTGTTTCAGCCCCTCTCTTTCAGCCCCTCTGTTTCAGCCCCTCTGTTTCTCGCCCTCTGTTTCAGCCCCTCTGTTTCTCGCCCTCTGTTTCAGGCTCTCTGTTTAAGCCCGTCTGTTTCAGCCCCTCTGTTTCTCGCCCTCTGTTTCAGCCCCTCTGTTTCTCGCCCTCTGTTTCAGCCCCTCTGTTTCTCGCCCTCTGTTTCAGCCCCTGTGTTTAAACCCCTCTGTTTCAGTCCCTCTTTTTCTCGCCCTCTGTTTCTCGCCCTCTGTTTCAGCCCCTCTGTTTCTCGCCCTCTGTTTCAGCCCCTCTGTTTCAGCCCCTCTGTTTCAGCCCCTCTGTTTCAGCCCCTCTGTTTCTCGCCCTCTGTTTCAGCCCATCTGTTTCTCGCCCTCTGTTTCAGCCTCTCTGTTTCTCGCCCTCTGTTTCTGCCCCTCTGTTTCAGCCCCTCTGTTTCTCGCCCTCTGTTTCAGCCCCTCTGTTTCTCACCCTCTGTTTCAGCCCCTCTGATTCAGCCCCTCTCTTTCAGCCCCTCTAATTCAGCCCCTCTGTTTCAGCCCCTCTGTTTCAGCCCCTCTGTTTTAGCCCCTCTGTTTCAGCCCATCTGTTTCTCGCCCTCTGTTTCAGCCCCGCTGTTTCTCACCCTCTGTTTCAGGCTCTCTGTTTCAGCCCGTCTGTTTCAGCCCCTCTGTTTCAGCCCCTCTGTTTCTCGCCCTCTTTTTCTCGCCCGCTGTTTCTGCCCGTTTGTTACTCGCCCTCTGTTTCAGCCCCTCTGTTTCAGCCCCTCTGATTCAGCCCCTCTGATTCAGCCCCTCTGTTTCTCGTCCTCTGTTTCAGCCCCTCTGTTTCAGACCCTCTGTTTCTCGCCCTCTGTTTCAGCCCCACTGTTTCTCGGCCTCTGTTTCACCCCTCTGTTTCTCGCCCTATGTTTCAGCCCCTCTGTTTCAGCCCCGCTGTTTCTGCTCCTCTGTTTCTCGCCCTCTGTTACAGCCCCTCTGTTTCTCGCCCTCTGTTTCAGCCCCTCTGTTTCAGCCCCTCGGTTTCAGCCCCTCTGTTTCTCACCATCTGTTTCAGCCCCTTTGTTTCTCGCCCACTGTTTCAGCCCCTCTGTTTCATCCCCTCTGTTTCTCGCCCTCTGTTTCAACCCCTCTGTTTCTCGCCTTCTGTTTCAGCCCCTCTGATTCAGCCCTTCTGTTTCAGCCCCTCTGATTCAGCCCCTCTGTTTCAGCCCCTCTGTTTCAGCCCCTCAGTTTCAGCACCTCTGTTTCATCCCCTCTGTTTCTCGCCCTCTGTTTCTCACCCTCTGTTTTTCGCCTTCTGTTTCAGCCCCTCTGTTTCAGCCCCTCTGTTTCTCGCCCTCTGTTTCTGCAACTCTGTTTCTCGCCCTCTGTTTCAGCCCCTCTGTTTCTCGCCCTCTGTTTCAGCCCCTCTGATTCAGCCCCTCTGTTTCAGCCCCTCTGTTTCTCCCCCTCTGTTCCAGCCCCTCTGTTTCTGCCCCTCTCTTTCAGCCCCTCTGTTTCAGCCCCTCTGATTCAGCCCCTCTGATTCAGACCCACTCATTCAGCCCCTCTGTTTCAGCCCCTCTGTTTCAGCCCCTCTGTTTCTCTGCCTCTGTTTCTCACCCTCTGTTTCTCGCCCTCTGTTTCAGCCCCTCTGTTTTTCGCCCTCTGTTTCTGCCCCTCTGTTTCAGCCCCTCTGTTTCTCGCCCTCTGTTTCTGCCCCTCTGTTTCTCGCCCTCTGTTTCAGCCCCTCGGTTTCTTGCCCTCTGTTTCAGCCCCTCTGATTCAGCCCCTCTGTTTCAGCCCCTCTGTTTCTCCCCCTCTGTTCCAGCCCCTCTGTTTCTGCCCCTCTCTTTCAGCCACTCTGTTTCAGCCCCTCTGATTCAGCCCCTCTGATTCAGCCCCACTCATTCAGCCCCTCTGTTTCAGCCCCTCTGTTTAAGCCCCTCTGTTTCTCGGCCTCTGTTTCTGCCCCTCTGTTTCAGCCCCTCGGTTTCAGCCCCTCTGTTTCTCGCCCTCTGTTTCAGCCCCTTTGTTTCTCGCCCACTGTTTCAGCCCCTCTGATTCAGCCCCTCTGTTTCAGCCCCTCTGTTTCAGCCCCTCTGTTTCTCGCTCTCATTTTCAGCCCCTCTGTTTCTCGCCCTCTGTTTCAGCCCCTCTGTTTCAGCCGCTCTGTTTCAGCCCCTCTGTTTCTCGCCCTCTGTTTCAGCCCCTCTGTTTCTCGCCCTCTGTTTCAGCCCCTCTGTTTCTCGCCCTCTGTTTCAGCCTCTCTGTTTCTCGCTCTCTGTTTCAGCCCCTCTGTTTCTTCCCCTCTGTTTCAGCCCCTCTATTTCAGCCCTTCTGTTTCAGCCCCTCTGTTTCAGCCCCTCTGATTCAGCCCCTCTGTTTCAGCCCCTCTGAATCAGCCCCTCTGATTCAGCCCCTCTGTTTCAGCCCCTCTGTGTCAGCCCCCCTGTTTCTCGCCCTCTTTTTCAGCCCCTCTGTTTCTCGCCCTCTGTTTCAGCCTCTCTGTTTTTTCGCCCTCTGTTTCAGCCCCTCTGATTCAGCCCCTGTGTTTCAGCCCCTCTGTTTCTCCCCCTCTGTTCCAGCCCCTCTGTTTCTGCCCCTCTCTTTCAGCCACTCTGTTTCAGCCCCTCTGATTCAGCCCCTCTGATTCAGCCCCACTCATTCAGCCCCTCTGTTTCAGCCCCTCTGTTTCAGCCCCTCTGTTTCTCGGCCTCTGTTTCAGCCCCTCTGTTTTTCGCCCTCTTTTTCAGCCCCTCTGTTTCAGCCCGTCTGTTTCAGCCACTCTGTTTCTCGCCCTCTGTTTCAGCCCCTCTGTTTCTCGATCTCTGTTTCAGCCACTCTGATTCAGCCCCTCCGTTTCAGCCCCTCTGAATCAGCCCCTCTGATTCAGCCCCTCTGTTTCAGCCCCTCTGTTTCAGCCCCTCTGTTTCTCGCCCTCTTTATCAGCGCCTCTGTTTCTCGCCCTCTGTTTCAGCCCATCTGTTTCTCGCCCTCTGTTTCAGCCTCTCTGTTTCTCGCCCTCTGTTTCAGCCCCTCTGTTTCAGCCCCTCTGTTTCAGCCCCTCTGTTTCAGCCCCTCTGTTTCTCGCCCTCTGTTTCAGCCCCTCTGTTTCTCGCCCTCTGTTTCAGCCCCTCTGTGTCAGCCCCCCTGTTTCAGCCCCTCTGTTTCAGCCCGTCTCTTTCTCGCCCTCTGTTTCAGCCCCTCTGTTTCTCGCCCTCTGTTTCAGCCCATCTGTTTCTCGCCCTCTGTTTCAGCCTCTCTGTTTCTCGCCCTCTGTTTCAGCCCCTCTGTTTCAGCCCCTCTGTTTCAGCCCCTCTGTTTCAGCCCCTCTGATTCAGCCCCTCTCTTTCAGCCCCTCTGATTCAGCCCCTCTGTTTCAGCCCCTCTGTTTCTGCCCGTCTGTTTCTCGCCCTCTGGTTCAGCCCCTCTGTTTCTCGCCCTCTGTTTCAGGCTCTCTGTTTCAGCCCGTCTGTTTCAGCCCCTCTGTTTCAGCCCCTCTGTTTCTCGCCCTCTGTTTCTCGCCCGCTGTTTCAGCCCGTTTGTTTCTCGCCCTCTGTTTCAGCCCCTCGGTTTCAGCCCCTCTGATTCAGCCCCTCTGATTCAGCCCCTCTGTTTCTCGTCCTCTGTTTCAGCACCTCTGTTTCAGCCCCTGTGTTTCAGACCCTCTGTTTCTCGCCCTCTGTTTCAGCCCCACTGTTTCTCGGTCTCTGTTTCAGCCCCTCTGTTTCACGCCCTATGTTTCAGCCCCTCTGTTTCAGCCCCTCTGTTTCAGCTCCTCTGGTTCTCGCCCTCTGTTTCAGCCCCTCTGTTTCAGCCCCACTGTTTCTCACCCTCTGTTTCAGCCCCTCTGTTTCTCGCCTTCTGTTTCAGCCCCTCTGATTCAGCCCCTCTGTTTCAGCCCCTCTGATTCAGCCCCTCTGTTTCAGCCCCTCTGATTCAGCCCCTCTGTTTCAGCCCCTCTGTTTCAGCCCCTCTGTTTCAGCCCCTCTGTTTCAGCCCCTCTGATTCAGCCCCTCTGTTTCAGCCACACTGAATCAGCCCCTCTGATTCAGCCCCTCTGTTTCAGCCCCTCTGTTTCAGCCCCTCTGTTTCTCGCCCTCTTTTTCAGCCCCTCTGTTTCTCACCCTCTGTTTCAGCCCCTCTGTTTCTCGCCCTCTGTTTCAGCCCCTCTGATTCAGCCCCTCTGTTTCAGCCCCTCTGTTTCTCCCCCTCTGTTCCAGCCCCTCTGTTTCTGCCCCTCTCTTTCAGCTACTCTGTTTCAGCCCCTCGGTTTCAGCCCCTCTGTTTCTCACCATCTGTTTCAGCCCCTTTGTTTCTCGCCCACTGTTTCAGCCCCTCTGTTTCATCCCCTCTGTTTCTCGCCCTCTGTTTCAACCCCTCTGTTTCTCGCCTTCTGTTTCAGCCCCTCTGATTCAGCCCTTCTGTTTCAGCCCCTCTGATTCAGCCCCTCTGTTTCAGCCCCTCTGTTTCAGCCCCTCTGTTTCAGCACCTCTGTTTCTCGCCCTCTGTTTCTCGCCCTCTGTTTCAGCCCCTCTGTTTTTCGCCCTCTGTTTCAGCCCCTCTGTTTCAGCCCCTCTGTTTCTCGCCCTCTGTTTCTGCCCCTCTGTTTCTCGCAATCTGATTCAGCCCCTCTGTTTCTCGCAGTCTGTATCAGCCCCTCTGATTCAGCCCCTCTGTTTCAGCCCCTCTGTTTCTCCCCCTCTGTTCCAGCCACTCTGTTTCAGCCCCTCTGATTCAGCCCCTCTGATTCAGCCCCACTCATTCAGCCCCTCTGTTTCAGCCCCTCTGTTTCATCCCCTCTGTTTCTCGCCCTCTGTTTCTCGCCCTCTGTTTCTCGCCCTCTGTTTCAGCCCCTCTGTTTTTCGCCCTCTGTTTCAGCCCCTCTGTTTCAGCCCCTCTGTTTCTCGCCCTCTGTTTCTGCCCCTCTGTTTCTCGCAATCTGATTCAGCCCCTCTGTTTCTCGCAGTCTGTATCAGCCCTTCTGTTTCAGCCCCTCTGTTTCAGCCCCTCTGATTCAGCCCCTCTGTTTCAGCCCCTCTGAATCAGCCCCTCTGATTCAGCCCCTCTGTTTCAGCCCCTCTGTGTCAGCCCCCCTGTTTCTCGCCCTCTTTTTCAGCCCCTCTGTTTCTCGCCCTCTGTTTCAGCCTCTCTGTTTTTTCGCCCTCTGTTTCAGCCCCTCTGATTCAGCCCCTGTGTTTCAGCCCCTCTGTTTCTCCCCCTCTGTTCCAGCCCCTCTGTTTCTGCCCCTCTCTTTCAGCCACTCTGTTTCAGCCCCTCTGATTCAGCCCCTCTGATTCAGCCCCACTCATTCAGCCCCTCTGTTTCAGCCCCTCTGTTTCAGCCCCTCTGTTTCTCGGCCTCTGTTTCAGCCCCTCTGTTTTTCGCCCTCTTTTTCAGCCCCTCTGTTTCAGCCCGTCTGTTTCAGCCACTCTGTTTCTCGCCCTCTGTTTCAGCCCCTCTGTTTCTCGATCTCTGTTTCAGCCACTCTGATTCAGCCCCTCCGTTTCAGCCCCTCTGAATCAGCCCCTCTGATTCAGCCCCTCTGTTTCAGCCCCTCTGTTTCAGCCCCTCTGTTTCTCGCCCTCTTTATCAGCGCCTCTGTTTCTCGCCCTCTGTTTCAGCCCATCTGTTTCTCGCCCTCTGTTTCAGCCTCTCTGTTTCTCGCCCTCTGTTTCAGCCCCTCTGTTTCAGCCCCTCTGTTTCAGCCCCTCTGTTTCAGCCCCTCTGTTTCTCGCCCTCTGTTTCAGCCCCTCTGTTTCTCGCCCTCTGTTTCAGCCCCTCTGTGTCAGCCCCCCTGTTTCAGCCCCTCTGTTTCAGCCCGTCTCTTTCTCGCCCTCTGTTTCAGCCCCTCTGTTTCTCGCCCTCTGTTTCAGCCCATCTGTTTCTCGCCCTCTGTTTCAGCCTCTCTGTTTCTCGCCCTCTGTTTCAGCCCCTCTGTTTCAGCCCCTCTGTTTCAGCCCCTCTGTTTCAGCCCCTCTGATTCAGCCCCTCTCTTTCAGCCCCTCTGATTCAGCCCCTCTGTTTCAGCCCCTCTGTTTCTGCCCGTCTGTTTCTCGCCCTCTGGTTCAGCCCCTCTGTTTCTCGCCCTCTGTTTCAGGCTCTCTGTTTCAGCCCGTCTGTTTCAGCCCCTCTGTTTCAGCCCCTCTGTTTCTCGCCCTCTGTTTCTCGCCCGCTGTTTCAGCCCGTTTGTTTCTCGCCCTCTGTTTCAGCCCCTCGGTTTCAGCCCCTCTGATTCAGCCCCTCTGATTCAGCCCCTCTGTTTCTCGTCCTCTGTTTCAGCACCTCTGTTTCAGCCCCTGTGTTTCAGCCCCTCTGTTTCTCGCCCTCTGTTTCAGCCCCACTGTTTCTCGGTCTCTGTTTCAGCCCCTCTGTTTCACGCCCTATGTTTCAGCCCCTCTGTTTCAGCCCCTCTGTTTCAGCTCCTCTGGTTCTCGCCCTCTGTTTCAGCCCCTCTGTTTCAGCCCCACTGTTTCTCACCCTCTGTTTCAGCCCCTCTGTTTCTCGCCTTCTGTTTCAGCCCCTCTGATTCAGCCCCTCTGTTTCAGCCCCTCTGATTCAGCCCCTCTGTTTCAGCCCCTCTGTTTCAGCCCCTCTGTTTCAGCCCCTCTGTTTCATCCCCTCTGTTTCTCGCCCTCTGTTTCTCGCCCTCTGTTTCTCGCCCTCTGTTTCAGCCCCTCTGTTTTTCGCCCTCTGTTTCAGCCCCTCTGTTTCAGCCCCTCTGTTTCTCGCCCTCTGTTTCTGCCCCTCTGTTTCTCGCAATCTGATTCAGCCCCTCTGTTTCTCGCAGTCTGTATCAGCCCCTCTGATTCAGCCCCTCTGTTTCAGCCCCTCTGTTTCTCCCCCTCTGTTCCAGCCACTCTGTTTCAGCCCCTCTGATTCAGCCCCTCTGATTCAGCCCCACTCATTCAGCCCCTCTGTATCAGCCCCTCTGTTTCAGCCCCTCTGTTTCTCGGCCTCTGTTTCAGCCCCTCTGTTTTTCGCCCTCTTATTCAGCCCCTCTGTTTCAGCCCGTCTGTTTCAGCCACTCTGTTTCTCGCACTCTGTTTCAGCCCCTCTGTTTCTCACCCTCTGTTTCAGCCCCTCTGATTCAGCCCCTCTGTTTCAGCCCCTCTGAATCAGCCCCTCTGATTCAGACCCTCTGTTTCAGCCCCTCTGTTTCAGCCCCTCTGTTTCTTGCCCTCTTTTTCAGCTCCTCTGTTTCTCGCCCTCTGTTTCAGCCGCTCTGTTTCAGCCGCTCTGTTTCAGTCCCTCTGTTTCTCGCCCTCTGTTTCAGCCCCTCTGCTTCTCGCCCCCTGTTTCAGCCCCTCTGTTTCTCGCCCTCTGTTTCAGCCTCTCTGTTTCTCGCTCTCTGTTTCAGCCCCTCTGTTTCATCCCCTCTGTTTCAGCCCCTCTATTTCAGCCCCTCTGTTTCAGCCCCTCTGATTCAGCCCCTCTGTTTCAGCCACACTGAATCAGCCCCTCTGATTCAGCCCCTCTGTTTCAGCCCCTCTGTTTCAGCCCCTCTGTTTCTCGCCCTCTTTTTCAGCCCCTCTGTTTCTCACCCTCTGTTTCAGCCCCTCTGTTTCTCGCCCTCTGTTTCAGCCCCTCTGATTCAGCCCCTCTGTTTCAGCCCCTCTGTTTCTCCCCCTCTGTTCCAGCCCCTCTGTTTCTGCCCCTCTCTTTCAGCTACTCTGTTTCAGCCCCTCGGTTTCAGCCCCTCTGTTTCTCACCATCTGTTTCAGCCCCTTTGTTTCTCGCCCACTGTTTCAGCCCCTCTGTTTCATCCCCTCTGTTTCTCGCCCTCTGTTTCAACCCCTCTGTTTCTCGCCTTCTGTTTCAGCCCCTCTGATTCAGCCCTTCTGTTTCAGCCCCTCTGATTCAGCCCCTCTGTTTCAGCCCCTCTGTTTCAGCCCCTCTGTTTCAGCACCTCTGTTTCATCCCCTCTGTTTCTCGCCCTCTGTTTCTCACCCTCTGTTTTTCGCCCTCTGTTTCAGCCCCTCTGTTTCAGCCCCTCTGTTTCTCGCCCTCTGTTTCTGCAACTCTGTTTCTCGCCCTCTGTTTCAGCCCCTCTGTTTCTCGCCCTCTGTTTCAGCCCCTCTGATTCAGCCCCTCTGTTTCAGCCCCTCTGTTTCTCCCCCTCTGTTCCAGCCCCTCTGTTTCTGCCCCTCTCTTTCAGCCCCTCTGTTTCAGCCCCTCTGATTCAGCCCCTCTGATTCAGACCCACTCATTCAGCCCCTCTGTTTCAGGCCCTCTGTTTCAGCCCCTCTGTTTCTCTGCCTCTGTTTCTCACCCTCTGTTTCTCGCCCTCTGTTTCAGCCCCTCTGTTTTTCGCCCTCTGTTTCAGCCCCTCTGTTTCAGCCCCTCTGTTTCTCGCCCTCTGTTTCTGCCCCTCTGTTTCTCGCCCTCTGTTTCAGCCCCTCGGTTTCTTGCCCTCTGTTTCAGCCCCTCTGATTCAGCCCCTCTGTTTCATCCCCTCTGTTTCTCCCCCTCTGTTCCAGCCCCTCTGTTTCTGCCCCTCTCTTTCAGCCACTCTGTTTCAGCCCCTCTGATTCAGCCCCTCTGATTCAGCCCCACTCATTCAGCCCCTCTGTTTCAGCCCCTCTGTTTAAGCCCCTCTGTTTCTCGGCCTCTGTTTCTGCCCCTCTGTTTCAGCCCCTCGGTTTCAGCCCCTCTGTTTCTCGCCCTCTGTTTCAGCCCCTTTGTTTCTCGCCCACTGTTTCAGCCCCTCTGATTCAGCCCCTCTGTTTCAGCCCCTCTGTTTCAGCCCCTCTGTTTCTCGCTCTCATTTTCAGCCCCTCTGTTTCTCGCCCTCTGTTTCAGCCCCTCTGTTTCAGCCGCTCTGTTTCAGCCCCTCTGTTTCTCGCCCTCTGTTTCAGCCCCTCTGTTTCTCGCCCTCTGTTTCAGCCCCTCTGTTTCTCGCCCTCTGTTTCAGCCTCTCTGTTTCTCGCTCTCTGTTTCAGCCCCTCTGTTTCTTCCCCTCTGTTTCAGCCCCTCTATTTCAGCCCTTCTGTTTCAGCCCCTCTGTTTCAGCCCCTCTGATTCAGCCCCTCTGTTTCAGCCCCTCTGAATCAGCCCCTCTGATTCAGCCCCTCTGTTTCAGCCCCTCTGTGTCAGCCCCCCTGTTTCTCGCCCTCTTTTTCAGCCCCTCTGTTTCTCGCCCTCTGTTTCAGCCTCTCTGTTTTTTCGCCCTCTGTTTCAGCCCCTCTGATTCAGCCCCTGTGTTTCAGCCCCTCTGTTTCTCCCCCTCTGTTCCAGCCCCTCTGTTTCTGCCCCTCTCTTTCAGCCACTCTGTTTCAGCCCCTCTGATTCAGCCCCTCTGATTCAGCCCCTCTGTTTCACGCCCTCTTTTTCAGCCCCTCTGTTTCAGCCCCTCTGTTTCTCGGCCTCTGTTTCAGCCCCTCTGTTTTTCGCCCTCTTTTTCAGCCCCTCTGTTTCAGCCCGTCTGTTTCAGCCACTCTGTTTCTCGCCCTCTGTTTCAGCCCCTCTGTTTCTCGCTCTCTGTTTCAGCCACTCTGATTCAGCCCCTCCGTTTCAGCCCCTCTGAATCAGCCCCTCTGATTCAGCCCCTCTGTTTCAGCCCCTCTGTTTCAGCCCCTCTGTTTCTCGCCCTCTTTATCAGCGCCTCTGTTTCTCGCCCTCTGTTTCAGCCCATCTGTTTCTCGCCCTCTGTTTCAGCCTCTCTGTTTCTCGCCCTCTGTTTCAGCCCCTCTGTTTCAGCCCCTCTGTTTCAGCCCCTCTGTTTCTCGCCCTCTGTTTCAGCCCATCTGTTTCTCGCCCTCTGTTTCAGCCTCTCTGTTTCTCGCCCTCTGTTTCAGCCCCTCTGTTTCAGCCCCCCTGTTTCTCGCCCTCTGTTTCAGCACCTCTGTTTCTCGCCCTCTGTTTCAGCCCCTCAGATTCAGCCCCTCTCTTTCAGCCCCTCTGTTTCAGCCCCCCTCTTTCAGCCCCTCTGTTTCAGCCCGTCTGTTTCTCGCCCTCTGTTTCAGCCCCTCTGTTTCTCGCCCTCTGTTTCAGGCTCTCTGTTTCAGCCCGTCTGTTTCAGCCCCTCTGTTTCAGCCCCTCTGTTTCTCGCCCTCTATTTCAGCCCCTCTGTTTCTCGCCCTCGGTTTCAGCCCCTCTGTTTCTCGCCCTCTGTTTCAGCCCCTGTGTTTAAACCCCTCTGTTTCAGTCCCCCTTTTTCTCGCCCTCTGTTTCTCGCCCTCTGTTTCAGCCCCTCTGTTTCTCGCCCTCTGTTTCAGCCCCTCTGTTTCTTGCCCTCTGTTTCAGCCCCTCTGTGTCAGCCCCCCTGTTTCAGCCCCTCTGTTTCAGCCCGTCTCTTTCTCGCCCTCTGTTTCAGCCCCTCTGTTTCTCGCCCTCTGTTTCAGCCCATCTGTTTCTCGCCCTCTGTTTCAGCCTCTCTGTTTCTCGCCCTCTGTTTCAGCCCCTCTGTTTCAGCCCCTCTGTTTCAGCCCCTCTGTTTCAGCCCCTCTGTTTCTCGCCCTCTGTTTCAGCCCCTCTGTTTCAGCCCCTCTGTTTCAGCCCCTCTGTTTCTCGCCATCTGTTTCAGCCCATCTGTTTCTCGCCCTCTGTTTCAGCCTCTCTGTTTCTCGCCCTCTGTTTAAGCCCCTCTGTTTCAGCCCCCCTGTTTCTCGCCTCTGTTTCAGCACCTCTGTTTCTCGCCCTCTGTTTCAGCCCCTCTGATTCAGCCCCTCTCTTTCAGCCCCTCTGTTTCAGCCCCTCTCTTTCAGCCCCTCTGTTTCAGCCCGTCTGTTTCTCGCCCTCTGTTTCAGCCCCTCTGTTTCTCGCCCTCTGTTTCAGGCTCTCTGTTTCAGCCCGTCTGTTTCAGCCCCTCTGTTTCAGCCCCTCTGTTTCTCGCCCTCTGTTTCAGCCCCTCTGTTTCTCGCCCTCGGTTTCAGCCCCTCTGTTTCTCGCCCTCTGTTTCAGCCCCTGTGTTTAAACCCCTCTGTTTCAGTCCCCCTTTTTCTCGCCCTCTGTTTCTCGCCCTCTGTTTCAGCGCCTCTGTTTCTCGCCCTCTGTTTCAGCCCCTCTGTTTCTCGCCCTCTGTTTCAGCCCCTCTGTGTCAGCCCCCCTGTTTCAGCCCCTCTGTTTCAGCCCGTCTCTTTCTCGCCCTCTGTTTCAGCCCCTCTGTTTCTCGCCCTCTGTTTCAGCCCATCTGTTTCTCGCCCTCTGTTTCAGCCTCTCTGTTTCTCGCCCTCTGTTTCAGCCCCATTGTTTCAGCCCCTCTGTTTCAGCCCCTCTGTTTCAGCCCCTCTGTTTCTCGCCCTCTGTTTCAGCCCCTCTGTTTCTCGCCCTCTGTTTCAGCCCCTCTGTGTCAGCCCCCCTGTTTCAGCCCCTCTGTTTCAGCCCGTCTCTTTCTCGCCCTCTGTTTCAGCCCCTCTGTTTCTCGCCCTCTGTTTCAGCCCATCTGTTTCTCGCCCTCTGTTTCAGCCTCTCTGTTTCTCGCCCTCTGTTTCAGCCCCTCTGTTTCAGCCCCTCTGTTTCAGCCCCTCTGTTCCAGCCCCTCTGATTCAGCCCCTCTCTTTCAGCCCCTCTGATTCAGCCCCTCTGTTTCAGCCCCTCTGTTTCAGCCCCTCTGTTTCAGCCCCTCTGTTTCTGCCCGTCTGTTTCTCGCCCTCTGGTTCAGCCCCTCTGTTTCTCGCCCTCTGTTTCAGGCTCTCTGTTTCAGCCCGTCTGTTTCAGCCCCTCTGTTTCAGCCCCTCTGTTTCTCGCCCTCTGTTTCTCGCCCGCTGTTTCAGCCCGTTTGTTTCTCGCCCTCTGTTTCAGCCTCTCTGTTTCTCGCTCTCTGTTTCAGCCCCTCTGTTTCTTCCCCTCTGTTTCAGCCCCTCTATTTCAGCCCTTCTGTTTCAGCCCCTCTGTTTCAGCCCCTCTGATTCAGCCCCTCTGTTTCAGCCCCTCTGAATCAGCCCCTCTGATTCAGCCCCTCTGTTTCAGCCCCTCTGTGTCAGCCCCCCTGTTTCTCGCCCTCTTTTTCAGCCCCTCTGTTTCTCGCCCTCTGTTTCAGCCTCTCTGTTTTTTCGCCCTCTGTTTCAGCCCCTCTGATTCAGCCCCTGTGTTTCAGCCCCTCTGTTTCTCCCCCTCTGTTCCAGCCCCTCTGTTTCTGCCCCTCTCTTTCAGCCACTCTGTTTCAGCCCCTCTGATTCAGCCCCTCTGATTCAGCCCCACTCATTCAGCCCCTCTGTTTCAGCCCCTCTGTTTCAGCCCCTCTGTTTCTCGGCCTCTGTTTCAGCCCCTCTGTTTTTCGCCCTCTTTTTCAGCCCCTCTGTTTCAGCCCGTCTGTTTCAGCCACTCTGTTTCTCGCCCTCTGTTTCAGCCCCTCTGTTTCTCGATCTCTGTTTCAGCCACTCTGATTCAGCCCCTCCGTTTCAGCCCCTCTGAATCAGCCCCTCTGATTCAGCCCCTCTGTTTCAGCCCCTCTGTTTCAGCCCCTCTGTTTCTCGCCCTCTTTATCAGCGCCTCTGTTTCTCGCCCTCTGTTTCAGCCCATCTGTTTCTCGCCCTCTGTTTCAGCCTCTCTGTTTCTCGCCCTCTGTTTCAGCCCCTCTGTTTCAGCCCCTCTGTTTCAGCCCCTCTGTTTCAGCCCCTCTGTTTCTCGCCCTCTGTTTCAGCCCCTCTGTTTCTCGCCCTCTGTTTCAGCCCCTCTGTGTCAGCCCCCCTGTTTCAGCCCCTCTGTTTCAGCCCGTCTCTTTCTCGCCCTCTGTTTCAGCCCCTCTGTTTCTCGCCCTCTGTTTCAGCCCATCTGTTTCTCGCCCTCTGTTTCAGCCTCTCTGTTTCTCGCCCTCTGTTTCAGCCCCTCTGTTTCAGCCCCTCTGTTTCAGCCCCTCTGTTTCAGCCCCTCTGATTCAGCCCCTCTCTTTCAGCCCCTCTGATTCAGCCCCTCTGTTTCAGCCCCTCTGTTTCTGCCCGTCTGTTTCTCGCCCTCTGGTTCAGCCCCTCTGTTTCTCGCCCTCTGTTTCAGGCTCTCTGTTTCAGCCCGTCTGTTTCAGCCCCTCTGTTTCAGCCCCTCTGTTTCTCGCCCTCTGTTTCTCGCCCGCTGTTTCAGCCCGTTTGTTTCTCGCCCTCTGTTTCAGCCCCTCGGTTTCAGCCCCTCTGATTCAGCCCCTCTGATTCAGCCCCTCTGTTTCTCGTCCTCTGTTTCAGCACCTCTGTTTCAGCCCCTGTGTTTCAGCCCCTCTGTTTCTCGCCCTCTGTTTCAGCCCCACTGTTTCTCGGTCTCTGTTTCAGCCCCTCTGTTTCTCGCCCTATGTTTCAGCCCCTCTGTTTCAGCTCCTCTGGTTCTCGCCCTCTGTTTCAGCCCCTCTGTTTCAGCCCCACTGTTTCTCACCCTCTGTTTCAGCCCCTCTGTTTCTCGCCTTCTGTTTCAGCCCCTCTGATTCAGCCCCTCTGTTTCAGCCCCTCTGATTCAGCCCCTCTGTTTCAGCCCCTCTGTTTCAGCCCCTCTGTTTCAGCCCCTCTGTTTCATCCCCTCTGTTTCTCGCCCTCTGTTTCTCGCCCTCTGTTTCTCGCCCTCTGTTTCAGCCCCTCTGTTTTTCGCCCTCTGTTTCAGCCCCTCTGTTTCAGCCCCTCTGTTTCTCGCCCTCTGTTTCTGCCCCTCTGTTTCTCGCAATCTGATTCAGCCCCTCTGTTTCTCGCAGTCTGTATCAGCCCCTCTGATTCAGCCCCTCTGTTTCAGCCCCTCTGTTTCTCCCCCTCTGTTCCAGCCACTCTGTTTCAGCCCCTCTGATTCAGCCCCTCTGATTCAGCCCCACTCATTCAGCCCCTCTGTATCAGCCCCTCTGTTTCAGCCCCTCTGTTTCTCGGCCTCTGTTTCAGCCCCTCTGTTTTTCGCCCTCTTATTCAGCCCCTCTGTTTCAGCCCGTCTGTTTCAGCCACTCTGTTTCTCGCACTCTGTTTCAGCCCCTCTGTTTCTCACCCTCTGTTTCAGCCCCTCTGATTCAGCCCCTCTGTTTCAGCCCCTCTGAATAAGCCCCTCTGATTCAGACCCTCTGTTTCAGCCCCTCTGTTTCAGCCCCTCTGTTTCTTGCCCTCTTTTTCAGCTCCTCTGTTTCTCGCCCTCTGTTTCAGCCGCTCTGTTTCAGCCGCTCTGTTTCAGTCCCTCTGTTTCTCGCCCTCTGTTTCAGCCCCTCTGCTTCTCGCCCCCTGTTTCAGCCCCTCTGTTTCTCGCCCTCTGTTTCAGCCTCTCTGTTTCTCGCTCTCTGTTTCAGCCCCTCTGTTTCATCCCCTCTGTTTCAGCCCCTCTATTTCAGCCCCTCTGTTTCTCCCCCTCTGTTCCAGCCCCTCTGTTTCTGCCCCTCTCTTTCAGCCACTCTGTTTCAGCCCCTCTGATTCAGCCCCTCTGATTCAGCCCCTCTGTTTCACGCCCTCTTTTTCAGCCCCTCTGTTTCAGCCCCTCTGTTTCTCGGCCTCTGTTTCAGCCCCTCTGTTTTTCGCCCTCTTTTTCAGCCCCTCTGTTTCAGCCCGTCTGTTTCAGCCACTCTGTTTCTCGCCCTCTGTTTCAGCCCCTCTGTTTCTCGCTCTCTGTTTCAGCCACTCTGATTCAGCCCCTCCGTTTCAGCCCCTCTGAATCAGCCCCTCTGATTCAGCCCCTCTGTTTCAGCCCCTCTGTTTCAGCCCCTCTGTTTCTCGCCCTCTTTATCAGCGCCTCTGTTTCTCGCCCTCTGTTTCAGCCCATCTGTTTCTCGCCCTCTGTTTCAGCCTCTCTGTTTCTCGCCCTCTGTTTCAGCCCCTCTGTTTCAGCCCCTCTGTTTCAGCCCCTCTGTTTCTCGCCCTCTGTTTCAGCCCATCTGTTTCTCGCCCTCTGTTTCAGCCTCTCTGTTTCTCGCCCTCTGTTTCAGCCCCTCTGTTTCAGCCCCCCTGTTTCTCGCCCTCTGTTTCAGCACCTCTGTTTCTCGCCCTCTGTTTCAGCCCCTCAGATTCAGCCCCTCTCTTTCAGCCCCTCTGTTTCAGCCCCCCTCTTTCAGCCCCTCTGTTTCAGCCCGTCTGTTTCTCGCCCTCTGTTTCAGCCCCTCTGTTTCTCGCCCTCTGTTTCAGGCTCTCTGTTTCAGCCCGTCTGTTTCAGCCCCTCTGTTTCAGCCCCTCTGTTTCTCGCCCTCTATTTCAGCCCCTCTGTTTCTCGCCCTCGGTTTCAGCCCCTCTGTTTCTCGCCCTCTGTTTCAGCCCCTGTGTTTAAACCCCTCTGTTTCAGTCCCCCTTTTTCTCGCCCTCTGTTTCTCGCCCTCTGTTTCAGCCCCTCTGTTTCTCGCCCTCTGTTTCAGCCCCTCTGTTTCTCGCCCTCTGTTTCAGCCCCTCTGTGTCAGCCCCCCTGTTTCAGCCCCTCTGTTTCAGCCCGTCTCTTTCTCGCCCTCTGTTTCAGCCCCTCTGTTTCTCGCCCTCTGTTTCAGCCCATCTGTTTCTCGCCCTCTGTTTCAGCCTCTCTGTTTCTCGCCCTCTGTTTCAGCCCCTCTGTTTCAGCCCCTCTGTTTCAGCCCCTCTGTTTCAGCCCCTCTGTTTCTCGCCCTCTGTTTCAGCCCCTCTGTTTCAGCCCCTCTGTTTCAGCCCCTCTGTTTCTCGCCATCTGTTTCAGCCCATCTGTTTCTCGCCCTCTGTTTCAGCCTCTCTGTTTCTCGCCCTCTGTTTAAGCCCCTCTGTTTCAGCCCCCCTGTTTCTCGCCTCTGTTTCAGCACCTCTGTTTCTCGCCCTCTGTTTCAGCCCCTCTGATTCAGCCCCTCTCTTTCAGCCCCTCTGTTTCAGCCCCTCTCTTTCAGCCCGTCTGTTTCAGCCCGTCTGTTTCTCGCCCTCTGTTTCAGCCCCTCTGTTTCTCGCCCTCTGTTTCAGGCTCTCTGTTTCAGCCCGTCTGTTTCAGCCCCTCTGTTTCAGCCCCTCTGTTTCTCGCCCTCTGTTTCAGCCCCTCTGTTTCTCGCCCTCGGTTTCAGCCCCTCTGTTTCTCGCCCTCTGTTTCAGCCCCTGTGTTTAAACCCCTCTGTTTCAGTCCCCCTTTTTCTCGCCCCCTGTTTCAGCCCCTCTGTTTCAGCCCGTCTCTTTCTCGCCCTCTGTTTCAGCCCCTCTGTTTCTCGCCCTCTGTTTCAGCCCATCTGTTTCTCGCCCTCTGTTTCAGCCTCTCTGTTTCTCGCCCTCTGTTTCAGCCCCTCTGTTTCAGCCACTCTGTTTCAGCCCCTCTGTTTCAGCCCCTCTGTTTCTCGCCCTCTGTTTCAGCCCCTCTGTTTCAGCCCCTCTGTTTCAGCCCCTCTGTTTCTCGCCATCTGTTTCAGCCCATCTGTTTCTCGCTCTCTGTTTCAGCCTCTCTGTTTCTCGCCCTCTGTTTCAGCCCCTCTGTTTCAGCCCCCCTGTTTCTCGCCCTCTGTTTCAGCACCTCTGTTTCTCGCACTCTGTTTCAGCCCCTCTGATTCAGCCCCTCTCTTTCAGCCCCTCAGTTTCAGCCCCTCTCTTTCAGCCCCTCTGTTTCAGCCCGTCTGTTTCTCGCCCTCTGTTTCAGCCCCTCTGTTTCTCGCCCTCTGTTTCAGGCTCTCTGTTTCAGCCCGTCTGTTTCAGCCCCTCTGTTTCAGCCCCTCTGTTTCTCGCCCTCTGTTTCAGCCCCTCTGTTTCTCGCCCTCGGTTTCAGCCCCTCTGTTTCTCGCCCTCGGTTTCAGCCCCTGTGTTTAAACCCCTCTGTTTCAGTCCCCCTTTTTCTCGCCCTCTGTTTCTCGCCCTCTGTTTCAGCCCCTCTGTTTCTCGCCCTCTGTTTCAGCCCCTCTGTTTCTCGCCCTCTGTTTCAGCCCCTCTGTGTCAGCCCCCCTGTTTCAGCCCCTCTGTTTCAGCCCGTCTCTTTCTCGCCCTCTGTTTCAGCCCCTCTGTTTCTCGCCCTCTGTTTCAGCCCATCTGTTTCTCGCCCTCTGTTTCAGCCTCTCTGTTTCTCGCCCTCTGTTTCAGCCCCATTGTTTCAGCCCCTCTGTTTCAGCCCCTCTGTTTCAGCCCCTCTGTTTCTCGCCCTCTGTTTCAGCCCCTCTGTTTCTCGCCCTCTGTTTCAGCCCCTCTGTGTCAGCCCCCCTGTTTCAGCCCCTCTGTTTCAGCCCGTCTCTTTCTCGCCCTCTGTTTCAGCCCCTCTGTTTCTCGCCCTCTGTTTCAGCCCATCTGTTTCTCGCCCTCTGTTTCAGCCTCTCTGTTTCTCGCCCTCTGTTTCAGCCCCTCTGTTTCAGCCCCTCTGTTTCAGCCCCTCTGTTCCAGCCCCTCTGATTCAGCCCCTCTCTTTCAGCCCCTCTGATTCAGCCCCTCTGTTTCAGCCCCTCTGTTTCAGCCCCTCTGTTTCAGCCCCTCTGTTTCTGCCCGTCTGTTTCTCGCCCTCTGGTTCAGCCCCTCTGTTTCTCGCCCTCTGTTTCAGGCTCTCTGTTTCAGCCCGTCTGTTTCAGCCCCTCTGTTTCAGCCCCTCTGTTTCTCGCCCTCTGTTTCTCGCCCGCTGTTTCAGCCCGTTTGTTTCTCGCCCTCTGTTTCAGCCTCTCTGTTTCTCGCTCTCTGTTTCAGCCCCTCTGTTTCTTCCCCTCTGTTTCAGCCCCTCTATTTCAGCCCTTCTGTTTCAGCCCCTCTGTTTCAGCCCCTCTGATTCAGCCCCTCTGTTTCAGCCCCTCTGAATCAGCCCCTCTGATTCAGCCCCTCTGTTTCAGCCCCTCTGTGTCAGCCCCCCTGTTTCTCGCCCTCTTTTTCAGCCCCTCTGTTTCTCGCCCTCTGTTTCAGCCTCTCTGTTTTTTCGCCCTCTGTTTCAGCCCCTCTGATTCAGCCCCTGTGTTTCAGCCCCTCTGTTTCTCCCCCTCTGTTCCAGCCCCTCTGTTTCTGCCCCTCTCTTTCAGCCACTCTGTTTCAGCCCCTCTGATTCAGCCCCTCTGATTCAGCCCCACTCATTCAGCCCCTCTGTTTCAGCCCCTCTGTTTCAGCCCCTCTGTTTCTCGGCCTCTGTTTCAGCCCCTCTGTTTTTCGCCCTCTTTTTCAGCCCCTCTGTTTCAGCCCGTCTGTTTCAGCCACTCTGTTTCTCGCCCTCTGTTTCAGCCCCTCTGTTTCTCGATCGCTGTTTCAGCCACTCTGATTCAGCCCCTCCGTTTCAGCCCCTCTGAATCAGCCCCTCTGATTCAGCCCCTCTGTTTCAGCCCCTCTGTTTCAGCCCCTCTGTTTCTCGCCCTCTTTATCAGCGCCTCTGTTTCTCGCCCTCTGTTTCAGCCCATCTGTTTCTCGCCCTCTGTTTCAGCCTCTCTGTTTCTCGCCCTCTGTTTCAGCCCCTCTGTTTCAGCCCCTCTGTTTCAGCCCCTCTGTTTCAGCCCCTCTGTTTCTCGCCCTCTGTTTCAGCCCCTCTGTTTCTCGCCCTCTGTTTCAGCCCCTCTGTGTCAGCCCCCCTGTTTCAGCCCCTCTGTTTCAGCCCGTCTCTTTCTCGCCCTCTGTTTCAGCCCCTCTGTTTCTCGCCCTCTGTTTCAGCCCATCTGTTTCTCGCCCTCTGTTTCAGCCTCTCTGTTTCTCGCCCTCTGTTTCAGCCCCTCTGTTTCAGCCCCTCTGTTTCAGCCCCTCTGTTTCAGCCCCTCTGATTCAGCCCCTCTCTTTCAGCCCCTCTGATTCAGCCCCTCTGTTTCAGCCCCTCTGTTTCTGCCCGTCTGTTTCTCGCCCTCTGGTTCAGCCCCTCTGTTTCTCGCCCTCTGTTTCAGGCTCTCTGTTTCAGCCCGTCTGTTTCAGCCCCTCTGTTTCAGCCCCTCTGTTTCTCGCCCTCTGTTTCTCGCCCGCTGTTTCAGCCCGTTTGTTTCTCGCCCTCTGTTTCAGCCCCTCGGTTTCAGCCCCTCTGATTCAGCCCCTCTGATTCAGCCCCTCTGTTTCTCGTCCTCTGTTTCAGCACCTCTGTTTCAGCCCCTGTGTTTCAGCCCCTCTGTTTCTCGCCCTCTGTTTCAGCCCCACTGTTTCTCGGTCTCTGTTTCAGCCCCTCTGTTTCTCGCCCTATGTTTCAGCCCCTCTGTTTCAGCCCCTCTGTTTCAGCTCCTCTGGTTCTCGCCCTCTGTTTCAGCCCCTCTGTTTCAGCCCCACTGTTTCTCACCCTCTGTTTCAGCCCCTCTGTTTCTCGCCTTCTGTTTCAGCCCCTCTGATTCAGCCCCTCTGTTTCAGCCCCTCTGATTCAGCCCCTCTGTTTCAGCCCCTCTGTTTCAGCCCCTCTGTTTCAGCCCCTCTGTTTCATCCCCTCTGTTTCTCGCCCTCTGTTTCTCGCCCTCTGTTTCTCGCCCTCTGTTTCAGCCCCTCTGTTTTTCGCCCTCTGTTTCAGCCCCTCTGTTTCAGCCCCTCTGTTTCTCGCCCTCTGTTTCTGCCCCTCTGTTTCTCGCAATCTGATTCAGCCCCTCTGTTTCTCGCAGTCTGTATCAGCCCCTCTGATTCAGCCCCTCTGTTTCAGCCCCTCTGTTTCTCCCCCTCTGTTCCAGCCACTCTGTTTCAGCCCCTCTGATTCAGCCCCTCTGATTCAGCCCCACTCATTCAGCCCCTCTGTATCAGCCCCTCTGTTTCAGCCCCTCTGTTTCTCGGCCTCTGTTTCAGCCCCTCTGTTTTTCGCCCTCTTATTCAGCCCCTCTGTTTCAGCCCGTCTGTTTCAGCCACTCTGTTTCTCGCACTCTGTTTCAGCCCCTCTGTTTCTCACCCTCTGTTCCAGCCCCTCTGATTCAGCCCCTCTGTTTCAGCCCCTCTGAATCAGCCCCTCTGATTCAGCCCCTCTGTTTCAGCCCCTCTGTTTCTTGCCCTCTTTTTCAGCTCCTCTGTTTCTCGCCCTCTGTTTCAGCCGCTCTGTTTCAGCCGCTCTGTTTCAGTCCCTCTGTTTCTCGCCCTCTGTTTCAGCCCCTCTGCTTCTCGCCCCCTGTTTCAGCCCCTCTGTTTCTCGCCCTCTGTTTCAGCCTCTCTGTTTCTCGCTCTCTGTTTCAGCCCCTCTGTTTCATCCCCTCTGTTTCAGCCCCTCTATTTCAGCCCCTCTGTTTCAGCCCCTCTGATTCAGCCCCTCTGTTTCAGCCACACTGAATCAGCCCCTCTGATTCAGCCCCTCTGTTTCAGCCCCTCTGTTTCAGCCCCTCTGTTTCTCGCCCTCTTTTTCAGCCCCTCTGTTTCTCACCCTCTGTTTCAGCCCCTCTGTTTCTCGCCCTCTGTTTCAGCCCCTCTGATTCAGCCCCTCTGTTTCAGCCCCTCTGTTTCTCCCCCTCTGTTCCAGCCCCTCTGTTTCTGCCCCTCTCTTTCAGCTACTCTGTTTCAGCCCCTCTGTTTCAGCCCCTC
This sequence comes from Chiloscyllium punctatum, assembly GCF_047496795.1. Taxonomy (NCBI): domain Eukaryota; kingdom Metazoa; phylum Chordata; class Chondrichthyes; order Orectolobiformes; family Hemiscylliidae; genus Chiloscyllium; species Chiloscyllium punctatum. The sequence continues at coordinate 28,591,199 of NC_092759.1, read as the reverse complement.
TTTTTCTCGGCCTCTGTTTCTGCCCCTCTGTTTCTCGCCCTCTTTTTCAGCCCCTCTGTTTCAGCCCGTCTGTTTCAGACACTCTGTTTCTCGCCCTCTGTTTCAGCCCCACTGTTTCTCGCCCACTGTTTCAGCCCCTCTGATTCAGCCCCTCTGTTTCAGCCGCTCTGAATCAGCCCCTCTGATTCAGCCCCTCTGTTTCAGCCCCTCTGTTTCAGCCCCTCTGTTTCTCGCCCTCTTTTTCAGCGCCTCTGTTTCTCGCCCTCTGTTTCAGCCCCTCTGTTTCAGCCGCTCTGTTTCAGCCCCTCTGTTTCTCGCCCTCTGTTTCAGCCCCTCTGTTTCTCGCCCTCTGTTTCAGCCTCTCTGTTTCTCGCCCTCTGTTTCAGCCCCTCTGTTTCATCCCCTCTGTTTCAGCCCCTCTGTTTCAGCCCCTCTGTTTCTCGCCGTCTGTTTCAGCCCCTCTGTTTCTCGCCCTCTGTTTCAGCCCCTCTGTTTCTCGCCCTCTGTTTCAGCCCCTCTGTTTCAGCCCCTCTGTTTCAGTCCCTCTGTTTCTCGCCCACTGTTTCTCGCCCTCGGTTTCAGCCCCTCTGTTTCTCGCCCTCTGTTTCAGCCCATCTGTTTCTCGCCCTCTGTTTCAGCCTCTCTGTTTCTCGCCCTCTGTTTCAGCCCCTCTGTTTCAGCCCCCCTGTTTCTCGCCCTCTGTTTCAGCACCTCTGTTTCTCGCCCTCTGTTTCAGCCCCTCTGATTCAGCCCCTGTCTTTCAGCCCCTCTGATTCAGCCCCTCTGTTTCAGCCCCTCTGTTTCAGCCCCTCTCTTTCAGCCCCTCTGTTTCAGACCGTCTGTTTCTCGCCCTCTGTTTCAGCCCCTCTGTTTCTCGCCCTCTGTTTCAGGCTCTCTGTTTCAGCCCGTCTGTTTCAGCCCCTCTGTTTCAGCCCCTCTGTTTCTCGCCCTCTGTTTCAGCCCCTATGTTTCTCGCCCTCGGTTTCAGCCCCTCTGTTTCTCGCCCTCTGTTTCAGCCCCTGTGTTTAAACCCCTCTGTTTCAGTCCCTCTTTTTCTCGCCCTCTGTTTCTCACCCTCTGTTTCAGCCCCTCTGTTTCTCACCCTCTGTTTCAGCCCCTCTGTTTCTCGCCCTCTGTTTCAGCCCCTCTGTTTCAGCCCCCCTGTTTCAGCCCCTCTGTTTCAGCCCGTCTCTTTCTCGCCCTCTGTTTCTCGCCCTCTGTTTCTCGCCCTCTGTTTCAGCCCCTCTGTTTTTCGCCCTCTGTTTCAGCCCCTCTGTTTCAGCCCCTCTGTTTCTCGCCCTCTGTTTCTGCCCCTCTGTTTCTCGCAATCTGATTCAGCCCCTCTGTTTCTCGCAGTCTGTATCAGCCCCTCTGATTCAGCCCCTCTGTTTCAGCCCCTCTGTTTCTCCCCCTCTGTTCCAGCCACTCTGTTTCAGCCCCTCTGATTCAGCCCCTCTGATTCAGCCCCACTCATTCAGCCCCTCTGTATCAGCCCCTCTGTTTCAGCCCCTCTGTTTCTCGGCCTCTGTTTCAGCCCCTCTGTTTTTCGCCCTCTTATTCAGACCCTCTGTTTCAGCCCGTCTGTTTCAGCCACTCTGTTTCTCGCACTCTGTTTCAGCCCCTCTGTTTCTCACCCTCTGTTTCAGCCCCTCTGATTCAGCCCCTCTGTTTCAGCCCCTCTGAATCAGCCCCTCTGATTCAGACCCTCTGTTTCAGCCCCTCTGTTTCAGCCCCTCTGTTTCTTGCCCTCTTTTTCAGCTCCTCTGTTTCTCGCCCTCTGTTTCAGCCGCTCTGTTTCAGCCGCTCTGTTTCAGCCCCTCTGTTTCTCGCCCTCTGTTTCAGCCCCTCTGCTTCTCGCCCCCTGTTTCAGCCCGTCTGTTTCTCGCCCTCTGTTTCAGCCTCTCTGTTTCTCGCTCTCTGTTTCAGCCCCTCTGTTTCATCCCCTCTGTTTCAGCCCCTCTATTTCAGCCCCTCAGTTTCAGCCCCTCTGATTCAGCCCCTCTGTTTCAGCCACTCTGAATCAGCCCCTCTGATTCAGCCCCTCTGTTTCAGCCCCTCTGTTTCAGCCCCTCTGTTTCTCGCCCTCTTTTTCAGCGCCTCTGTTTCTCGCCCTCTGTTTCAGCCCCTCTGATTCAGCCCCTCTGTTTCAGCCCCTCTGTTTCTCCCCCTCTGTTCCAGCCCCTCTGTTTCTGCCCCTCTCTTTCAGCCACTCTGTTTCAGCCCCTCTGATTCAGCCCCTCTGATTCAGCCCCACTCATTCAGCCCCTCTGTTTCAACCCCTCTGTTTCTCGGCCTCTGTTTCTGCCCCTCTGTTTTTCGCCCTCTTTTTCAGCCCCTCTGTTTCAGCCCGTCTGTTTCAGACACTCTGTTTCTCGCCCTCTGTTTCAGCCCCACTGTTTCTCGCCCACTGTTTCAGCCCCTCTGATTCAGCCCCTCTGTTTCAGCCGCTCTGAATCAGCCCCTCTGATTCAGCCCCTCTGTTTCAGCCCCTCTGTTTCAGCCCCTCTGTTTCTCGCCCTCTTTTTCAGCGCCTCTGTTTCTCGCCCTCTGTTTCAGCCCCTCTGTTTCAGCCGCTCTGTTTCAGCCCCTCTGTTTCTCGCCCTCTGTTTCAGCCCCTCTGTTTCTCGACCTCTGTTTCAGCCTCTCTGTTTCTCGCCCTCTCTTTCAGCCCCTCTGTTTCATCCCCTCTGTTTCAGCCCCTCTGTTTCAGCCCCTCTGTTTCTCGCCCTCTGTTTCAGCCCCTCTGTTTCTCGCCCTCTGTTTCAGCCCCTCTGTTTCTCGCCCTCTGTTACAGCCCCTCTGTTTCAGCCCTTCTGTTTCAGTCCCTCTGTTTCTCGCCCACTGTTTCTCGCCCTTGGTTTCAGCCCCTCTGTTTCTCGCCCTCTGTTTCAGCCCATCTGTTTCTCGCCCTCTGTTTCAGCCTCTCTGTTTCTCGCCCTCTGTTTCAGCCCCTCTGTTTCAGCCCCCCTGTTTCTCGCCCTCTGTTTCAGCACCTCTGTTTCTCGCCCTCTGTTTCAGGCCCTCTGATTCAGCCCCTCTCTTTCAGCCCCTCTGATTCAGCCCCTCTGTTTCAGCCCCTCTGTTTCAGCCCCTCTCTTTCAGCCCCTCTGTTTCAGACCGTCTGTTTCTCGCCCTCTGTTTCAGCCCCTCTGTTTCTCGCCCTCTGTTTCAGGCTCTCTGTTTCAGCCCGTCTGTTTCAGCCCCTCTGTTTCAGCCCCTCTGTTTCTCGCCCTCTGTTTCAGCCCCTCTGTTTCTCGCCCTCGGTTTCAGCCCCTCTGTTTCTCGCCCTCTGTTTCAGCCCCTGTGTTTAAACCCCTCTGTTTCAGTCCATCTTTTTCTCGCCCTCTGTTTCTCACCCTCTGTTTCAGCCCCTCTGTTTCTCCCTCTCTGTTTCAGCCCCTCTGTTTCTCGCCCTCTGTTTCAGCCCCTCTGTTTCAGCCCCCCTGTTTCAGCCCCTCTGTTTCAGCCCGTCTCTTTCTCGCCCTCTGTTTCAGCCCCTCTGTTTCTCGCCCTCTGTTTCAGCCCATCTGATTCTCGCCCTCTGTTTCAGCCTCTCTGTTTCTCGCCCTCTGTTTCAGCCCCTCTGTTTCAGCCCCTCTGTTTCTCACCCTCTGTTTCAGCTCCTCTGTTTCTCGCCCTCTGTTTCAGCCCCTCTGATTCAGCCCCTCTCTTTCAGCCCCTCTGATTCAGACCCTCTGTTTCAGCCCCTCTGTTTCAGCCCCTCTGTTTCTGCCCGTCTGTTTCTCGCCCTCTGGTTCAGCCCCTCTGTTTCTCGCCCTCTGTTTCAGGCTCTCTGTTTCAGCCCGTCTGTTTCAGCCCCTCTGTTTCAGCCCCTCTGTTTCTCGCCCTCTGTTTCTCGCCCGCTGTTTCAGCCCGTTTGTTTCTCGCCCTCTGTTTCAGCCTCTCGGTTTCAGCCCCTCTGATTCAGCCCCTCTGATTCAGCCCCTCTGTTTCTCGTCCTCTGTTTCAGCACCTCTCTTTCAGCCCCTGTGTTTCAGCCCCTCTGTTTCTCGCCCTCTGTTTCAGCCCCACTGTTTCTCGGTCTCTGTTTCAGCCCCTCTGTTTCTCGCCCTCTGTTTCAGCCCCTCTGTTTCAGCCCCTCTGTTTCAGCTCCTCTGGTTCTCGCCCTCTGTTTCAGCCCCTCTGTTTCTCGCCCTCTGTTTCAGCCCCTTTGTTTCTCGCCCTCTGTTTCAGCCCCTCTGTTTCAGCCCCACTGTTTCTCACCCTCTGTTTCAGCCCCTCTGTTTCTAGCATTCTGTTTCAGCCCCTCTGATTCAGCCCCTCTCTTTCAGCCCCTCTGATTCAGCCCCTCTGTTTCAGCCCCTCTGTTTCAGCCCCTCTGTTTCAGCCCCTCTGTTTCAGCCCCTCTGTTTCTCGCCCTCTGTTTCTCGCCCTCTGTTTCTCGCCCTCTGTTTCAGCCCCTCTGTTTCTCGCCCTCTGTTTCTGCCCCTCTGTTTCTCGCCCTCTGTTACAGCCACTCTGTTTCTCGCACTCTGTTTCAGCCCCTCTGATTCAGCCCCTCTGTTTCAGCCCCTCTGTTTCTCCCCCTCGGTTCCAGCCACTCTGTTTCAGCCCCTCTGATTCAGCCCCTCTGATTCAGCCCCACTCATTCAGCCCCTCTGTATCAGCCGCTCTGTTTCAGCCCCTCTGTTTCTCGGCCTCTGTTTCAGCCCCTCTGTTTTTCGCCCTCTTTTTCAGCCCCTCTGTTTCTCGCACTCTGTTTCAGCCCCTCTGTTTCTCACCCTCTGTTTCAGCCCCTCTGATTCAGCCCCTCTGTTTCAGCCCCTCTGAATCAGCCCCTCTGATTCAGACCCTCTGTTTCAGCCCCTCTGTTTTAGCCCCTCTGTTTCTCGCCCTCTTTTTCAGCCCCTCTGTTTCTCGCCCTCTGTTTCCGCCCCTCTGTTTCAGCCGCTCTGTTTCAGCCCCTCTGCTTCTCGCCCTCTGTTTCAGCCCCTCTGTTTCTCGCCCCCTGTTTCAGCCCGTCTTTTTCTCGCCCTCTGTTTCAGCCTCTCTGTTTCTCGCTCTCTGTTTCAGCCCCTCTGTTTCATCCCCTCTGTTTCAGCCCCTCTATTTCAGCCCCTCTGTTTCAGCCCCTCTGATTCAGCCCCTCTGTTTCAGCCACTCTGAATCAGCCCCTCTGATTCAGCCCCTCTGTTTCAGCCCCTCTGTTTCTCGCCCTCTTTTTCAGCCCCTCTGTTTCTCGCCCTCTGTTTCAGCCCCTCTGTTTATCGCCCTCTGTTTCAGACCCTCTGATTCAGCCCCTCTGTTTCAGCCCCTCTGTTTCTCCCCCTCTGTTCCAGCCCCTCTGTTTCTGCCCCTCTCTTTCAGCCACTCTGTTTCAGCCCCTCTGTTTCAGCCCCTCTGTTTCTCGGCCTCTGTTTCTGCCCCTCTGTTTTTCGCCCTCTTTTTCCGCCCCTCTGTTTCAGCCCGTCTGTTTCAGACACTCTGTTTCTCGCCCTCTGTTTCAGCCCGACTGTTTCTCGCCCACTGTTTCAGCCGCTCTGATTCAGCCCTTCTGTTTCAGCCGCTCTGAATCAGCCCCTCTGATTCAGCCCCTCCGTTTCAGCCCCTCTGTTTCAGCCCCTCTGTTTCTCGCCCTCTTTTTCAGCGCCGCTGTTTCTCGCCCTCTGTTTCAGCCCCTCTGTTTCAGCCGCTCTGTTTCAGCCCCTCTGTTTCTCGCCCTCTGTTTCAGCCCCTCTGTTTCTCGCCCTCTGTTTCAGCCTCTCTGTTTCTCACCCTCTGTTTCAGCCCCTCTGTTTCATCCCCTCTGTTTCAGCCCCTCTGTTTCAGCCCCTCTGTTTCTCGCCCTCTGTTTCAGCCCCTCTGTTTCCCGCCGTCTGTTTCAGCCCCTCTGTTTCTCGCCCTCTGTTTCAGCTCCTCTGATTCAGCCCCTCTTTTTCAGCCCCTCTGATTCAGCCCCTCTGTTTCAGCCCCTCTATTTCAGCCCCTCTGTTTCAGCCCCTCTGTTTCATCCCCTCTGTATCTCGCCCTCTGTTTCTCACCCACTGATTCTCGCCCTTTGTTTCAGCCCCTATGTTTCTCGCCCTCTGTTTCAGCCCCTCTGTTTCAGCCCCTCTGTTTCAGCCCCTCTGTTTCTCACCCTCTGTTTCAGCCCCTCTGATTCAGCCGCTCTGTTTCATCCCCTCTGTTTCTCGCCCTCTGTTTCTCACCCTCTGATTCTCGCCCTCTGTTTCAGCCCCTATGTTTCTCGCCCTCTGTTTCAGCCCCTCTGTTTCAGCCCCTCTGTTTCAGCCCCTGTGTTTCTCGCCCTCTGTTTCAGCCCCTCTGTTTCAGCCCCTCTGTTTCAGTCCCTCTGTTTCTCGCCCACTGTTTCTCGCCCTCTGTTTCAGCCCCTCTGTTTCAGCCCCTCTGTTTCAGCCCCTCTGTTTCTCGCACTCTGTTTCAGCCCCTCTCTTTCTCGCCCTCTGTATCAGCCCCTCTGTTTCGGTCCCTCTGTTTCAGCCCCTCTGTTTCAGCCCCTCTGTTTCTCGCCCTCTGTTTCTCGCCCTCTGTTTCAGCCCCTCTGTTACTCCCCCTCTGTTTCAGCCCCTCTGTTTCAGCCCCTCTGATTCAGCCCCACTGATTCAACTCCTCTGTTTCTCGCCCTCTGTTTCAGCCCCTCTGTTTCTCACCCTCTCTTTCAGCCACTCTGTTTCTCGCCCTCTGTTTCAGCCTCTCTGTTTCTCGCCCTCTGTTTCAGCCCCTCTGTTTCAGCCCCTCTGTTTCTCGCCCTCTGTTTCAGCCCCTCTGTTTCTCGCCCTCTGTATCAGCCCCTCTGTTTCAGCCCCTGTGATTCAGCCCCTCTGATTCAGCCCCTCTGTTTCAGCCCCTCTGATTCAGCCCCTCTGATTCAGCCCCTCTGTTTCTCGCCATCTGTTTCAGCCCCTCTGTTTCAGCTCTTCTGTTTCAGCCCCTCTGTTTCAGCCCCTCTGATTCAGCCCCTCTGTTTCTCGCCCTCTGTTTCAGCCCCTCTGTTTCAGCCCCTCTGTTTCAGTCCCTCTGTTTCTCGCCCACTGTTCTCGCCCTCTGTTTCAGCCCCTCTGTTTCAGCCCCTCTGTTTCAGCCCCTCTGTTTCTCGCCCTCTGTTTCAGCCTCTCTGTTTCTCGCCCTCTGTTTCAGCCCCTCTGTTTCAGCCCCTCTGTTTCAGCCCCTCTGTTTCAGCCCCTCTGTTTCATCCCCTCTGTTTCTCGCCCTCTGTTTCTCACCATCTGATTCTCGCCCTCTGTTTCAGCCCCTATGTTTTTCGCCCTCTGTTTCAGCCCCTCTGTTTCAGCCCCTCTGTTTCTCACCCAGTGTTTCAGCCCCTATGATTCAGCCCCTCTGATTCAGCCCCACTCATTCAGCCTTTCTGTTTCAGCCCCTCTGTTTCTCGCCCTCTGTTTCAGCCCCTCTGTTACTCGCCCTCTGTTTCAGCCCCTCTGTTTCAGCCCCTCTGTTTCAGTCCCTCTGTTTCTCGCCCTCTGTTTCTCGCCATCGTTTTCAGCCACTCTGTTTCTCGCCCTCTGTTTCAGCCCCACTGTTTCTCGCCCTCTGTTTCAGCCACTCTGTTTCAGCACCTCTGTTTCAGCCGCTCTGTTTCAGCCCCTCTGTTTCTCGCCCTCTGTTTCAGCCCCTCTGTTTCTCGCCCTCGGTTTCAGCCTCTCTGTTTCTCGCTCTCTGTTTCAGCCCCTCTGTTTCCGCCCCTCTGTTTCAGCCGCTCTGTTTCTCGCCGTCTGTTTCAGCCCCTCTGTTTCAGCCCCTCTGTTTCAGCCGCTCTGTTTCTCGCCCTCTGTATCAGCCCCTCTGTTTCAGTCCCTCTGTTTCAGCCCCTCTGTTTCTCGCACTCTGTTTCTCGCCCTCTGTTTCAGCCCCTCTGTTTCTCGCCCTCTGTTTCAGCCCCTCTGTTTCAGCCCCTCTGATTCAGCCCCTCTGATTCAACCCCTCTTTTTCTCGCCCTCTGTTTCTCGCCCTCTGTTTCAGCCCCTCTGTTTCTCGCCCTCTGTTTCAGCCCCTCTGTTTCAGCCCCTCTGTTTCAGCCCCTCTGTTTCAGCCCCTCTCTTTCTCGCCCTCTGTTTCAGCCCCTCTGTTTCTCGCCCTCTGTTTCAGCCCATCTGTTTCTCGCCCTCTGTTTCAGCCTCTCTGTTTCTCGCCCTCTGTTTCAGCCCCTCTGTTTCAGCCCCTCTGTTTCTCGCCCTCTGTTTCAGCCCCTCTGTTTCTCACCCTCTGTTTCAGCCCCTCTGATTCAGCCCCTCTCTTTCAGCCCCTCTAATTCAGCCCCTCTGTTTCAGCCCCTCTGTTTCAGCCCCTCTGTTTTAGCCCCTCTGTTTCAGCCCATCTGTTTCTCGCCCTCTGTTTCAGCCCCGCTGTTTCTCGCCCTCTGTTTCAGGCTCTCTGTTTCAGCCCGTCTGTTTCAGCCCCTCTGTTTCAGCCCTCTGTTTCTCGCCCTCTTTTTCTCGCCCGCTGTTTCTGCCCGTTTGTTACTCGCCCTCTGTTTCAGCCCCTCTGTTTCAGCCCCTCTGATTCAGCCCCTCTGATTCAGCCCCTCTGTTTCTCGTCCTCTGTTTCAGCCCCTCTGTTTCAGACCCTCTGTTTCTCGCCCTCTGTTTCAGCCACACTGTTTCTCGGCCTCTGTTTCACCCCTCTGTTTCTCGCCCTATGTTTCAGCCCCTCTGTTTCAGCCCCGCTGTTTCTGCTCCTCTGTTTCTCGCCCTCTGTTACAGCCCCTCTGTTTCTCGCCCTCTGTTTCAGCCCCTCTGTTTCAGCCCCTCGGTTTCAGCCCCTCTGTTTCTCGCCCTCTGTTTCAGCCCCTTTGTTTCTCGCCCACTGTTTCAGCCCCTCTGTTTCATCCCCTCTGTTTCTCGCCCTCTGTTTCAACCCCTCTGTTTCTCTCCTTCTGTTTCAGCCCCTCTGTTTTTCGCCCTCTGTTTCAGCCCCTCTGTTTCAGCCCCTCTGTTTCTCGCCCTCTGTTTCTGCAACTCTGTTTCTCGCCCTCTGTTTCAGCCCCTCTGTTTCTCGCCCTCTGTTTCAGCCCCTCTGATTCAGCCCCTCTGTTTCAGCCCCTCTGTTTCTCCCCCTCTGTTCCAGCCCCTCTGTTTCTGCCCCTCTCTTTCAGCCCCTCTGTTTCAGCCCCTCTGATTCAGCCCCTCTGATTCAGACCCACTCATTCAGCCCCTCTGTTTCAGCCCCTCTGTTTCAGCCCCTCTGTTTCTCTGCCTCTGTTTCTCACCCTCTGTTTCTCGCCCTCTGTTTCAGCCCCTCTGTTTTTCGCCCTCTGTTTCAGCCCCTCTGTTTCAGCCCCTCTGTTTCTCGCCCTCTGTTTCTGCCCCTCTGTTTCTCGCCCTCTGTTTCAGCCCCTCGGTTTCTTGCCCTCTGTTTCAGCCCCTCTGATTCAGCCCCTCTGTTTCAGCCCCTCTGTTTCTCCCCCTCTGTTCCAGCCCCTCTGTTTCTGCCCCTCTCTTTCAGCCACTCTGTTTCAGCCCCTCTGATTCAGCCCCTCTGATTCAGCCCCACTCATTCAGCCCCTCTGTTTCAGCCCCTCTGTTTAAGCCCCTCTGTTTCTCGGCCTCTGTTTCTGCCCCTCTGTTTCAGCCCCTCGGTTTCAGCCCGTCTGTTTCTCGCCCTCTGTTTCAGCCCCTTTGTTTCTCGCCCACTGTTTCAGCCCCTCTGATTCAGCCCCTCTGTTTCAGCCCCTCTGTTTCAGCCCCTCTGTTTCTCGCTCTCATTTTCAGCCACTCTGTTTCTCGCCCTCTGTTTCAGCCCCTCTGTTTCATCCGCTCTGTTTCAGCCCCTCTGTTTCTCGCCCTCTGTTTCAGCCCCTCTGTTTCTCGCCCTCTGTTTCAGCCCCTCTGTTTCTCGCCCTCTGTTTCAGCCTCTCTGTTTCTCGCTCTCTGTTTCAGCCCCTCTGTTTCTTCCCCTCTGTTTCAGCCCCTCTATTTCAGCCCCTCTGTTTCAGCCCCTCTGTTTCAGCCCCTCTGATTCAGCCCCTCTGCTTCAGCCCCTCTGAATCAGCCCCTCTGATTCAGCCCCTCTGTTTCAGCCCCTCTGTGTCAGCCCCCCTGTTTCTCGCCCTCTTTTTCAGCCCCTCTGTTTCTCGCCCTCTGTTTCAGCCTCTCTGTTTTTTCGCCCTCTGTTTCAGCCCCTCTGATTCAGCCCCTGTGTTTCAGCCCCTCTGTTTCTCCCCCTCTGTTCCAGCCCCTCTGTTTCTGCCCCTCTCTTTCAGCCACTCTGTTTCAGCCCCTCTGATTCAGCCCCTCTGATTCAGCCCCTCTGTTTCACGCCCTCTTTTTCAGCCCCTCTGTTTCAGCCCCTCTGTTTCTCGGCCTCTGTTTCAGCCCCTCTGTTTTTCGCCCTCTTTTTCAGCCCCTCTGTTTCAGCCCGTCTGTTTCAGCCACTCTGTTTCTCGCCCTCTGTTTCAGCCCCTCTGTTTCTCGCTCTCTGTTTCAGCCACTCTGATTCAGCCCCTCCGTTTCAGCCCCTCTGAATCAGCCCCTCTGATTCAGCCCCTCTGTTTCAGCCCCTCTGTTTCAGCCCCTCTGTTTCTCGCCCTCTTTATCAGCGCCTCTGTTTCTCGCCCTCTGTTTCAGCCCATCTGTTTCTCGCCCTCTGTTTCAGCCTCTCTGTTTCTCGCCCTCTGTTTCAGCCCCTCTGTTTCAGCCCCTCTGTTTCAGCCCCTCTGTTTCTCGCCATCTGTTTCAGCCCATCTGTTTCTCGCCCTCTGTTTCAGCCTCTCTGATTCTCGCCCTCTGTTTCAGCCCCTCTGTTTCAGCCCCCCTGTTTCTCGCACTCTGTTTCAGCACCTCTGTTTCTCGCCCTCTGTTTCAGCCCCTCAGATTCAGCCCCTCTCTTTCAGCCCCTCTGTTTCAGCCCCCCTCTTTCAGCCCCTCTGTTTCAGCCCGTCTGTTTCTCGCCCTCTGTTTCAGCCCCTCTGTTTCTCGCCCTCTGTTTCAGGCTCTCTGTTTCAGCCCCTCTGTTTCAGCCCCTCTGTTTCAGCCCCTCTGTTTCTCGCCCTCTGTTTCAGCCCCTCTGTTTCTCGCCCTCGGTTTCAGCCCCTCTGTTTCTCGCCCTCTGTTTCAGCCCCTGTGTTTAAACCCCTCTGTTTCAGTCCCCCTTTTTCTCGCCCTCTGTTTCTCGCCCTCTGTTTCAGCCCCTCTGTTTCTCGCCCTCTGTTTCAGCCCCTCTGTTTCTCGCCCTCTGTTTCAGCCCCTCTGTGTCAGCCCCCCTGTTTCAGCCCCTCTGTTTCAGCCCGTCTCTTTCTCGCCCTCTGTTTCAGCCCCTCTGTTTCTCGCCCTCTGTTTCAGCCCATCTGTTTCTCGCCCTCTGTTTCAGCCTCTCTGTTTCTCGCCCTCTGTTTCAGCCCCTCTGTTTCAGCCCCTCTGTTTCAGCCCCTCTGTTTCAGCCCCTCTGTTTCTCGCCCTCTGTTTCAGCCCCTCTGTTTCAGCCCCTCTGTTTCAGCCCCTCTGTTTCTCGCCATCTGTTTCAGCCCATCTGTTTCTCGCTCTCTGTTTCAGCCTCTCTGTTTCTCGCCCTCTGTTTCAGCCCCTCTGTTTCAGCCCCCCTGTTTCTCGCCCTCTGTTTCAGCACCTCTGTTTCTCGCCCTCTGTTTCAGCCCCTCTGATTCAGCCCCTCTCTTTCAGCCCCTCTGTTTCAGCCCCTCTCTTTCAGCCCCTCTGTTTCAGCCCGTCTGTTTCTCGCCCTCTGTTTCAGCCCCTCTGTTTCTCGCCCTCTGTTTCAGGCTCTCTGTTTCAGCCCGTCTGTTTCAGCCCCTCTGTTTCAGCCCCTCTGTTTCTCGCCCTCTGTTTCAGCCCCTCTGTTTCTCGCCCTCGGTTTCAGCCCCTCTGTTTCTCGCCCTCTGTTTCAGCCCCTGTGTTTAAACCCCTCTGTTTCAGTCCCCCTTTTTCTCGCCCTCTGTTTCTCGCCCTCTGTTTCAGCCCCTCTGTTTCTCGCCCTCTGTTTCAGCCCCTCTGTTTCTCGCCCTCTGTTTCAGCCCCTCTGTGTCAGCCCCCCTGTTTCAGCCCCTCTGTTTCAGCCCGTCTCTTTCTCGCCCTCTGTTTCAGCCCCTCTGTTTCTCGCCCTCTGTTTCAGCCCATCTGTTTCTCGCCCTCTGTTTCAGCCTCTCTGTTTCTCGCCCTCTGTTTCAGCCCCATTGTTTCAGCCCCTCTGTTTCAGCCCCTCTGTTTCAGCCCCTCTGTTTCTCGCCCTCTGTTTCAGCCCCTCTGTTTCTCGCCCTCTGTTTCAGCCCCTCTGTGTCAGCCCCCCTGTTTCAGCCCCTCTGTTTCAGCCCGTCTCTTTCTCGCCCTCTGTTTCAGCCCCTCTGTTTCTCGCCCTCTGTTTCAGCCCATCTGTTTCTCGCCCTCTGTTTCAGCCTCTCTATTTCTCGCCCTCTGTTTCAGCCCCTCTGTTTCAGCCCCTCTGTTTCAGCCCCTCTGTTCCAGCCCCTCTGATTCAGCCCCTCTCTTTCAGCCCCTCTGATTCAGCCCCTCTGTTTCAGCCCCTCTGTTTCTGCCCGTCTGTTTCTCGCCCTCTGGTTCAGCCCCTCTGTTTCTCGCCCTCTGTTTCAGGCTCTCTGTTTCAGCCCGTCTGTTTCAGCCCCTCTGTTTCAGCCCCTCTGTTTCTCGCCCTCTGTTTCTCGCCCGCTGTTTCAGCCCGTTTGTTTCTCGCCCTCTGTTTCAGCCTCTCTGTTTCAGCCCCTCTGTTTCTTCCCCTCTGTTTCAGCCCCTCTATTTCAGCCCTTCTGTTTCAGCCCCTCTGTTTCAGCCCCTCTGATTCAGCCCCTCTGTTTCAGCCCCTCTGAATCAGCCCCTCTGATTCAGCCCCTCTGTTTCAGCCCCTCTGTGTCAGCCCCCCTGTTTCTCGCCCTCTTTTTCAGCCCCTCTGTTTCTCGCCCTCTGTTTCAGCCTCTCTGTTTTTTCGCCCTCTGTTTCAGCCCCTCTGATTCAGCCCCTGTGTTTCAGCCCCTCTGTTTCTCCCCCTCTGTTCCAGCCCCTCTGTTTCTGCCCCTCTCTTTCAGCCACTCTGTTTCAGCCCCTCTGATTCAGCCCCTCTGATTCAGCCCCACTCATTCAGCCCCTCTGTTTCAGCCCCTCTGTTTCAGCCCCTCTGTTTCTCGGCCTCTGTTTCAGCCCCTCTATTTTTCGCCCTCTTTTTCAGCCCCTCTGTTTCAGCCCGTCTGTTTCAGCCACTCTGTTTCTCGCCCTCTGTTTCAGCCCCTCTGTTTCTCGCCCTCTGTTTCAGCCCCTCTGTGTCAGCCCCCCTGTTTCAGCCCCTCTGTTTCAGCCCGTCTCTTTCTCGCCCTCTGTTTCAGCCCCTCTGTTTCTCGCCCTCTGTTTCAGCCCATCTGTTTCTCGCCCTCTGTTTCAGCCTCTCTGTTTCTCGCCCTCTGTTTCAGCCCCTCTGTTTCAGCCCCTCTGTTTCAGCCCCTCTGTTTCAGCCCCTCTGTTTCTCGCCCTCTGTTTCAGCCCCTCTGTTTCAGCCCCTCTGTTTCAGCCCCTCTGTTTCTCGCCATCTGTTTCAGCCCATCTGCTTCTCGCTCTCTGTTTCAGCCTCTCTGTTTCTCGCCCTCTGTTTCAGCCCCTCTGTTTCAGCCCCCCTGTTTCTCGCCCTCTGTTTCAGCACCTCTGTTTCTCGCCCTCTGTTTCAGCCCCTCTGATTCAGCCCCTCTCTTTCAGCCCCTCTGTTTCAGCCCCTCTCTTTCAGCCCCTCTGTTTCAGCCCGTCTGTTTCTCGCCCTCTGTTTCAGCCCCTCTGTTTCTCGCCCTCTGTTTCAGGCTCTCTGTTTCAGCCCGTCTGTTTCAGCCCCTCTGTTTCAGCCCCTCTGTTTCTCGCCCTCTGTTTCAGCCCCTCTGTTTCTCGCCCTCGGTTTCAGCCCCTCTGTTTCTCGCCCTCGGTTTCAGCCCCTGTGTTTAAACCCCTCTGTTTCAGTCCCCCTTTTTCTCGCCCTCTGTTTCTCGCCCTCTGTTTCAGCCCCTCTGTTTCTCGCCCTCTGTTTCAGCCCCTCTGTTTCTCGCCCTCTGTTTCAGCCCCTCTGTGTCAGCCCCCCTGTTTCAGCCCCTCTGTTTCAGCCCGTCTCTTTCTCGCCCTCTGTTTCAGCCCCTCTGTTTCTCGCCCTCTGTTTCAGCCCATCTGTTTCTCGCCCTCTGTTTCAGCCTCTCTGTTTCTCGCCCTCTGTTTCAGCCCCATTGTTTCAGCCCCTCTGTTTCAGCCCCTCTGTTTCAGCCCCTCTGTTTCTCGCCCTCTGTTTCAGCCCCTCTGTTTCTCGCCCTCTGTTTCAGCCCCTCTGTGTCAGCCCCCCTGTTTCAGCCCCTCTGTTTCAGCCCGTCTCTTTCTCGCCCTCTGTTTCAGCCCCTCTGTTTCTCGCCCTCTGTTTCAGCCCATCTGTTTCTCGCCCTCTGTTTCAGCCTCTCTATTTCTCGCCCTCTGTTTCAGCCCCTCTGTTTCAGCCCCTCTGTTTCAGCCCCTCTGTTCCAGCCCCTCTGATTCAGCCCCTCTCTTTCAGCCCCTCTGATTCAGCCCCTCTGTTTCAGCCCCTCTGTTTCAGCCCCTCTGTTTCAGCCCCTCTGTTTCTGCCCGTCTGTTTCTCGCCCTCTGGTTCAGCCCCTCTGTTTCTCGCCCTCTGTTTCAGGCTCTCTGTTTCAGCCCGTCTGTTTCAGCCCCTCTGTTTCAGCCCCTCTGTTTCTCGCCCTCTGTTTCTCGCCCGCTGTTTCAGCCCGTTTGTTTCTCGCCCTCTGTTTCAGCCTCTCTGTTTCAGCCCCTCTGTTTCTTCCCCTCTGTTTCAGCCCCTCTATTTCAGCCCTTCTGTTTCAGCCCCTCTGTTTCAGCCCCTCTGATTCAGCCCCTCTGTTTCAGCCCCTCTGAATCAGCCCCTCTGATTCAGCCCCTCTGTTTCAGCCCCTCTGTGTCAGCCCCCCTGTTTCTCGCCCTCTTTTTCAGCCCCTCTGTTTCTCGCCCTCTGTTTCAGCCTCTCTGTTTTTTCGCCCTCTGTTTCAGCCCCTCTGATTCAGCCCCTCTGTTTCAGCCCCTCTGTTTCTCCCCCTCTGTTCCAGCCCCTCTGTTTCTGCCCCTCTCTTTCAGCCACTCTGTTTCAGCCCCTCTGATTCAGCCCCTCTGATTCAGCCCCACTCATTCAGCCCCTCTGTTTCAGCCCCTCTGTTTCAGCCCCTCTGTTTCTCGGCCTCTGTTTCAGCCCCTCTATTTTTCGCCCTCTTTTTCAGCCCCTCTGTTTCAGCCCGTCTGTTTCAGCCACTCTGTTTCTCGCCCTCTGTTTCAGCCCCTCTGTTTATCGCTCTCTGTTTCAGCCACTCTGATTCAGCCCCTCCGTTTCAGCCCCTCTGAATCAGCCCCTCTGATTCAGCCCCTCTGTTTCAGCCCCTCTGTTTCAGCCCCTCTGTTTCTCGCCCTCTTTATCAGCGCCTCTGTTTCTCGCCCTCTGTTTCAGCCCATCTGTTTCTCGCCCTCTGTTTCAGCCTCTCTGTTTCTCGCCCTCTGTTTCAGCCCCTCTGTTTCAGCCCCTCTGTTTCAGCCCCTGTTTCTCGCCATCTGTTTCAGCCCATCTGTTTCTCGCCCTCTGTTTCAGCCTCTCTGTTTCTCGCCCTCTGTTTCAGCCCCTCTGTTTCAGCCCCCCTGTTTCTCGCCCTCTGTTTCAGCACCTCTGTTTCTCGCCCTCTGTTTCAGCCCCTCTGATTCAGCCCCTCTCTTTCAGCCCCTCTGTTTCAGCCCCTCTCTTTCAGCCCCTCTGTTTCAGCCCGTCTGTTTCTCGCCCTCTGTTTCAGCCCCTCTGTTTCTCGCCCTCTGTTTCAGGCTCTCTGTTTCAGCCCGTCTGTTTCAGCCCCTCTGTTTCAGCCCCTCTGTTTCTCGCCCTCTGTTTCAGCCCCTCTGTTTCTCGCCCTCTGTTTCAGACCCTGTGTTTAAACCCCTCTGTTTCAGTCCCTCTTTTTCTCGCCCTCTGTTTCTCGCCCTCTGTTTCAGCCCCTCTGTTTCTCGCCCTCTGTTTCAGCCCCTCTGTTTCTCGCCCTCTGTTTCAGCCCCTCTGTGTCAGCCCCCCTGTTTCAGCCCCTCTGTTTCAGCCCGTCTCTTTCTCGCCCTCGGTTTCAGCCCCTCTGTTTCTCGCCCTCTGTTTCAGCCCATCTGTTTCTCGCCCTCTGTTTCAGCCACTCTGTTTCTCGCCCTCTGTTTCAGCCCCTCTGTTTCAGCCCCTCTGTTTCAGCCCCTCTGTTTCAGCCCCTCTGTTTCTCGCCCTCTGTTTCAGCCCCTCTGTTTCTCGCCCTCTGTTTCAGCCCCTCTGTGTCAGCCCCCCTGTTTCAGCCCCTCTGTTTCAGCCCGTCTCTTTCTCGCCCTCTGTTTCAGCCCCTCTGTTTCTCGCCCTCTGTTTCAGCCCATCTGTTTCTCGCCCTCTGTTTCAGCCTCTCTGTTTCTCGCCCTCTGTTTCAGCCCCTCTGTTTCAGCCCCTCTGTTTCAGCCCCTCTGTTTCAGCCCCTCTGATTCAGCCCCTCTCTTTCAGCCCCTCTGATTCAGCCCCTCTGTTTCAGCCCCTCTGTTTCTGCCCGTCTGTTTCTCGCCCTCTGGTTCAGCCCCTCTGTTTCTCGCCCTCTGTTTCAGGCTCTCTGTTTCAGCCCGTCTGTTTCAGCCCCTCTGTTTCAGCCCCTCTGTTTCTCGCCCTCTGTTTCTCGCCCGCTGTTTCAGCCCGTTTGTTTCTCGCCCTCTGTTTCAGCCCCTCGGTTTCAGCCCCTCTGATTCAGCCCCTCTGATTCAGCCCCTCTGTTTCTCGTCCTCTGTTTCAGCACCTCTGTTTCAGCCCCTGTGTTTCAGCCCCTCTGTTTCTCGCCCTCTGTTTCAGTCCCACTGTTTCTCGGTCTCTGTTTCAGCCCCTCTGTTTCTCGCCCTATGTTTCAGCCCCTCTGTTTCAGCCCCTCTGTTTCAGCTCCTCTGGTTCTCGCCCTCTGTTTCAGCCCCTCTGTTTCAGCCCCACTGTTTCTCACCCTCTGTTTCAGCCCCTCTGTTTCTCGCCTTCTGTTTCAGCCCCTCTGATTCAGCCCCTCTGTTTCAGCCCCTCTGATTCAGCCCCTCTGTTTCAGCCCCTCTGTTTCAGCCCCTCTGTTTCAGCCCCTCTGTTTCATCCCCTCTGTTTCTCGCCCTCTGTTTCTCGCCCTCTGTTTCTCGCCCTCTGTTTCAGCCCCTCTGTTTTTCGCCCTCTGTTTCAGCCCCTCTGTTTCTCGCCCTCTGTTTCTGCCCCTCTGTTTCTCGCAATCTGATTCAGCCCCTCTGTTTCTCGCAGTCTGTATCAGCCCCTCTGATTCAGCCCCTCTGTTTCTCCCCCTCTGTTCCAGCCACTCTGTTTCAGCCCCTCTGATTCAGCCCCTCTGATTCAGCCCCACTCATTCAGCCCCTCTGTATCAGCCCCTCTGTTTCAGCCCCTCTGTTTCTCGGCCTCTGTTTCAGCCCCTCTGTTTTTCGCCCTCTTATTCAGCCCCTCTGTTTCAGCCCGTCTGTTTCAGCCACTCTGTTTCTCGCACTCTGTTTCAGCCCCTCTGTTTCTCACCCTCTGTTTCAGCCCCTCTGATTCAGCCCCTCTGTTTCAGCCCCTCTGAATCAGCCCCTCTGATTCAGACCCTCTGTTTCAGCCCCTCTGTTTCAGCCCCTCTGTTTCTTGCCCTCTTTTTCAGCTCCTCTGTTTCTCGCCCTCTGTTTCAGCCGCTCTGTTTCAGCCGCTCTGTTTCAGTCCCTCTGTTTCTCGCCCTCTGTTTCAGCCCCTCTGCTTCTCGCCGCCTGTTTCAGCCCCTCTGTTTCTCGCCCTCTGTTTCAGCCTCTCTGTTTCTCGCTCTCTGTTTCAGCCCCTCTGTTTCATCCCCTCTGTTTCAGCCCCTCTATTTCAGCCCCTCTGTTTCAGCCCCTCTGATTCAGCCCCTCTGTTTCAGCCACACTGAATCAGCCCCTCTGATTCAGCCCCTCTGTTTCAGCCCCTCTGTTTCAGTCCCTCTGTTTCTCGCCCTCTTTTTCAGCCCCTCTGTTTCTCACCCTCTGTTTCAGCCCCTCTGTTTCTCGCCCTCTGTTTCAGCCCCTCTGATTCAGCCCCTCTGTTTCAGCCCCTCTGTTTCTCCCCCTCTGTTCCAGCCCCTCTGTTTCTGCCCCTCTCTTTCAGCCACTCTGTTTCAGCCCCTCTGTTTCAGCCCCTCTGTTTCTCGGCCTCTGTTTCTGCCCCTCTGTTTCTCGCCCTCTTTTTCAGCCCCTCTGTTTCAGCCCGTCTGTTTCAGACACTCTGTTTCTCGCCCTCTGTTTCAGCCCCACTGTTTCTCGCCCACTGTTTCAGCCCCTCTGATTCAGCCCCTCTGTTTCAGCCGCTCTGAATCAGCCCCTCTGATTCAGCCCCTCTGTTTCAGCCCCTCTGTTTCAGCCCCTCTGTTTCTCGCCCTCTTTTTCAGCGCCTCTGTTTCTCGCCCTCTGTTTCAGCCCCTCTGTTTCAGCCGCTCTGTTTCAGCCCCTCTGTTTCTCGCCCTCTGTTTCAGCCCCTCTGTTTCTCGCCCTCTGTTTCAGCCTCTCTGTTTCTCGCCCTCTGTTTCAGCCCCTCTGTTTCATCCCCTCTGTTTCAGCCCCTCTGTTTCAGCCCCTCTGTTTCTCGCCCTCTGTTTCAGCCCCTCTGTTTCTCGCCCTCTGTTTCAGCCCCTCTGTTTCTCGCCCTCTGTTTCAGCCCCTCTGTTTCAGCCCCTCTGTTTCAGTCCCTCTGTTTCTCGCCCACTGTTTCTCGCCCTCGGTTTCAGCCCCTCTGTTTCTCGCCCTCTGTTTCAGCCCATCTGTTTCTCGCCCTCTGTTTCAGCCTCTCTGTTTCTCGCCCTCTGTTTCAGCCCCTCTGTTTCAGCCCCCCTGTTTCTCGCCCTCTGTTTCAGCACCTCTGTTTCTCGCCCTCTGTTTCAGCCCCTCTGATTCAGCCCCTGTCTTTCAGCCCCTCTGATTCAGCCCCTCTGTTTCAGCCCCTCTGTTTCAGCCCCTCTCTTTCAGCCCCTCTGTTTCAGACCGTCTGTTTCTCGCCCTCTGTTTCAGCCCCTCTGTTTCTCGCCCTCTGTTTCAGGCTCTCTGTTTCAGCCCGTCTGTTTCAGCCCCTCGGTTTCAGCCCCTCTGTTTCTCGCCCTCTGTTTCAGCCCCTATGTTTCTCGCCCTCGGTTTCAGCCCCTCTGTTTCTCGCCCTCTGTTTCAGCCCCTGTGTTTAAACCCCTCTGTTTCAGTCCCTCTTTTTCTCGCCCTCTGTTTCTCACCCTCTGTTTCAGCCCCTCTGTTTCTCGCCCTCTGTTTCATCCCCTCTGTTTCTCGCCCTCTGTTTCAGCCCCTCTGTTTCAGCCCCCCTGTTTCAGCCCCTCTGTTTCAGCCCGTCTCTTTCTCGCCCTCTGTTTCTCGCCCTCTGTTTCTCGCCCTCTGTTTCAGCCCCTCTGTTTTTCGCCCTCTGTTTCAGCCCCTCTGTTTCAGCCCCTCTGTTTCTCGCCCTCTGTTTCTGCCCCTCTGTTTCTCGCAATCTGATTCAGCCCCTCTGTTTCTCGCAGTCTGTATCAGCCCCTCTGATTCAGCCCCTCTGTTTCAGCCCCTCTGTTTCTCCCCCTCTGTTCCAGCCACTCTGTTTCAGCCCCTCTGATTCAGCCCCTCTGATTCAGCCCCACTCATTCAGCCCCTCTGTATCAGCCCCTCTGTTTCAGCCCCTCTGTTTCTCGGCCTCTGTTTCAGCCCCTCTGTTTTTCGCCCTCTTATTCAGACCCTCTGTTTCAGCCCGTCTGTTTCAGCCACTCTGTTTCTCGCACTCTGTTTCAGCCCCTCTGTTTCTCACCCTCTGTTTCAGCCCCTCTGATTCAGCCCCTCTGTTTCAGCCCCTCTGAATCAGCCCCTCTGATTCAGACCCTCTGTTTCAGCCCCTCTGTTTCAGCCCCTCTGTTTCTTGCCCTCTTTTTCAGCTCCTCTGTTTCTCGCCCTCTGTTTCAGCCGCTCTGTTTCAGCCGCTCTGTTTCAGCCCCTCTGTTTCTCGCCCTCTGTTTCAGCCCCTCTGCTTCTCGCCCCCTGTTTCAGCCCGTCTGTTTCTCGCCCTCTGTTTCAGCCTCTCTGTTTCTCGCTCTCTGTTTCAGCCCCTCTGTTTCATCCCCTCTGTTTCAGCCCCTCAATTTCAGCCCCTCTGTTTCAGCCCCTCTGATTCAGCCCCTCTGTTTCAGCCACTCTGGATCAGCCCCTCTGATTCAGCCCCTCTGTTTCAGCCCCTCTGTTTCAGCATCTCTGTTTCTCGCCCTCTTTTTCAGCCCCTCTGTTTCTCGCCCTCTGTTTCAGCCCCTCTGTTTCTCGCCCTCTGTTTCAGCCCCTCTGATTCAGCCCCTCTGTTTCAGCCCCTCTGTTTCTCCCCCTCTGTTCCAGCCCCTCTGTTTCTGCCCCTCTCTTTCAGCCACTCTGTTTCAGCCCCTCTGATTCAGCCCCTCTGATTCAGCCCCACTCATTCAGCCCCTCTGTTTCAGCCCCTCTGTTTCAGCCCCTCTGTTTCTCGGCCTCTGTTTCTGCCCCTCTGTTTTTCGCCCTCTTTTTCAGCCCCTCTGTTTCAGCCCGTCTGTTTCAGACACTCTGTTTCTCGCCCTCTGTTTCAGCCCCACTGTTTCTCGCCCACTGTTTCAGCCCCTCTGATTCAGCCACTCTGTTTCAGCCGCTCTGAATCAGCCCCTCTGATTCAGCCCCTCTGTTTCAGCCCCTCTGTTTCAGCCCCTCTGTTTCTCGCCCTCTTTTTCAGCGCCTCTGTTTCTCGCCCTCTGTTTCAGCCCCTCTGTTTCAGCCGCTCTGTTTCAGCCCCTCTGTTTCTCGCCCTCTGTTTCAGCCCCTCTGTTTCTCGACCTCTGTTTCAGCCCCTCTGTTTCTCGCCCTCTCTTTCAGCCTCTCTGTTTCATCCCCTCTGTTTCAGCCCCTCTGTTTCAGCCCCTCTGTTTCTCGCCCTCTGTTTCAGCCCCTCTGTTTCTCGCCCTCTGTTTCAGCCCCTCTGTTTCTCGCCCTCTGTTTCAGCCCCTCTGTTTCAGCCCCTCTGTTTCAGTCCCTCTGTTTCTCGCCCACTGTTTCTCGCCCTCGGTTTCAGCCCCTCTGTTTCTCGCCCTCTGTTTCAGCCCATCTGTTTCTCGCCCTCTGTTTCAGCCTCTCTGTTTCTCGCCCTCTGTTTCAGCCCCTCTGTTTCAGCCCCCCTGTTTCTCGCCCTCTGTTTCAGCACCTCTGTTTCTCGCCCTCTGTTTCAGCCCCTCTGATTCAGCCCCTCTCTTTCAGCCCCTCTGATTCAGCCCCTCTGTTTCAGCCCCTCTGTTTCAGCCCCTCTCTTTCAGCCCCTCTGTTTCAGACCGTCTGTTTCTCGCCCTCTGTTTCAGCCCCTCTGTTTCTCGCCCTCTGTTTCAGGCTCTCTGTTTCAGCCCGTCTGTTTCAGCCCCTCTGTTTCAGCCCCTCTGTTTCTCGCCCTCTGTTTCAGCCCCTCTGTTTCTCGCCCTCGGATTCAGCCCCTCTGTTTCTCGCCCTCTGTTTCAGCCCCTGTGTTTAAACCCCTCTGTTTCAGTCCCTCTTTTTCTCGCCCTCTGTTTCTCACCCTCTGTTTCAGCCCCTCTGTTTCTCGCTCTCTGTTTCAGCCCCTCTGTTTCTCGCCCTCTGTTTCAGCCCCTCTGTTTCAGCCCCCCTGTTTCAGCCCCTCTGTTTCAGCCCGTCTCTTTCTCGCCCTCTGTTTCAGCCCCTCTGTTTCTCGCCCTCTGTTTCAGCCCATCTGTTTCTCGCCCTCTGTTTCAGCCTCTCTGTTTCTCGCCCTCTGTTTCAGCCCCTCTGTTTCAGCCCCTCTGTTTCTCACCCTCTGTTTCAGCTCCTCTGTTTCTCGCCCTCTGTTTCAGCCCCTCTGATTCAGCCCCTCTCTTTCAGCTCCTCTGATTCAGACCCTCTGTTTCAGCCCCTCTGTTTCAGCCCCTCTGTTTCTGCCCGTCTGTTTCTCGCCCTCTGGTTCAGCCCCTCTGTTTCTCGCCCTCTGTTTCAGGCTCTCTGTTTCAGCCCGTCTGTTTCAGCCCCTCTGTTTCAGCCCCTCTGTTTCTCGCCCTCTGTTTCTCGCCCGCTGTTTCAGCCCGTTTGTTTCTCGCCCTCTGTTTCAGCCTCTCGGTTTCAGCCCCTCTGATTCAGCCCCTCTGATTCAGCCCCTCTGTTTCTCGTCCTCTGTTTCAGCACCTCTCTTTCAGACCCTGTGTTTCAGCCCCTCTGTTTCTCGCCCTCTGTTTCAGCCCCACTGTTTCTCGGTCTCTGTTTCAGCCCCTCTGTTTCTCGCCCTATGTTTCAGCCCCTCTGTTTCAGCCCCTCTGTTTCAGCTCCTCTGGTTCTCGCCCTCTGTTTCAGCCCCTCTGTTTCTCGCCCTCTGTTTCAGCCCCTTTGTTTCTCGCCCTCTGTTTCAGCCCCTCTGTTTCAGCTCCTCTGGTTCTCGCCCTCTGTTTCAGCCCCTCTGTTTCTCGCCCTCTGTTTCAGCCCCTTTGTTTCTCGCCCTCTGTTTCAGCACCTCTGATTCAGCCCCTCTCTTTCAGCCCCTCTGATTCAGCCCCTCTGTTTCAGCCCCTCTGTTTCAGCCCCTCTGTTTCAGCCCCTCTGTTTCAGCCCCTCTGTTTCTCGCCCTCTGTTTCTCGCCCTCTGTTTCTCGCCCTCTGTTTCAGCCCCTCTGTTTCTCACCCTCTGTTTCTGCCCCTCTGTTTCTCGCCCTCTGTTACAGCCACTCTGTTTCTCGCACTCTGTTTCAGCCCCTCTGATTCAGCCCCTCTGTTTCAGCCCCTCTGTTTCTCCCCCTCGGTTCCAGCCACTCTGCTTCAGCCCCTCTGATTCAGCCCCTCTGATTCAGCCCCACTCATTCAGCCCCTCTGTATCAGCCGCTCTGTTTCAGCCCCTCTGTTTCTCGGCCTCTGTTTCAGCCCCTCTGTTTCTCGCACTCTGTTTCAGCCCCTCTGTTTCTCACCCTCTGTTTCAGCCCCTCTGATTCAGCCCCTCTGTTTCAGCCCCTCTGAATCAGCCCCTCTGATTCAGACCCTCTGTTTCAGCCCCTCTGTTTTAGCCCCTCTGTTTCTCGCCCTCTTTTTCAGCCCCTCTGTTTCTCGCCCTCTGTTTCAGCCCCTCTGTTTCAGCCGCTCTGTTTCAGCCCCTCTGCTTCTCGCCCTCTGTTTCAGCCCCTCTGTTTCTCGCCCCCTGTTTCAGCCCCTCTGTTTCTCGCCCTCTGTTTCAGCCTCTCTGTTTCTCGCTCTCTGTTTCAGCCCCACTGTTTCATCCCCTCTGTTTCAGCCCCTCTATTTCAGCCCCTCTGTTTCAGCCCCTCTGATTCAGCCCCTCTGTTTCAGCCACTCTGAATCAGCCCCTCTGATTCAGCCCCTCTGTTTCAGCCCCTCTGTTTCTCGCCCTCTTTTTCAGCCCCTCTGTTTCTCGCCCTCTGTTTCAGCCCCTCTGTTTATCGCCCTCTGTTTCAGACCCTCTGATTCAGCCCCTCTGTTTCAGCCCCTCTGTTTCTCCCCCTCTGTTCCAGCCCCTCCGTTTCTGCCCCTCTCTTTCAGCCACTCTGTTTCAGCCCCTCCAATTCAGCCCGTCTGATTCAGCCCCACTCATTCAGACCCTCTGTTTCAGCCCCTCTGTTTCAGCCCCTCTGTTTCTCGGCCTCTGTTTCTGCCCCTCTGTTTTTCGCCCTCTTTTTCCGCCCCTCTGTTTCAGCCCGTCTGTTTCAGACACTCTGTTTCTCGCCCTCTGTTTCAGCCCGACTGTTTCTCGCCCACTGTTTCAGCCGCTCTGATTCAGCCCTTCTGTTTCAGCCGCTCTGAATCAGCCCCTCTGATTCAGCCCCTCTGTTTCAGCCCCTCTGTTTCAGCCCCTCTGTTTCTCGCCCTCTTTTTCAGCGCCGCTGTTTCTCGCCCTCTGTTTCAGCCCCTCTGTTTCAGCCGCTCTGTTTCAGCCCCTCTGTTTCTCGCCCTCTGTTTCAGCCCCTCTGTTTCTCGCCCTCTGTTTCAGCCTCTCTGTTTCTCACCCTCTGTTTCAGCCCCTCTGTTTCATCCCCTCTGTTTCAGCCCCTCTGTTTCAGCCCCTCTGTTTCTCGCCCTCTGTTTCAGCCCCTCTGTTTCCCGCCGTCTGTTTCAGCCCCTCTGTTTCTCGCCCTCTGTTTCAGCTCCTCTGATTCAGCCCCTCTTTTTCAGCCCCTCTGATTCAGCCCCTCTGTTTCAGCCCCTCAATTTCAGCCCCTCTGTTTCAGCCCCTCTGTTTCATCCCCTCTGTATCTCGCCCTCTGTTTCTCACCCTCTGATTCTCGCCCTTTGTTTCAGCCCCTATGTTTCTCGCCCTCTGTTTCAGCCCCTCTGTTTCAGCCCCTCTGTTTCAGCCCCTCTGTTTCTCACCCTCTGTTTCAGCCCCTCTGATTCAGCCGCTCTGTTTCATCCCCTCTGTTTCTCGCCCTCTGTTTCTCACCCTCTGATTCTCGCCCTCTGTTTCAGCCCCTATGTTTCTCGCCCTCTGTTTCAGCCCCTCTGTTTCAGCCCCTCTGTTTCAGCCCCTGTGTTTCTCGCCCTCTGTTTCAGCCCCTCTGTTTCAGCCCCTCTGTTTCAGTCCCTCTGTTTCTCGCCCACTGTTTCTCGCCCTCTGTTTCAGCCCCTCTGTTTCAGCCCCTCTGTTTCAGCCCCTCTGTTTCTCGCACTCTGTTTCAGCCCCTCTCTTTCTCGCCCTCTGTATCAGCCCCTCTGTTTCGGTCCCTCTGTTTCAGCCCCTCTGTTTCAGCCCCTCTGTTTCTCGCCCTCTGTTTCTCGCCCTCTGTTTCAGCCCCTCTGTTACTCCCCCTCTGTTTCAGCCCCTCTGTTTCAGCCCCTCTGATTCAGCCCCACTGATTCAACTCCTCTGTTTCTCGCCCTCTGTTTCAGCCCCTCTGTTTCTCACCCTCTCTTTCAGCCCCTCTGTTTCTCGCCCTCTGTTTCAGCCTCTCTGTTTCTCGCCCTCTGTTTCAGCCCCTCTGTTTCAGCCCCTCTGTTTCTCGCCCTCTGTTTCAGCCCCTCTGTTTCTCGCCCTCTGTAACAGCCCCTCTGTTTCAGCCCCTGTGATTCAGCCCCTCTGATTCAGCCCCTCTGTTTCAGCCCCTCTGATTCAGCCCCTCTGATTCAGCCCCTCTGTTTCTCGCCATCTGTTTCAGCCCCTCTGTTTCAGCTCTTCTGTTTCAGCCCCTCTGTTTCAGCCCCTCTGATTCAGCCCCTCTGTTTCTCGCCCTCTGTTTCAGCCCCTCTGTTTCAGCCCCTCTGTTTCAGTCCCTCTGTTTCTCGCCCACTGTTCTCGCCCTCTGTTTCAGCCCCTCTGTTTCAGCCCCTCTGTTTCAGCCCCTCTGTTTCTCGCCCTCTGTTTCAGCCTCTCTGTTTCTCGCCCTCTGTTTCAGCCCCTCTGTTTCAGCCCCTCTGTTTCAGCCCCTCTGTTTCATCCCCTCTGTTTCTCGCCCTCTGTTTCTCACCCTCTGTTTCTCGCCCTCTGTTTCAGCCCCTATGTTTTTCGCCCTCTGTTTCTCGCCCTCTGTTTCAGCCCCTCTGTTTCTCACCCAGTGTTTCAGCCCCTATGATTCAGCCCCTCTGATTCAGCCCCACTCATTCAGCCTTTCTGTTTCAGCCCCTCTGTTTCTCGCCCTCTGTTTCAGCCCCTCTGTTACTCGCCCTCTGTTTCAGCCCCTCTGTTTCAGCCCCTCTGTTTCAGTCCCTCTGTTTCTCGCCCTCTGTTTCTCGCCCTCGGTTTCAGCCACTCTGTTTCTCGCCCTCTGTTTCAGCCCCACTGTTTCTCGCCCTCTGTTTCAGCCCCTCTGTTTCAGCACCTCTGTTTCAGCCCCTCTGTTTCTCGCCCTCTGTTTCAGCACCTCTGTTTCTCGCCCTCGGTTTCAGCCTCTCTGTTTCTCGCTCTCTGTTTCAGCCCCTCTGTTTCCGCCCCTCTGTTTCAGCCGCTCTGTTTCTCGCCGTCTGTTTCAGCCCCTCTGTTTCAGCCCCTCTGTTTCAGCCCCTCTGTTTCTCACCCTCTGTTTCAGCCCCTATGATTCAGCCCCTCTGATTCAGCCCCACTCATTCAGCCCCTCTGTTTCCGCCCCTCTGTTTCAGCCCCTATGTTTTTCGCCCTCTGTTTCAGCCCCTCTGTTTCTGCCCTCTGTTTCTCGCACTCTGTTTCTAGCCCTCTGTTTCTCGCCCTCGGTTTCAGCCACTCTGTTTCTCGCCCTCTGTTTCAGCCCCACTGTTTCTCGCCCTCTGTTTCTGCCCCTCTCTTTCAGCCCCTGTTTCAGCCGCTCTGTTTCAGCCCCTCTGTTTCTCGCCCTCTGTTTCAGCCCCTCTGTTTCTCGCCCTCGGTTTCAGCCTCTCTGTTTCTCGCTCTCTGTTTCAGCCCCTCTGTTTCCGCCCCTCTGTTTCAGCCGCTCTGTTTCTCGCCCTCTGTATCAGCCCCTCTGTTTCAGTCCCTCTGTTTCAGCCCCTCTGTTTCAGCCCCTCTGTTTCTCGCACTCTGTTTCTCGCCCTCTGTTTCAGCCCCTCTGTTTCTCGCCCTCTGTTTCAGCCCCTCTGTTTCAGCCCCTCTGATTCAGCCCCTCTGATTCAACCCCTCTGTTTCTCGCCCTCTGTTTCAGCCCCTCAGTTTCAGCCCTTCTGTTTCAGCCCCTCTGTTTCAGCCGCTCTGTTTCTCGCCCTCTGTTTCAGCTCCTCTGTTTCTCGCCCTCTGTTTCAGCCCCTCTGTTTCTCACCCTCTGTTTGAGCCCCTATGATTCAGCCCCACTGATTCAGCCCCACTCATTCAGCCCTTCTGTTTCAGCCCCTCTGTTTCTCGCCCTCTGTTTCAGCCCCTCTGTTACTCGCCCTCTGTTTCAGCCCCTCTGTTTCAGCCCCTCTGTTTCAGTCCCTCTGTTTCTCGCCCTCTGTTTCTCGCCCTCGGTTTCAGCCACTCTGTTTCTCGCCCTCTGTTTCAGCCCCACTGTTTCTCGCCCTCTCTTTCAGCCCCTCTGTTTCAGCCCCTCTGTTTCAGCCGCTCTGTTTCAGCCCCTCTGTTTCTCGCCCTCTGTTTCAGCCCCTCTGTTTCTCGCCCTCGGTTTCAGCCTCTCTGTTTCTCGCTCTCTGTTTCAGCCCCTCTGTTTCCGCCCCTCTGTTTCAGCCGCTCTGTTTCTCGCCCTCTGTTTCAGCCCCTCTGTTTCAGTCCCTCTGTTTCAGCCCCTCTGTTTCAGCCCCTCTGTTTCTCGCACTCTGTTTCTCGCACTCTGTTTCTCGCCCTCGGTTTCAGCCACTCTGTTTCTCGCCCTCTGTTTCAGCCCCACTGTTTCTCGCCCTCTGTTTCTGCCCCTCTGTTTCAGCCCCTCTGTTTCAGCCGCTCTGTTTCAGCCCCTCTGTTTCTCGCCCTCTGTTTCAGCCCCTCTGTTTCTCGCCCTCGGTTTCAGCCTCTCTGTTTCTCGCTCTCTGTTTCAGCCCCTCTGTTTCCGCCCCTCTGTTTCAGCCGCTCTGTTTCTCGCCCTCTGTATCAGCCCCTCTGTTTCAGTCACTCTGTTTCAGCCCCTCTCTTTCAGCCCCTCTGTTTCTCGCACTCTGTTTCTCGCCCTCTGTTTCAGCCCCTCTGTTTCTCGCCCTCTGTTTCAGCCCCTCTGTTTCAGCCCCTCTGATTCAGCCCCTCTGATTAAACCCCTCCGTTTCTCGCCCTCTGTTTCAGCCCCTCAGTTTCAGCCCTTCTGTTTCAGCCCCTCTGTTTCAGTCGCTCTGTTCTCGCCCTCTGTTTCAGCCCCTCTGTTTCTCGCCCTCTGTTTCAGCCCCTCTGTTTCTCGCCCTCTGTTTCAGCCTCTCTGTTTCTCGCACTCTGTTTCAGCCCCTCTGTTTTTGCCACTCTGTTTCAGCCTCTCTGTTTCAGCCCCTCTGTTTCTCGCCCTCTGTTTCAGACCCTCTGTTTCTCGCCCTCTGTATCAGCCCCTCTGTTTCAGCCCCTCGGTTTCAGCCCCTCTGTTTCAGCCCCTCTGTTTCTCGCCCTCTATTTCTCGCCCTCTGTTTCAGCCCCTCTGTTTCAGCCCCTCTGATTCGGCCCCTCTGTTTCAGCCCCTCTGTTTCTCGCCCTCTGTTTCAGCCCCTCTGTTTCTCGCCCTCTGTATCAGCCCCTCTGTTTCAGCCCCTGTGATTCAGCCCCTCTGATTCAGCCCCTCTGTTTCAGCCCCTCTGATTCAGCCCCTCTGATTCAGCCCCTCTGTTTCTCGCCATCTGTTTCAGCCCCTCTGTTTCAGCTCTTCTGTTTCAGCCCCTCTGTTTCAGCCCCTCTGATTCAGCCCCTCTGTTTCTCGCCCTCTGTTTCAGCCCCTCTGTTTCAGCCCCTCTGTTTCAGTCCCTCTGTTTCTCGCCCACTGTTCTCGCCATCTGTTTCAGCCCCTCTGTTTCAGCTCTTCTGTTTCAGCCCCTCTGTTTCAGCCCCTCTGATTCAGCCCCTCTGTTTCTCGCCCTCTGTTTCAGCCCCTCTGTTTCAGCCCCTCTGTTTCAGCCCCTCTGTTTCTCGCCCTCTGTTTCAGCCCCTCTGTTACTCGCCCTCTGTTTCAGCCCCTCTGTTTCAGCCCCTCTGTTTCAGTCCCTCTGTTTCTCGCCCTCTGTTTCTCGCCCTCGGTTTCAGCCACTCTGTTTCTCGCCCTCTGTTTCAGCCCCACTGTTTCTCGCCCTCTCTTTCAGCCCCTCTGTTTCAGCCCCTCTGTTTCAGCCGCTCTGTTTCAGCCCCTCTGTTTCTCGCCCTCTGTTTCAGCCCCTCTGTTTCTCGCCCTCGGTTTCAGCCTCTCTGTTTCTCGCTCTCTGTTTCAGCCCCTCTGTTTCCGCCCCTCTGTTTCAGCCGCTCTGTTTCTCGCCCTCTGTTTCAGCCCCTCTGTTTCAGTCCCTCTGTTTCAGCCCCTCTGTTTCAGCCCCTCTGTTTCTCGCACTCTGTTTCTCGCACTCTGTTTCTCGCCCTCGGTTTCAGCCACTCTGTTTCTCGCCCTCTGTTTCAGCCCCACTGTTTCTCGCCCTCTGTTTCTGCCCCTCTGTTTCAGCCCCTCTGTTTCAGCCGCTCTGTTTCAGCCCCTCTGTTTCTCGCCCTCTGTTTCAGCCCCTCTGTTTCTCGCCCTCGGTTTCAGCCTCTCTGTTTCTCGCTCTCTGTTTCAGCCCCTCTGTTTCCGCCCCTCTGTTTCAGCCGCTCTGTTTCTCGCCCTCTGTATCAGCCCCTCTGTTTCAGTCCCTCTGTTTCAGCCCCTCTCTTTCAGCCCCTCTGTTTCTCGCACTCTGTTTCTCGCCCTCTGTTTCAGCCCCTCTGTTTCTCGCCCTCTGTTTCAGCCCCTCTGTTTCAGCCCCTCTGATTCAGCCCCTCTGATTAAACCCCTCCGTTTCTCGCCCTCTGTTTCAGCCCCTCAGTTTCAGCCCTTCTGTTTCAGCCCCTCTGTTTCAGTCGCTCTGTTCTCGCCCTCTGTTTCAGCCCCTCTGTTTCTCGCCCTCTGTTTCAGCCCCTCTGTTTCTCGCCCTCTGTTTCAGCCTCTCTGTTTCTCGCACTCTGTTTCAGCCCCTCTGTTTTTGCCACTCTGTTTCAGCCTCTCTGTTTCAGCCCCTCTGTTTCTCGCCCTCTGTTTCAGACCCTCTGTTTCTCGCCCTCTGTATCAGCCCCTCTGTTTCAGCCCCTCGGTTTCAGCCCCTCTGTTTCAGCCCCTCTGTTTCTCGCCCTCTATTTCTCGCCCTCTGTTTCAGCCCCTCTGTTTCAGCCCCTCTGATTCGGCCCCTCTGTTTCAGCCCCTCTGTTTCTCGCCCTCTGTTTCAGCCCCTCTGTTTCTCGCCCTCTGTATCAGCCCCTCTGTTTCAGCCCCTGTGATTCAGCCCCTCTGATTCAGCCCCTCTGTTTCAGCCCCTCTGATTCAGCCCCTCTGATTCAGCCCCTCTGTTTCTCGCCATCTGTTTCAGCCCCTCTGTTTCAGCTCTTCTGTTTCAGCCCCTCTGTTTCAGCCCCTCTGATTCAGCCCCTCTGTTTCTCGCCCTCTGTTTCAGCCCCTCTGTTTCAGCCCCTCTGTTTCAGTCCCTCTGTTTCTCGCCCACTGTTCTCGCCCTCTGTTTCAGCCCCTCTGTTTCAGCCCCTCTGTTTCAGCCCCTCTGTTTCTCGCCCTCTGTTTCAGCCTCTCTGTTTCTCGCCCTCTGTTTCAGCCCCTCTGTTTCAGCCCCTCTGTTTCAGCCCCTCTGTTTCAGCCCCTCTGTTTCATCCCCTCTGTTTCTCGCCCTCTGTTTCTCACCCTCTGATTCTCGCCCTCTGTTTCAGCCCCTATGTTTTTCGCCCTCTGTTTCAGCCCCTCTGTTTCAGCCCCTCTGTTTCTCACCCAGTGTTTCAGCCCCTATGATTCAGCCCCTCTGATTCAGCCCCACTCATTCAGCCTTTCTGTTTCAGCCCCTCTGTTTCTCGCCCTCTGTTTCAGCCCCTCTGTTACTCGCCCTCTGTTTCAGCCCCTCTGTTTCAGCCCCTCTGTTTCAGTCCCTCTGTTTCTCGCCCTCTGTTTCTCGCCCTCGGTTTCAGCCACTCTGTTTCTCGCCCTCTGTTTCAGCCCCACTGTTTCTCGCCCTCTGTTTCAGCCCCTCTGTTTCAGCACCTCTGTTTCAGCCCCTCTGTTTCTCGCCCTCTGTTTCAGCACCTCTGTTTCTCGCCCTCGGTTTCAGCCTCTCTGTTTCTCGCTCTCTGTTTCAGCCCCTCTGTTTCCGCCCCTCTGTTTCAGCCGCTCTGTTTCTCGCCGTCTGTTTCAGCCCCTCTGTTTCAGCCCCTCTGTTTCAGCCCCTCTGTTTCTCACCCTCTGTTTCAGCCCCTATGATTCAGCCCCTCTGATTCAGCCCCACTCATTCAGCCCCTCTGTTTCCGCCCCTCTGTTTCAGCCCCTATGTTTTTCGCCCTCTGTTTCAGCCCCTCTGTTTCAGCCCTCTGTTTCTCGCACTCTGTTTCTAGCCCTCTGTTTCTCGCCCTCGGTTTCAGCCACTCTGTTTCTCGCCCTCTGTTTCAGCCCCACTGTTTCTCGCCCTCTGTTTCTGCCCCTCTGTTTCAGCCCCTGTTTCAGCCGCTCTGTTTCAGCCCCTCTGTTTCTCGCCCTCTGTTTCAGCCCCTCTGTTTCTCGCCCTCGGTTTCAGCCTCTCTGTTTCTCGCTCTCTGTTTCAGCCCCTCTGTTTCCGCCCCTCTGTTTCAGCCGCTCTGTTTCTCGCCCTCTGTATCAGCCCCTCTGTTTCAGTCCCTCTGTTTCAGCCCCTCTGTTTCAGCCCCTCTGTTTCTCGCACTCTGTTTCTCGCCCTCTGTTTCAGCCCCTCTGTTTCTCGCCCTCTGTTTCAGCCCCTCTGTTTCAGCCCCTCTGATTCAGCCCCTCTGATTCAACCCCTCTGTTTCTCGCCCTCTGTTTCAGCCCCTCAGTTTCAGCCCTTCTGTTTCAGCCCCTCTGTTTCAGCCGCTCTGATTCTCGCCCTCTGTTTCAGCTCCTCTGTTTCTCGCCCTCTGTTTCAGCCCCTCTGTTTCTCACCCTCTGTTTCAGCCCCTATGATTCAGCCCCACTGATTCAGCCCCACTCATTCAGCCCTTCTGTTTCAGCCCCTCTGTTTCTCGCCCTCTGTTTCAGCCCCTCTGTTACTCCCCCTCTGTTTCAGCCCCTCTGTTTCAGCCCCTCTGTTTCAGTCCCTCTGTTTCTCGCCCTCTGTTTCTCGCCCTCGGTTTCAGCCACTCTGTTTCTCGCCCTCTGTTTCAGCCCCACTGTTTCTCGCCCTCTCTTTCAGCCCCTCTGTTTCAGCCCCTCTGTTTCAGCCGCTCTGTTTCAGCCCCTCTGTTTCTCGCCCTCTGTTTCAGCCCCTCTGTTTCTCGCCCTCGGTTTCAGCCTCTCTGTTTCTCGCTCTCTGTTTCAGCCCCTCTGTTTCCGCCCCTCTGTTTCAGCCCCTATGTTTTTCGCCCTCTGTTTCAGCCCCTCTGTTTCTGCCCTCTGTTTCTCGCACTCTGTTTCTAGCCCTCTGTTTCTCGCCCTCGGTTTCAGCCACTCTGTTTCTCGCCCTCTGTTTCAGCCCCACTGTTTCTCGCCCTCTGTTTCTGCCCCTCTCTTTCAGCCCCTGTTTCAGCCGCTCTGTTTCAGCCCCTCTGTTTCTCGCCCTCTGTTTCAGCCCCTCTGTTTCTCGCCCTCGGTTTCAGCCTCTCTGTTTCTCGCTCTCTGTTTCAGCCCCTCTGTTTCCGCCCCTCTGTTTCAGCCGCTCTGTTTCTCGCCCTCTGTATCAGCCCCTCTGTTTCAGTCCCTCTGTTTCAGCCCCTCTGTTTCAGCCCCTCTGTTTCTCGCACTCTGTTTCTCGCCCTCTGTTTCAGCCCCTCTGTTTCTCGCCCTCTGTTTCAGCCCCTCTGTTTCAGCCCCTCTGATTCAGCCCCTCTGATTCAACCCCTCTGTTTCTCGCCCTCTGTTTCAGCCCCTCAGTTTCAGCCCTTCTGTTTCAGCCCCTCTGTTTCAGCCGCTCTGTTTCTCGCCCTCTGTTTCAGCTCCTCTGTTTCTCGCCCTCTGTTTCAGCCCCTCTGTTTCTCACCCTCTGTTTGAGCCCCTATGATTCAGCCCCACTGATTCAGCCCCACTCATTCAGCCCTTCTGTTTCAGCCCCTCTGTTTCTCGCCCTCTGTTTCAGCCCCTCTGTTACTCGCCCTCTGTTTCAGCCCCTCTGTTTCAGCCCCTCTGTTTCAGTCCCTCTGTTTCTCGCCCTCTGTTTCTCGCCCTCGGTTTCAGCCACTCTGTTTCTCGCCCTCTGTTTCAGCCCCACTGTTTCTCGCCCTCTCTTTCAGCCCCTCTGTTTCAGCCCCTCTGTTTCAGCCGCTCTGTTTCAGCCCCTCTGTTTCTCGCCCTCTGTTTCAGCCCCTCTGTTTCTCGCCCTCGGTTTCAGCCTCTCTGTTTCTCGCTCTCTGTTTCAGCCCCTC
Source organism: Chiloscyllium punctatum (assembly GCF_047496795.1). NCBI lineage: Eukaryota > Metazoa > Chordata > Chondrichthyes > Orectolobiformes > Hemiscylliidae > Chiloscyllium > Chiloscyllium punctatum. The sequence continues at coordinate 28,558,329 of NC_092759.1, read as the reverse complement.
TGTTTCCGCCCCTCTGTTTCAGCCGCTCTGTTTCTCGCCCTCTGTTTCAGCCCCTCTGTTTCAGTCCCTCTGTTTCAGCCCCTCTGTTTCAGCCCCTCTGTTTCTCGCACTCTGTTTCTCGCACTCTGTTTCTCGCCCTCGGTTTCAGCCACTCTGTTTCTCGCCCTCTGTTTCAGCCCCACTGTTTCTCGCCCTCTGTTTCTGCCCCTCTGTTTCAGCCCCTCTGTTTCAGCCGCTCTGTTTCAGCCCCTCTGTTTCTCGCCCTCTGTTTCAGCCCCTCTGTTTCTCGCCCTCGGTTTCAGCCTCTCTGTTTCTCGCTCTCTGTTTCAGCCCCTCTGTTTCCGCCCCTCTGTTTCAGCCGCTCTGTTTCTCGCCCTCTGTATCAGCCCCTCTGTTTCAGTCACTCTGTTTCAGCCCCTCTCTTTCAGCCCCTCTGTTTCTCGCACTCTGTTTCTCGCCCTCTGTTTCAGCCCCTCTGTTTCTCGCCCTCTGTTTCAGCCCCTCTGTTTCAGCCCCTCTGATTCAGCCCCTCTGATTAAACCCCTCCGTTTCTCGCCCTCTGTTTCAGCCCCTCAGTTTCAGCCCTTCTGTTTCAGCCCCTCTGTTTCAGTCGCTCTGTTCTCGCCCTCTGTTTCAGCCCCTCTGTTTCTCGCCCTCTGTTTCAGCCCCTCTGTTTCTCGCCCTCTGTTTCAGCCTCTCTGTTTCTCGCACTCTGTTTCAGCCCCTCTGTTTTTGCCACTCTGTTTCAGCCTCTCTGTTTCAGCCCCTCTGTTTCTCGCCCTCTGTTTCAGACCCTCTGTTTCTCGCCCTCTGTATCAGCCCCTCTGTTTCAGCCCCAAGGTTTCAGCCCCTCTGTTTCAGCCCCTCTGTTTCTCGCCCTCTATTTCTCGCCCTCTGTTTCAGCCCCTCTGTTTCAGCCCCTCTGATTCGGCCCCTCTGTTTCAGCCCCTCTGTTTCTCGCCCTCTGTTTCAGCCCCTCTGTTTCTCGCCCTCTGTATCAGCCCCTCTGTTTCAGCCCCTGTGATTCAGCCCCTCTGATTCAGCCCCTCTGTTTCAGCCCCTCTGATTCAGCCCCTCTGATTCAGCCCCTCTGTTTCTCGCCATCTGTTTCAGCCCCTCTGTTTCAGCTCTTCTGTTTCAGCCCCTCTGTTTCAGCCCCTCTGATTCAGCCCCTCTGTTTCTCGCCCTCTGTTTCAGCCCCTCTGTTTCAGCCCCTCTGTTTCAGTCCCTCTGTTTCTCGCCCACTGTTCTCGCCATCTGTTTCAGCCCCTCTGTTTCAGCTCTTCTGTTTCAGCCCCTCTGTTTCAGCCCCTCTGATTCAGCCCCTCTGTTTCTCGCCCTCTGTTTCAGCCCCTCTGTTTCAGCCCCTCTGTTTCAGCCCCTCTGTTTCTCGCCCTCTGTTTCAGCCCCTCTGTTACTCGCCCTCTGTTTCAGCCCCTCTGTTTCAGCCCCTCTGTTTCAGTCCCTCTGTTTCTCGCCCTCTGTTTCTCGCCCTCGGTTTCAGCCACTCTGTTTCTCGCCCTCTGTTTCAGCCCCACTGTTTCTCGCCCTCTCTTTCAGCCCCTCTGTTTCAGCCCCTCTGTTTCAGCCGCTCTGTTTCAGCCCCTCTGTTTCTCGCCCTCTGTTTCAGCCCCTCTGTTTCTCGCCCTCGGTTTCAGCCTCTCTGTTTCTCGCTCTCTGTTTCAGCCCCTCTGTTTCCGCCCCTCTGTTTCAGCCGCTCTGTTTCTCGCCCTCTGTTTCAGCCCCTCTGTTTCAGTCCCTCTGTTTCAGCCCCTCTGTTTCAGCCCCTCTGTTTCTCGCACTCTGTTTCTCGCACTCTGTTTCTCGCCCTCGGTTTCAGCCACTCTGTTTCTCGCCCTCTGTTTCAGCCCCACTGTTTCTCGCCCTCTGTTTCTGCCCCTCTGTTTCAGCCCCTCTGTTTCAGCCGCTCTGTTTCAGCCCCTCTGTTTCTCGCCCTCTGTTTCAGCCCCTCTGTTTCTCGCCCTCGGTTTCAGCCTCTCTGTTTCTCGCTCTCTGTTTCAGCCCCTCTGTTTCCGCCCCTCTGTTTCAGCCGCTCTGTTTCTCGCCCTCTGTATCAGCCCCTCTGTTTCAGTCCCTCTGTTTCAGCCCCTCTCTTTCAGCCCCTCTGTTTCTCGCACTCTGTTTCTCGCCCTCTGTTTCAGCCCCTCTGTTTCTCGCCCTCTGTTTCAGCCCCTCTGTTTCAGCCCCTCTGATTCAGCCCCTCTGATTAAACCCCTCCGTTTCTCGCCCTCTGTTTCAGCCCCTCAGTTTCAGCCCTTCTGTTTCAGCCCCTCTGTTTCAGTCGCTCTGTTCTCGCCCTCTGTTTCAGCCCCTCTGTTTCTCGCCCTCTGTTTCAGCCCCTCTGTTTCTCGCCCTCTGTTTCAGCCTCTCTGTTTCTCGCACTCTGTTTCAGCCCCTCTGTTTTTGCCACTCTGTTTCAGCCTCTCTGTTTCAGCCCCTCTGTTTCTCGCCCTCTGTTTCAGACCCTCTGTTTCTCGCCCTCTGTATCAGCCCCTCTGTTTCAGCCCCTCGGTTTCAGCCCCTCTGTTTCAGCCCCTCTGTTTCTCGCCCTCTATTTCTCGCCCTCTGTTTCAGCCCCTCTGTTTCAGCCCCTCTGATTCGGCCCCTCTGTTTCAGCCCCTCTGTTTCTCGCCCTCTGTTTCAGCCCCTCTGTTTCTCGCCCTCTGTATCAGCCCCTCTGTTTCAGCCCCTGTGATTCAGCCCCTCTGATTCATCCCCTCTGTTTCAGCCCCTCTGATTCAGCCCCTCTGATTCAGCCCCTCTGTTTCTCGCCCTCTGTTTCAGCCCCTCTGTTTCAGCTCTTCTGTTTCAGCCCCTCTGATTCAGCCCCTCTGTTTCTCGCCCTCTGTTTCAGCCCCTCTGTTTCAGCCCCTCTGTTTCAGTCCCTCTGTTTCTCGCCCACTGTTCTCGCCCTCTGTTTCAGCCCCTCTGTTTCAGCCCCTCTGTTTCAGCCCCTCTGTTTCTCGCCCTCTGTTTCAGCCTCTCTGTTTCTCGCCCTCTGTTTCAGCCCCTCTGTTTCAGCCCCTCTGTTTCAGCCCCTCTGTTTCAGCCCCTCTGTTTCATCCCCTCTGTTTCTCGCCCTCTGTTTCTCACCCTCTGATTCTCGCCCTCTGTTTCAGCCCCTATGTTTTTCGCCCTCTGTTTCAGCCCCTCTGTTTCAGCCCCTCTGTTTCTCACCCAGTGTTTCAGCCCCTATGATTCAGCCCCTCTGATTCAGCCCCACTCATTCAGCCTTTCTGTTTCAGCCCCTCTGTTTCTCGCCCTCTGTTTCAGCCCCTCTGTTACTCGCCCTCTGTTTCAGCCCCTCTGTTTCAGCCCCTCTGTTTCAGTCCCTCTGTTTCTCGCCCTCTGTTTCTCGCCCTCGGTTTCAGCCACTCTGTTTCTCGCCCTCTGTTTCAGCCCCACTGTTTCTCGCCCTCTGTTTCAGCCCCTCTGTTTCAGCACCTCTGTTTCAGCCCCTCTGTTTCTCGCCCTCTGTTTCAGCACCTCTGTTTCTCGCCCTCGGTTTCAGCCTCTCTGTTTCTCGCTCTCTGTTTCAGCCCCTCTGTTTCCGCCCCTCTGTTTCAGCCGCTCTGTTTCTCGCCGTCTGTTTCAGCCCCTCTGTTTCAGCCCCTCTGTTTCAGCCCCTCTGTTTCTCACCCTCTGTTTCAGCCCCTATGATTCAGCCCCTCTGATTCAGCCCCAATCATTCAGCCCCTCTGTTTCCGCCCCTCTGTTTCAGCCCCTATGTTTTTCGCCCTCTGTTTCAGCCCCTCTGTTTCAGCCCTCTGTTTCTCGCACTCTGTTTCTAGCCCTCTGTTTCTCGCCCTCGGTTTCAGCCACTCTGTTTCTCGCCCTCTGTTTCAGCCCCACTGTTTCTCGCCCTCTGTTTCTGCCCCTCTGTTTCAGCCCCTGTTTCAGCCGCTCTGTTTCAGCCCCTCTGTTTCTCGCCCTCTGTTTCAGCCCCTCTGTTTCTCGCCCTCGGTTTCAGCCTCTCTGTTTCTCGCTCTCTGTTTCAGCCCCTCTGTTTCCGCCCCTCTGTTTCAGCCGCTCTGTTTCTCGCCCTCTGTATCAGCCCCTCTGTTTCAGTCCCTCTGTTTCAGCCCCTCTGTTTCAGCCCCTCTGTTTCTCGCACTCTGTTTCTCGCCCTCTGTTTCAGCCCCTCTGTTTCTCGCCCTCTGTTTCAGCCCCTCTGTTTCAGCCCCTCTGATTCAGCCCCTCTGATTCAACCCCTCTGTTTCTCGCCCTCTGTTTCAGCCCCTCAGTTTCAGCCCTTCTGTTTCAGCCCCTCTGTTTCAGCCGCTCTGTTTCTCGCCCTCTGTTTCAGCTCCTCTGTTTCTCGCCCTCTGTTTCAGCCCCTCTGTTTCTCACCCTCTGTTTCAGCCCCTATGATTCAGCCCCACTGATTCAGCCCCACTCATTCAGCCCTTCTGTTTCAGCCCCTCTGTTTCTCGCCCTCTGTTTCAGCCCCTCTGTTACTCGCCCTCTGTTTCAGCCCCTCTGTTTCAGCCCCTCTGTTTCAGTCCCTCTGTTTCTCGCCCTCTGTTTCTCGCCCTCGGTTTCAGCCACTCTGTTTCTCGCCCTCTGTTTCAGCCCCACTGTTTCTCGCCCTCTCTTTCAGCCCCTCTGTTTCAGCCCCTCTGTTTCAGCCGCTCTGTTTCAGCCCCTCTGTTTCTCGCCCTCTGTTTCAGCCCCTCTGTTTCTCGCCCTCGGTTTCAGCCTCTCTGTTTCTCGCTCTCTGTTTCAGCCCCTCTGTTTCCGCCCCTCTGTTTCAGCCGCTCTGTTTCTCGCCCTCTGTTTCAGCCCCTCTGTTTCAGTCCCTCTGTTTCAGCCCCTCTGTTTCAGCCCCTCTGTTTCTCGCAATCTGTTTCTCGCACTCTGTTTCTCGCCCTCGGTTTCAGCCACTCTGTTTCTCGCCCTCTGTTTCAGCCCCACTGTTTCTCGCCCTCTGTTTCTGCCCCTCTGTTTCAGCCCCTCTGTTTCAGCCGCTCTGTTTCAGCCCCTCTGTTTCTCGCCCTCTGTTTCAGCCCCTCTGTTTCTCGCCCTCGGTTTCAGCCTCTCTGTTTCTCGCTCTCTGTTTCAGCCCCTCTGTTTCCGCCCCTCTGTTTCAGCCGCTCTGTTTCTCGCCCTCTGTATCAGCCCCTCTGTTTCAGTCCCTCTGTTTCAGCCCCTCTCTTTCAGCCCCTCTGTTTCTCGCACTCTGTTTCTCGCCCTCTGTTTCAGCCCCTCTGTTTCTCGCCCTCTGTTTCAGCCCCTCTGTTTCAGCCCCTCTGATTCAGCCCCTCTGATTAAACCCCTCCGTTTCTCGCCCTCTGTTTCAGCCCCTCAGTTTCAGCCCTTCTGTTTCAGCCCCTCTGTTTCAGTCGCTCTGTTCTCGCCCTCTGTTACAGCCCCTCTGTTTCGCGCTCTCTGTTTCAGCCCCTCTGTTTCAGCCACTCTGTTTCTCGCCCTCTGTTTCTGCCCCTCTGTTTCTCGCCCTCTGTTTCAGCCCCTCTGTTTCTCGCCCTCTGTTTCAGCCCCTCTCATTCAGCCCCTCTGTTTCAGCCCCTCTGAACCAGCCCCACTGATTCAGCTCCTCTGTTTCAGCCCCTCTGTTTTGGCCCGTCTGTTTCTCGCCCTCTGTTTCAGCCCCTCCGTTTCTCGCCATCTGTTTCAGACCCTCTGTTTCTCGCCCTCTGTTTCAGCCCCTCTGTTTCTCGCCCTCTGTTTCAGCCCCTCTGTTTCTCGCCCTCCGTTTCAGCCTCTATGTTTCTCGCCCTCTGTTTCAGCCCCTCTGTTTCAGCCCCTCTGTTTCTCGCCCTCTGTTTCAGCCCCTCTGTTTCTCGCCCTCTGTTTCAGCCCCTCTGATTCAGCCCCTCTGTTTCTCGCCCTCTGTTTCAGCCCCTCTGTTTCACGCCCTCTGTTTCAGCCCCTCTGTTTCAGCCCCTCTGTTTCAGCCCCTCTGTTTCTCGCCCTCTGTTTCGGCCCCTCTGTTTCTCGCCCTCTGTTTCAGCCCCTCTGTTTCTCGCACTCTGTTTCAGCCCCGCTATTTCTCGCCCTCTGTTTCAGCCCCTCTGTTTCAGCCCCTTTGTTTCTCGCGCTCTGTTTCAGCCCCTCTGTTTCTCGCCCTCTGTTTCAGCCCCTCTGTTTTTCGCCCTCTGTTTCAGCCCCTGTGTTTAAACCCCTCTGTTTCAGTCCCTCTTTTTCTCGCCCTCTGTTTCTCGCCCTCTGTTTCAGCCCCTCTCTTTCTCACCCTCTGTTTCAGCCCCTCTGTTTCTCGCCATCTGTTTCAGCCCATCTGTTTCTCGCCCTCTGTTTCAGCCCCTCTCTTTCTCACCCTCTGTTTCAGCCCCTCTGTTTCTCGCCATCTGTTTCAGCCCATCTGTTTCTCGCCCTCTGTTTCAGCCCCTCTCTTTCTCACCCTCTGTTTCAGCCCCTCTGTTTCTCGCCCTCTGTTTCAGCCCCTCTCTTTCTCACCCTCTGTTTCAGCCCCTCTGTTTCTCGCCATCTGTTTCAGCCCATCTGTTTCTCGCCCTCTGTTTCAGCCTCTCTGTTTCTCGCACTCTGTTTCAGCCCCTCTGTTTCAGCCCCTCTGTTTCTCGCCCTCTGTTTCAGCCCCTCTGTTTCTCGCCCTCTGTTTCAGCCCCTCTGATTCAGCCCCTCTCTTTCAGCCCCTCTGATTCAGCCCCACTGTTTCAGCCCCTCTGTTTCAGCCCCTCTGTTTAAGCCCGTCTGTTTCTCGCCCTCTGTTTCAGCCCCTCTGTTTCTCGCCCTCTGTTTCAGCCCCTCTGTTTCTCGCCCTCTGTTTCAGCCCCTCTGTTTCTCGCCCTCTGTTTCAGCCTCTCTGTTTCTCGCCCTCTGTTTCAGCCCCTCTGTTTCAGCCCCTCTGTTTCTCGCCCTCTGTTTCAGCCCCTCTGGTTCTCGCCCTCTGTATCAGCCCCTCTGTTTCAGCCCCTGTGATTCAGCACCTCTGATTCAGCCCCTCTGTTTCAGCCCCACTGTTTCAGCCCCTCTGATTCAGCCCGTCTGTTTCTCGCCCTCTGTTTCAGCCCCTCTGTTTCAGCCCCTCTGTTTCAGTCCCTCTGTTTCTCGCCCACTGTTTCTCGCCCTCTGTTTCAGCCCCTCTGTTTCAGCCCCTCTGTTTCAGCCCCTCTGTTTCTCGCCTTCTGTTTCAGCCTCTCTGTTTCTCGCCCTCTGTTTCAGCCCCTCTGTTTCAGCCCCTCTGTTTCATCCCCTCTGTTTCTCGCCCTCTGTTTCTCACGCTCTGATTCTCGCCCTCTGTTTCAGCCCCTATGTTTTTCGCCCTCTGTTTCAGCCCCTCTGTTTCAGCCCCTCTGTTTCTCACCCTCTGTTTCAGCCCCTATGATTCAGCCCCTCTGATTCAGCCCCACTCATTCAGCCCTTCTGTTTCAGCCCCTCTGTTTCTCGCCCTCTGTTTCAGCCCCTCTGTTACTCGCCCTCTGTTTCAGCCCCTCTGTTTCAGCCCCTCTGTTTCAGTCCCTCTGTTTCTCGCCCTCTGTTTCTCGCCCTCGGTTTCAGCCACTCTGTTTCTCGCCCTCTGTTTCAGCCCCACTGTTTCTCGCCCTCTGTTTCAGCCCCTCTGTTTCAGCCACTCTGTTTCAGCCGCTCTGTTTCAGCCCCTCTGTTTCTCGCCCTCTGTTTCAGCCCCTCTGTTTCTCGCCCTCGGTTTCAGCCTCTCTGTTTCTCGCACTCTGTTTCAGCCCCTCTGTTTCCGCCCCTCTGTTTCAGCCGCTCTGTTTCTCGCCCTGTGTTTCAGCCCCTCTGTTTCAGCCCCTCTGTTTCAGCCCCTCTGTTTCTCACCCTCTGTTTCAGCCCCTATGATTCAGCCCCTCTGATTCAGCCCCACTCATTCAGCCCCTCTGTTTCCGCCCCTCTGTTTCAGCCCCTATGTTTTTCGCCCTCTGTTTCAGCCCCTCTGTTTCAGCCCCTCTGTTTCAGCCCCTCTGTTTCTCACCCTCTGTTTCAGCCCCTATGATTCAGCCCCTCTGATTCAGCCCCACTCATTCAGCCCTTCTGTTTCAGCCCCTCTGTTTCTCGCCCTCTGTTTCAGCCCCTCTGTTACTCGCCCTCTGTTTCAGCCCCTCTGTTTCAGCCCCTCTGTTTCAGTCCCTCTGTTTCTCGACCTCTGTTTCTCGCCCTCGGTTTCAGCCACTCTGTTTCTCGCCCTCTGTTTCAGCCCCACTGTTTCTCGCCCTCTCTTTCAGCCCCTCTGTTTCAGCCCCTCTGTTTCAGCCGCTCTGTTTCAGCCCCTCTGTTTCTCGCCCTCTGTTTCAGCACCTCTGTTTCTCGCCCTCGGTTTCAGCCTCTCTGTTTCTCGCTCTCTGTTTTCAGCCCCTCTGTTTCCAACCCTCTGTTTCAGCCGCTCTGTTTCTCGCCCTCTGTTTCAGCCCCTCTGTTTCAGTCCCTCTGTTTCAGCCCCTCTGTTTCAGCCCCTCTGTTTCTCGCACTCTGTTTCTCGCCCTCTGTTTCTCGCCCTCGGTTTCAGCCACTCTGTTTCTCGCCCTCTGTTTCAGCCCCACTGTTTCTCGCCCTCTGTTTCAGCCCCTCTGTTTCAGCCCCTCTGTTTCAGCCGCTCTGTATCAGCCCCTCTGTTTCTCGCCCTCTGTTTCAGCCCCTCTGTTTCTCGCCCTCTGTTTCAGCCGCTCTGTTTCTCGCCCTCTGTATCAGCCCCTCTGTTTCAGTCCCTCTGTTTCAGCCCCTCTGTTTCAGCCCCTCTGTTTCTCGCACTCTGTTTCTCGCCCTCTGTTTCAGCCCCTCTGTTTCTCGCCCTCTGTTTCAGCCCCTCTGTTTCAGCCCCTCTGATTCAGCCCCTCTGATTCAACCCCTCTGTTTCTCGCCCTCTGTTTCAGCCCCTCAGTTTCAGCCCTTCTGTTTCAGCCCCTCTGTTTCAGCCGCTCTGTTTCTCGCCCTCTGTTTCAGCCCCTCTGTTTCTCGCCCTCTGTTTCAGCTTCTCTGTTTCTCGCCCTCTGTTTCAGCCCCTCTGTTTTTGCCCCTCTGTTTCAGCCTCTCTGTTTCAGCCCCTCTGTTTCTCGCCCTCTGTTTCAGACCCTCTGTTTCTCGCCCTCTGTATCAGCCCCTCTGTTTCAGCCCCTCGGTTTCAGCCCCTCTGTTTCTCGCCCTCTATTTCTCGCCCTCTGTTTCAGCCCCTCTGTTTCAGCCCCTCTGATTCAGCCCCTCTGTTTCAGCCCCTCTGATTCAGCCCCTCTGATTCAGCCCCTCTGTTTCTCGCCCTCTGTTTCAGCCCCTCTGTTTTAGTCCTTCTGTTTCAGCCCCTCTGTTTCTCGCCCTCTGTTTCAGCCCCTCTGTTTCTCGCCCTCTGTTTCAGCCCCTCTGTTTCAGCCCCTAAGTTTCAGCCCCTCTGTTTCTCGACCTCTGTTTCAGCCCCTCTGTTTCTCGCCCTCTGTTTCTGCCCCTCTGATTTAGCCCCTCTGTTTCAGCCCCTCTGTTTCAGCCCCTCTGTTTCTCGCCCTCTGTTTCAGCCCCTCTGTTTCGTGCTCTCTGTTTCAGCCCCTCTGTTTCAGCCTCTCTGTTTCTCGCCCTCTGTTTCAGCCCCTCTGTTTCTCGCCCTCTGTTTCAGCCCCTCTGTTTCTCGCCCTCTGTTTCATCCCCTCTGATTCAGCCCCTCTATTTCATCCCCTCTGAATCAGCCCCTATGATTCAGCCCCTCTGTTTCAGCCCCTCTGATTCAGCCCCTCTGTTTCTCGCCCTCTGTTTCAGCCCCTCTGTTTCTCGCCCTCTGTTTCATCCCCTCTGATTCAGCCCCTCTATTTCAGCCCCTCTGAATCAGCCCCTATGATTCAGCCCCTCTGTTTCAGCCCCTCTGATTCAGCCCCTCTGTTTCTCGCCCTCTGTTTCAGCCCCTCTGTTTCACGCCCTCTGTTTCAGCCCCGCTGTTTCAGCCCCTCTGTTTCAGCACCTCTGTTTCTCGCCCTGATTTCGGCCCCTCTGTTTCTCGCCCTCTGTTTCAGCCCGTCTATTTCTCGCCCTCTGTTTCAGCCCCTCTGTTTCAGCCCCTCTGTTTCTCGCCCTCTGTTTCAGCCCCTCTGTTTCGCGCTCTCTGTTTCAGCCCCTCTGTTTCTGCCCCTCTGTTTCTCGCCCTCTGTTTCAGCCCCTCTGTTTCTCGCCCTCTGTTTCAGCCCCTCTCATTCAGCCCCCCTGTTTCAGCCCCTCTGAATCAGCCCCTCTGATTCAGCTCCTCTGTTTCAGCCCCTCTGTTTCAGCCCGTCTGTTTCTCGCCCTCTGTTTCAGCCCCTCCGTTTCTCGCCATCTGTTTCAGACCCTCTGTTTCTCGCCCTCTGTTTCAGCCCCTCTGTTTCTCGCCCTCTGTTTCAGCCCCTCTGTTTCTCGCCCTCCGTTTCAGCCTCTCAGTTTGTCGCCCTCTGTTTCAGCCCCTCTGTTTCAGCCCCTCTGTTTCTCGCCCTCTGTTTCAGCCCCTCTGTTTCTCGCCCTCTGTTTCAGCCCCTCTGTTTCTCGCCCTCTGTTTCAGCCCCTCTGTTTCACGCCCTCTGTTTCAGCCCCTCTGTTTCAGCCCCTCTGTTTCAGCACCTCTGTTTCTCGCCCTCTGTTTCGGCCCCTCTGTTTCAGACCCTCTGTTTCTCGCCCTCTGTATCAGCCCCTCTGTTTCAGCCCCTCGGTTTCAGCCCCTCTGTTTCTCGCCCTCTATTTCTCGCCCTCTGTTTCAGCCCCTCTGTTTCAGCCCCTCTGATTCAGCCCCTCTGTTTCAGCCCCTCTGATTCAGCCCCTCTGATTCAGCCCCTCTGTTTCTCGCCCTCTGTTTCAGCCCCTCTGTTTTAGTCCTTCTGTTTCAGCCCCTCTGTTTCTCGCCCTCTGTTTCAGCCCCTCTGTTTCTCGCCCTCTGTTTCAGCCCCTCTGTTTCAGCCCCTAAGTTTCAGCCCCTCTGTTTCTCGACCTCTGTTTCAGCCCCTCTGTTTCTCGCCCTCTGTTTCTGCCCCTCTGATTTAGCCCCTCTGTTTCAGCCCCTCTGTTTCAGCCCCTCTGTTTCTCGCCCTCTGTTTCAGCCCCTCTGTTTCGTGCTCTCTGTTTCAGCCCCTCTGTTTCAGCCTCTCTGTTTCTCGCCCTCTGTTTCAGCCCCTCTGTTTCTCGCCCTCTGTTTCAGCCCCTCTGTTTCTCGCCCTCTGTTTCATCCCCTCTGATTCAGCCCCTCTATTTCATCCCCTCTGAATCAGCCCCTATGATTCAGCCCCTCTGTTTCAGCCCCTCTGATTCAGCCCCTCTGTTTCTCGCCCTCTGTTTCAGCCCCTCTGTTTCTCGCCCTCTGTTTCATCCCCTCTGATTCAGCCCCTCTATTTCAGCCCCTCTGAATCAGCCCCTATGATTCAGCCCCTCTGTTTCAGCCCCTCTGATTCAGCCCCTCTGTTTCTCGCCCTCTGTTTCAGCCCCTCTGTTTCACGCCCTCTGTTTCAGCCCCGCTGTTTCAGCCCCTCTGTTTCAGCACCTCTGTTTCTCGCCCTGATTTCGGCCCCTCTGTTTCTCGCCCTCTGTTTCAGCCCGTCTATTTCTCGCCCTCTGTTTCAGCCCCTCTGTTTCAGCCCCTCTGTTTCTCGCCCTCTGTTTCAGCCCCTCTGTTTCGCGCTCTCTGTTTCAGCCCCTCTGTTTCTGCCCCTCTGTTTCTCGCCCTCTGTTTCAGCCCCTCTGTTTCTCGCCCTCTGTTTCAGCCCCTCTCATTCAGCCCCCCTGTTTCAGCCCCTCTGAATCAGCCCCTCTGATTCAGCTCCTCTGTTTCAGCCCCTCTGTTTCAGCCCGTCTGTTTCTCGCCCTCTGTTTCAGCCCCTCCGTTTCTCGCCATCTGTTTCAGACCCTCTGTTTCTCGCCCTCTGTTTCAGCCCCTCTGTTTCTCGCCCTCTGTTTCAGCCCCTCTGTTTCTCGCCCTCCGTTTCAGCACCTCTGTTTCTCGCCCTCTGTTTCAGCCCCTCTGTTTCTCGCCCTCTGTTTCAGCCCCTCTGTTTCTCGCACTTTGTTTCAGCCCCGCTATTTCTCGCCCTCTGTTTCAGCCCCTCTGTTTCAGCCCCTCTGTTTCAGCCCCTCTGTTTCAGCCCCTCTGTTTCTCGCGCTCTGTTTCAGCCCCTCTGTTTCTCGCCCTCTGTTTCAGCCCCTCTGTTTCTCGCCCTCTGTTTCAGACCCTGTGTTTAAACCCCTCTGTTTCAGTCCCTCTTTTTCTCGCCCTCTGTTTCTCGCCCTCTGTTTCAGCCCCTCTGTTTCTCGCCCTCTGTTTCAGCCCCTCTGTTTCTCGCCCTCTGTTTCAGCCCCTCTGTTTCAGCCCCTCTCTTTCTCGCCCTCTGTTTCAGCCCCTCTGTTTCTCGCCATCTGTTTCAGCCCATCTGTTTCTCGCCCTCTGTTTCAGCCTCTCTGTTTCTCGCACTCTGTTTCAGCCCCTCTGTTTCAGCCCCTCTGTTTCTCGCCCTCTGTTTCAGCCCCTCTGTTTCTCTCCCTCTGTTTCAGCCCCTATGATTCAGCCCCTCTGATTCAGCCCCACTCGTTCAGCCCTTCTGTTTCAGCCCCTCTGTTTCTCGCCCTCTGTTTCAGCCCCTCTGTTACTCGCCCTCTGTTTCAGCCCCTCTGTTTCAGCCCCTCTGTTTCAGTCCCTCTGTTTCTCGACCTCTGTTTCTCGCCCTCGGTTTCAGCCACTCTGTTTCAGCCCCTCTGTTTCTCGCCCTCTGTTTCAGCCCCTCTGTTTCAGCCCCTCTCTTTCTCGCCCTCTGTTTCAGCCCCTCTGTTTCTCGCCATCTGTTTCAGCCCATCTGTTTCTCGCCCTCTGTTTCAGCCTCTCTGTTTCTCGCACTCTGTTTCAGCCCCTCTGTTTCAGCCCCTCTGTTTCTCGCCCTCTGTTTCAGCCCCTCTGTTTCTCTCCCTCTGTTTCAGCCCCTATGATTCAGCCCCTCTGATTCAGCCCCACTCATTCAGCCCTTCTGTTTCAGCCCCTCTGTTTCTCGCCCTCTGTTTCAGCCCCTCTGTTACTCGCCCTCTGTTTCAGCCCCTCTGTTTCAGCCCCTCTGTTTCAGTCCCTCTGTTTCTCGACCTCTGTTTCTCGCCCTCGGTTTCAGCCACTCTGTTTCTCGCCCTCTGTTTCAGCCCCACTGTTTCTCGCCCTCTCTTTCAGCCCCTCTGTTTCAGCCCCACTGTTTCAGCCGCTCTGTTTCAGCCCCTCTGTTTCTCGCCCTCTGTTTCAGCACCTCTGTTTCTCGCCCTCGGTTTCAGCCTCTCTGTTTCTCGCTCTCTGTTTTCAGCCCCTCTGTTTCCGACCCTCTGTTTCAGCCGCTCTGTTTCTCGCCCTCTGTTTCAGCCCCTCTGTTTCAGTCCCTCTGTTTCAGCCCCTCTGTTTCAGCCCCTCTGTTTCTCGCACTCTGTTTCTCGCCCTCTGTTTCTCGCCCTCGGTTTCAGCCACTCTGTTTCTCGCCCTCTGTTTCAGCCCCACTGTTTCTCGCCCTCTGTTTCAGCCCCTCTGTTTCAGCCCCTCTGTTTCAGCCGCTCTGTATCAGCCCCTCTGTTTCTCGCCCTCTGTTTCAGCCCCTCTGTTTCTCGCCCTCTGTTTCAGCCGCTCTGTTTCTCGCCCTCTGTATCAGCCCCTCTGTTTCAGTCCCTCTGTTTCAGCCCCTCTGTTTCAGCCCCTCTGTTTCTCGCACTCTGTTTCTCGCCCTCTGTTTCAGCCCCTCTGTTTCTCGCCCTCTGTTTCAGCCCCTCTGTTTCAGCCCCTCTGATTCAGCCCCTCTGATTCAACCCCTCTGTTTCTCGCCCTCTGTTTCAGCCCCTCAGTTTCAGCCCTTCTGTTTCAGCCCCTCTGTTTCAGCCGCTCTGTTTCTCGCCCTCTGTTTCAGCCCCTCTGTTTCTCGCCCTCTGTTTCAGCTTCTCTGTTTCTCGCCCTCTGTTTCAGCCCCTCTGTTTTTGCCCCTCTGTTTCAGCCTCTCTGTTTCAGCCCCTCTGTTTCTCGCCCTCTGTTTCAGACCCTCTGTTTCTCGCCCTCTGTATCAGCCCCTCTGTTTCAGCCCCTCGGTTTCAGCCCCTCTGTTTCTCGCCCTCTATTTCTCGCCCTCTGTTTCAGCCCCTCTGTTTCAGCCCCTCTGATTCAGCCCCTCTGTTTCAGCCCCTCTGATTCAGCCCCTCTGATTCAGCCCCTCTGTTTCTCGCCCTCTGTTTCAGCCCCTCTGTTTTAGTCCTTCTGTTTCAGCCCCTCTGTTTCTCGCCCTCTGTTTCAGCCCCTCTGTTTCTCGCCCTCTGTTTCAGCCCCTCTGTTTCAGCCCCTAAGTTTCAGCCCCTCTGTTTCTCGACCTCTGTTTCAGCCCCTCTGTTTCTCGCCCTCTGTTTCTGCCCCTCTGATTTAGCCCCTCTGTTTCAGCCCCTCTGTTTCAGCCCCTCTGTTTCTCGCCCTCTGTTTCAGCCCCTCTGTTTCGTGCTCTCTGTTTCAGCCCCTCTGTTTCAGCCTCTCTGTTTCTCGCCCTCTGTTTCAGCCCCTCTGTTTCTCGCCCTCTGTTTCAGCCCCTCTGTTTCTCGCCCTCTGTTTCATCCCCTCTGATTCAGCCCCTCGATTTCATCCCCTCTGAATCAGCCCCTATGATTCAGCCCCTCTGTTTCAGCCCCTCTGATTCAGCCCCTCTGTTTCTCGCCCTCTGTTTCAGCCCCTCTGTTTCTCGCCCTCTGTTTCATCCCCTCTGATTCAGCCCCTCTATTTCAGCCCCTCTGAATCAGCCCCTATGATTCAGCCCCTCTGTTTCAGCCCCTCTGATTCAGCCCCTCTGTTTCTCGCCCTCTGTTTCAGCCCCTCTGTTTCACGCCCTCTGTTTCAGCCCCGCTGTTTCAGCCCCTCTGTTTCAGCACCTCTGTTTCTCGCCCTGATTTCGGCCCCTCTGTTTCTCGCCCTCTGTTTCAGCCCCTCTATTTCTCGCCCTCTGTTTCAGCCCCTCTGTTTCAGCCCCTCTGTTTCTCGCCCTCTGTTTCAGCCCCTCTGTTTCGCGCTCTCTGTTTCAGCCCCTCTGTTTCTGCCCCTCTGTTTCTCGCCCTCTGTTTCAGCCCCTCTGTTTCTCGCCCTCTGTTTCAGCCCCTCTCATTCAGCCCCACTGTTTCAGCCCCTCTGAATCAGCCCCTCTGATTCAGCTCCTCTGTTTCAGCCCCTCTGTTTCAGCCCGTCTGTTTCTCGCCCTCTGTTTCAGCCCCTCCGTTTCTCGCCATCTGTTTCAGAGCCTCTGTTTCTCGCCCTCTGTTTCAGCCCCTCTGTTTCTCGCCCTCTGTTTCAGCCCCTCTGTTTCTCGCCCTCCGTTTCAGCCTCTCAGTTTGTCGCCCTCTGTTTCAGCCCCTCTGTTTCAGCCCCTCTGTTTCTCGCCCTCTGTTTCAGCCCCTCTGTTTCTCGCCCTCTGTTTCAGCCCCTCTGATTCAGCCCCTCTGTTTCTCGCCCTCTGTTTCAGCCCCTCTGTTTCACGCCCTCTGTTTCAGCCCCTCTGTTTCAGCCCCTCTGTTTCAGCACCTCTGTTTCTCGCCCTCTGTTTCGGCCCCTCTGTTTCTCGCCCTCTGTTTCAGCCCCTCTGTTTCTCGCACTTTGTTTCAGCCCCGCTATTTCTCGCCCTCTGTTTCAGCCCCTCTGTTTCAGCCCCTCTGTTTCAGCCCCTCTGTTTCAGCCCCTCTGTTTCTCGCGCTCTGTTTCAGCCCCTCTGTTTCTCGCCCTCTGTTTCAGCCCCTCTGTTTCTCGCCCTCTGTTTCAGACCCTGTGTTTAAACCCCTCTGTTTCAGTCCCTCTTTTTCTCGCCCTCTGTTTCTCGCCCTCTGTTTCAGCCCCTCTGTTTCTCGCCCTCTGTTTCAGCCCCTCTGTTTCTCGCCCTCTGTTTCAGCCCCTCTGTTTCAGCCCCTCTCTTTCTCGCCCTCTGTTTCAGCCCCTCTGTTTCTCGCCATCTGTTTCAGCCCATCTGTTTCTCGCCCTCTGTTTCAGCCTCTCTGTTTCTCGCACTCTGTTTCAGCCCCTCTGTTTCAGCCCCTCTGTTTCTCGCCCTCTGTTTCAGCCCCTCTGTTTCTCTCCCTCTGTTTCAGCCCCTCTGATTCAGCCCCTCTCTTTCAGCCCCTCTGATTCAGCCCCACTGTTTCAGCCCCTCTGTTTCAGCCCCTCTGTTTAAGCCCGTCTGTTTCTCGCCCTCTGTTTCAGCCCCTCTGTTTATCGCCCTCTGTTTCAGCCTCTCTGTTTCAGCCCGTCTGTTTCAGCCCCTCTGTTTCTCGCCCTCTGTTTCAGCCCCTTTGTTTCTCGCCATCTGTTTCAGCCCATCTGTTTCTCGCCCTCTGTTTCAGCCTCTCTGTTTCTCGCACTCTGTTTCAGCCCCTCTGTTTCAGCCCCTCTGTTTCTCGCCCTCTGTTTCAGCCCCTCTGTTTCTCTCCCTCTGTTTCAGCCCCTATGATTCAGCCCCTCTGATTCAGCCCCACTCATTCAGCCCTTCTGTTTCAGCCCCTCTGTTTCTCGCCCTCTGTTTCAGCCCCTCTGTTACTCGCCCTCTGTTTCAGCCCCTCTGTTTCAGCCCCTCTGTTTCAGTCCCTCTGTTTCTCGACCTCTGTTTCTCGCCCTCGGTTTCAGCCACTCTGTTTCAGCCCCTCTGTTTCTCGCCCTCTGTTTCAGCCCCTCTGTTTCAGCCCCTCTCTTTCTCGCCCTCTGTTTCAGCCCCTCTGTTTCTCGCCATCTGTTTCAGCCCATCTGTTTCTCGCCCTCTGTTTCAGCCTCTCTGTTTCTCGCACTCTGTTTCAGCCCCTCTGTTTCAGCCCCTCTGTTTCTCGCCCTCTGTTTCAGCCCCTCTGTTTCTCTCCCTCTGTTTCAGCCCCTATGATTCAGCCCCTCTGATTCAGCCCCACTCATTCAGCCCTTCTGTTTCAGCCCCTCTGTTTCTCGCCCTCTGTTTCAGCCCCTCTGTTACTCGCCCTCTGTTTCAGCCCCTCTGTTTCAGCCCCTCTGTTTCAGTCCCTCTGTTTCTCGACCTCTGTTTCTCGCCCTCGGTTTCAGCCACTCTGTTTCTCGCCCTCTGTTTCAGCCCCACTGTTTCTCGCCCTCTCTTTCAGCCCCTCTGTTTCAGCCCCACTGTTTCAGCCGCTCTGTTTCAGCCCCTCTGTTTCTCGCCCTCTGTTTCAGCACCTCTGTTTCTCGCCCTCGGTTTCAGCCTCTCTGTTTCTCGCTCTCTGTTTTCAGCCCCTCTGTTTCCGACCCTCTGTTTCAGCCGCTCTGTTTCTCGCCCTCTGTTTCAGCCCCTCTGTTTCAGTCCCTCTGTTTCAGCCCCTCTGTTTCAGCCCCTCTGTTTCTCGCACTCTGTTTCTCGCCCTCTGTTTCTCGCCCTCGGTTTCAGCCACTCTGTTTCTCGCCCTCTGTTTCAGCCCCACTGTTTCTCGCCCTCTGTTTCAGCCCCTCTGTTTCAGCCCCTCTGTTTCAGCCGCTCTGTATCAGCCCCTCTGTTTCTCGCCCTCTGTTTCAGCCCCTCTGTTTCTCGCCCTCTGTTTCAGCCGCTCTGTTTCTCGCCCTCTGTATCAGCCCCTCTGTTTCAGTCCCTCTGTTTCAGCCCCTCTGTTTCAGCCCCTCTGTTTCTCGCACTCTGTTTCTCGCCCTCTGTTTCAGCCCCTCTGTTTCTCGCCCTCTGTTTCAGCCCCTCTGTTTCAGCCCCTCTGATTCAGCCCCTCTGATTCAACCCCTCTGTTTCTCGCCCTCTGTTTCAGCCCCTCAGTTTCAGCCCTTCTGTTTCAGCCCCTCTGTTTCAGCCGCTCTGTTTCTCGCCCTCTGTTTCAGCCCCTCTGTTTCTCGCCCTCTGTTTCAGCTTCTCTGTTTCTCGCCCTCTGTTTCAGCCCCTCTGTTTTTGCCCCTCTGTTTCAGCCTCTCTGTTTCAGCCCCTCTGTTTCTCGCCCTCTGTTTCAGACCCTCTGTTTCTCGCCCTCTGTATCAGCCCCTCTGTTTCAGCCCCTCGGTTTCAGCCCCTCTGTTTCTCGCCCTCTATTTCTCGCCCACTGTTTCAGCCCCTCTGTTTCAGCCCCTCTGATTCAGCCCCTCTGTTTCAGCCCCTCTGATTCAGCCCCTCTGATTCAGCCCCTCTGTTTCTCGCCCTCTGTTTCAGCCCCTCTGTTTTAGTCCTTCTGTTTCAGCCCCTCTGTTTCTCGCCCTCTGTTTCAGCCCCTCTGTTTCTCGCCCTCTGTTTCAGCCCCTCTGTTTCAGCCCCTAAGTTTCAGCCCCTCTGTTTCTCGACCTCTGTTTCAGCCCCTCTGTTTCTCGCCCTCTGTTTCTGCCCCTCTGATTTAGCCCCTCTGTTTCAGCCCCTCTGTTTCAGCCCCTCTGTTTCTCGCCCTCTGTTTCAGCCCCTCTGTTTCGTGCTCTCTGTTTCAGCCCCTCTGTTTCAGCCTCTCTGTTTCTCGCCCTCTGTTTCAGCCCCTCTGTTTCTCGCCCTCTGTTTCAGCCCCTCTGTTTCTCGCCCTCTGTTTCATCCCCTCTGATTCAGCCCCTCTATTTCATCCCCTCTGAATCAGCCCCTATGATTCAGCCCCTCTGTTTCAGCCCCTCTGATTCAGCCCCTCTGTTTCTCGCCCTCTGTTTCAGCCCCTCTGTTTCTCGCCCTCTGTTTCATCCCCTCTGATTCAGCCCCTCTATTTCAGCCCCTCTGAATCAGCCCCTATGATTCAGCCCCTCTGTTTCAGCCCCTCTGATTCAGCCCCTCTGTTTCTCGCCCTCTGTTTCAGCCCCTCTGTTTCACGCCCTCTGTTTCAGCCCCGCTGTTTCAGCCCCTCTGTTTCAGCACCTCTGTTTCTCGCCCTGATTTCGGCCCCTCTGTTTCTCGCCCTCTGTTTCAGCCCCTCTATTTCTCGCCCTCTGTTTCAGCCCCTCTGTTTCAGCCCCTCTGTTTCTCGCCCTCTGTTTCAGCCCCTCTGTTTCGCGCTCTCTGTTTCAGCCCCTCTGTTTCTGCCCCTCTGTTTCTCGCCCTCTGTTTCAGCCCCTCTGTTTCTCGCCCTCTGTTTCAGCCCCTCTCATTCAGCCCCACTGTTTCAGCCCCTCTGAATCAGCCCCTCTGATTCAGCTCCTCTGTTTCAGCCCCTCTGTTTCAGCCCGTCTGTTTCTCGCCCTCTGTTTCAGCCCCTCCGTTTCTCGCCATCTGTTTCAGAGCCTCTGTTTCTCGCCCTCTGTTTCAGCCCCTCTGTTTCTCGCCCTCTGTTTCAGCCCCTCTGTTTCTCGCCCTCCGTTTCAGCCTCTCAGTTTGTCGCCCTCTGTTTCAGCCCCTCTGTTTCAGCCCCTCTGTTTCTCGCCCTCTGTTTCAGCCCCTCTGTTTCTCGCCCTCTGTTTCAGCCCCTCTGATTCAGCCCCTCTGTTTCTCGCCCTCTGTTTCAGCCCCTCTGTTTCACGCCCTCTGTTTCAGCCCCTCTGTTTCAGCCCCTCTGTTTCAGCACCTCTGTTTCTCGCCCTCTGTTTCGGCCCCTCCGTTTCTCGCCCTCTGTTTCAGCCCCTCTGTTTCTCGCACTTTGTTTCAGCCCCGCTATTTCTCGCCCTCTGTTTCAGCCCCTCTGTTTCAGCCCCTCTGTTTCAGCCCCTCTGTTTCAGCCCCTCTGTTTCTCGCGCTCTGTTTCAGCCCCTCTGTTTCTCGCCCTCTGTTTCAGCCCCTCTGTTTCTCGCCCTCTGTTTCAGACCCTGTGTTTAAACCCCTCTGTTTCAGTCCCTCTTTTTCTCGCCCTCTGTTTCTCGCCCTCTGTTTCAGCCCCTCTGTTTCTCGCCCTCTGTTTCAGCCCCTCTGTTTCTCGCCCTCTGTTTCAGCCCCTCTGTTTCAGCCCCTCTCTTTCTCGCCCTCTGTTTCAGCCCCTCTGTTTCTCGCCATCTGTTTCAGCCCATCTGTTTCTCGCCCTCTGTTTCAGCCTCTCTGTTTCTCGCACTCTGTTTCAGCCCCTCTGTTTCAGCCCCTCTGTTTCTCGCCCTCTGTTTCAGCCCCTCTGTTTCTCTCCCTCTGTTTCAGCCCCTCTGATTCAGCCCCTCTCTTTCAGCCCCTCTGATTCAGCCCCACTGTTTCAGCCCCTCTGTTTCAGCCCCTCTGTTTAAGCCCGTCTGTTTCTCGCCCTCTGTTTCAGCCCCTCTGTTTATCGCCCTCTGTTTCAGCCTCTCTGTTTCAGCCCGTCTGTTTCAGCCCCTCTGTTTCTCGCCCTCTGTTTCAGCCCCTTTGTTTCACGCCCTCTGTTTCAGCCCCTCTGTTTCTCGCCCTCTGTTTCAGCCCCTGTGTTTAAACCCCTCTGTTTCAGTCCCTCTTTTTCTCGCCCTCTGTTTCTCGCCCTCTGTTTCAGCCCCTCTGTTTTTCGCCCTCTTTTTCAGCCCCTCTGTTTTAGCCCGTCTGTTTAAGACACTCTGTTTCTCGCCCTCTGTTTCAGCCCCACTGATTCTCGCCCACTGTTTCAGCCCCTCTGATTCAGCCCCTCTGTTTCAGCCGCTCTGAATCAGCCCCTCTGATTCAGCCCCTCTGTTTCAGCCCCTCTGTTTCAGCCCCTCTGTTTCTCGCCCTCTTTTTCAGCGCCTCTGTTTCTCGCCCTCTGTTTCAGCCTTTCTGTTTCAGCCGCTCTGTTTCAGCCCCTCTGTTTCTCGCCCTCTGTTTCAGCCCCTCTGTTTCTCGCCCTCTGTTTCAGCCTCTTTGTTTCTCGCCCTCTGTTTCAGCCCCTCTGTTTCATCCCCTCTGTTTCAGCCCCTCTGTTTCAGCCCCTCTGTTTCTCGCCCTCTGTTTCAGCCCCTCTGTTTCCCGCCGTCTGTTTCAGCCCCTCTGTTTCTCGCCCTCTGTTTCAGCTCCTCTGATTCAGCCCCTCTGTTTCAGCCCCTCTGATTCAGCCCCTCTGTTTCAGCCCCTCTATTTCAGCCCCTCTGTTTCAGCCGCTCTGTTTCATACCCCCGGTTTCTCGCCCTCTGTTTCTCACCCTCTGATTCTCGCCCTCTCTTTCAGCCCCTATGTTACTCGCCCTCTGTTTCAGCCCGTCTGTTTCAGCCCCTCTGTTTCAGCCCCTGTGTTTCTCGCCCTCTGTTTCAGCCCCTCTGTTTCTCGCCCTCTGTTTCAGCCCCTCTGTTTCAGCCCCTCTGTTTCAGTCCCTCTGTTTCTCGCCCACTGTTTCTCGCCCTCGGTTTCAGCCCCTCTGTTTCTCGCACTCTGTTTCAGCCCGACTGTTTCTCGCCCTCTGTTTCAGCCCCTCTGTTTCAGCCCCTCTGTTTCAGCCCCTCTGTTTCAGCCCCTCTATTTCTCGCCCGCTGTTTCAGCCCCTCTGTTTCTCGCCCTCTGTTTCAGCCTCTCTGTTTCTAACCCTCTCTTTCAGCCCCTCTGTTTCAGCCCCTCTGTTTCAGCCCCTCTGTTTCAGCCCCTCTGTTTCTCGCCCTCTGTTTCAGCCCCTCTGTTTCTCGCCCTCTGTTTCAGCCCCTCTCTTTCTCGCCCTCTGTATCAGCCCCTCTGTTTCGGTCCCTCTGTTTCAGCCCCTCTGTTTCAGCCCCTCTGTTTCTCGCCCTCTGTTTCTCGCCCTCTGTTTCAGCCCCTCTGTTACTCCCCCTCTGTTTCAGCCCCTCTGTTTCAGCCCCTCTGATTCAGCCCCACTGATTCAACTCCTCTGTTTCTCGCCCTCTGTTTCAGCCCCTCTGTTTCAGCCCCTCTGTTTCTCGCCCTCTGTTTCAGCCCCTCTGTTTCTCGCCCTCTGTTTCAGCCCCTCTGTTTCTCGCCCTCTGTTTCAGCCCCTCTGTTTCTCGCCCTCTGTATCAGCCCCTCTGTTTCAGCCCCTGTGATTCAGCCCCTCTGATTCAGCCCCTCTGTTTCAGCCCCTCTGTTTCAGTCCCTCTGTTTCTCGCCCACTGTTTCTCGCCCTCTGTTTCAGCCCCTCTGATTCAGCCCCTCTGTTTCAGCCCCTCTGTTTCTCGCCCTCTGTTTCAGCCTCTCTGTTTCTCACCCTCTGTTTCAGCCCCTCTGTTTCAGACCCTCTGTTTCAGCCCCTCTGTTTCAGCCCCTCTGTTTCATCCCCTCTGTTTCTCGCCCTCTGTTTCTCACCCTCTGATTCTCGCCCTCTGTTTAAGCCCCTATGTTTTTCGCCCTCTGTTTCAGCCCCTCTGTTTCAGCCCCTCTGTTTCAGCCCCTCTGTTTCTCACCCTCTGTTTCAGCCCCTATGATTCAGCCCCTCTGATTCAGCCCAACTCATTCAGCCCTTCTGTTTCAGCCCCTCTGTTTCTCGCCCTCTGTTTCAGCCCCTCTGTTACTCGCCCTCTGTTTCAGCCCCTCTGTTTCAGCCCCTCTGTTTCAGTCCCTCTGTTTCTCGCCCTCTGTTTCAGCCACTCTGTTTCTCGCCCTCTTTTTCAACCCCACTGTTTCTCGCCCTCTGTTTCAGCCCCTCTGTTTCAGCCCCTCTGTTTCAGCCGCTCTGTTTCAGCCCCTCTGTTTCTCGCCCTCTGTTTCAGCCCCTCTGTTTCTCGCCCTCGGTTTCAGCCCCTCTGTTTCCGCCCCTCTGTTTCAGCCGCTCTGTTTCTCGCCCTCTGTTTCAGCCCCTCTGTTTCCCGCCCACTGTTTCAGCCCCTCTGTTTCTCGCCCTCTGTATCAGCCCCTCTGTTTCAGTCCCTCTGTTTCAGCACCTCTGTTTCAGCCCCTCTGTTTCTCGCACTCTGTTTCGCGCCCTCTGTTTCAGCCCCTCTGTTTCACGCCCTCTGTTTCAGCCCCTCTGTTTCAGCCCCTCTGATTCAGCCCCTCTGATTCAACCCCTCTGTTTCTCGCCCTCTGTTTCAGCCCCTCAGTTTCAGCCCTTCTGTTACAGCCCCTCTGTTTCAGCCGCTCTGTTTCTCGCCCTCTGTTACAGCCCCTCTGATTCTCGCCCTCTGTTTCAGCCCCTCTGTTTTTCGCCCTCTGTTACAGCCTCTCTGTTTCTCGCCCTCTGTTTCAGCCCCTCTGTTTTTGCCCCTCTGTTTCAGACTCTCTGTTTCAGCCCCTCTGTTTCTCGCCCTCTGTTTCAGACCCTCTGTTTCTCGCCCTCTGTATCAGCCCCTCTGTTTCAGCCCCTCGGTTTCAGCCCCTCTGTTTCAGCCCCTCTGTTTCTCGCCCTCTATTTCTCGCCCTCTGTTTCAGCCCCTCTGTTTCAGCCCCTCTGATTCAGTCCTTCTGTTTCAGCCCCTCTGTTTCTCGCCCTCTGTTTCAGCCCCTCTGTTTCTCGCCCTCTGTTTCAGACCCTCTGTTTCTCGCCCTCTGTATCAGCCCCTCTGTTTCAGCCCCTCGGTTTCAGCCCCTCTGTTTCAGCCCCTCTGTTTCTCGCCCTCTATTTCTCGCCCTCTGTTTCAGCCCCTCTGTTTCAGCCCCTCTGATTCAGTCCTTCTGTTTCAGCCCCTCTGTTTCTCGCCCTCTGTTTCAGCCCCTCTGTTTCTCGCCCTCTGTTTCAGCCCCTCTGTTTCAGCCCCTCAGTTTCAGCCCCTCTGTTTCTCGACCTCTGTTTCAGCCCCTCTGTTTCTCGCCCTCTGTTTCTGCCCCTTTGATTTAGCCCCTCTGTTTCAGCCCCTCTGTTTCAGCCCCACTGTTTCTCGCCCTCTGTTTCAGCCCCTCTGTTTCGTGCTCTCTGTTTCAGCCCCTCTGTTTCAGCCACTCGATTTCTCGCCCCCTGTTTCAGCCCCTCTGTTTCTCGCCCTCGGTTTCAGCCCCTCTGTTTCTCGCCCTCTGTTTCATCCCCTCTGATTCAGCCCCTCTATTTCAGCCCCTCTGAATCAGCCCCTATGATTCAGCCCCTCTGTTTCAGCCCCTCTGTTTCAGCCCCTCTGTTTCTCGCCCTCTGTTTCAGCCCCTCTGTTTCTCGCCCTCTGTTTCAGCCCCTCTGATTCAGCCCCTCTGTTTCTCGCCCTCTGTTTCAGCCCCTCTGTTTCACGCCCTCTGTTTCAGCCCCTCTGTTTCAGCCCCTCTGTTTCTCGCCCTCTGTTTCAGCCCCTCTGTTTCGTGCTCTCTGTTTCAGCCCCTCTGTTTCAGCCACTCTGTTTCTCGCCCTCTGTTTCAGCCACTCTGTTTCTTGCCCTCTGTTTCTGCCCCTCTGTTTCTCGCCCTCTGTTTCAGCCCCTCTGTTTCTCGCCCTCTGTTTCTGCCCCTCTGTTTCTCGCCCTCTGTTTCAGCCCCTCTGTTTCTCGCCCTCTGTTTCAGCCCCTCTCATTCAGCCCCTCTGTTTCAGCCCCTCTGAATCAGCCCCTCTGATTCAGCTCCTCTGTTTCAGCCCCTCTGTTTCAGCCCGTCTGTTTCTCGCCCTCTGTTTCAGCCCCTCTGTTTCTCGCCCTCTGTTTCAGCCCCTCTGTTTCTCGCCCTCCGTTTCAGCGTCTCTGTTTCTCGCCCTCTGTTTCAGCCCCTCTGTTTCAGCCCCTCTGTTTCTCGCCCTCTGTTTCAGCCCCTCTGTTTCTCGCCCTCTGTTTCAGCCCCTCTGATTCAGCCCCTCTGTTTCTCGCCCTCTGTTTCAGCCCCTCTGTTTCACGCCCTCTGTTTCAGCCCCTCTGTTTCAGCCCCTCTGTTTCAGCCCCTCTGGTTTCAGCCCCTCTCTTTCTCGCACTCTGTTTCAGCCCCTCTGTTTCTCGCCCTCTGTTTCAGCCCATCTGTTTCTCGCCCTCTGTTTCACCCTCTCTGTTTCTCGCCCTCTGTTTCAGCCCCTCTGTTTCTCGCCCTCTGTTTCAGCCCCTCTGTTTCTCGCCCTCTGTTTCAGCCCCTCTGATTCAGCCCCTCTCTTTCAGCCCGTCTGTTTCAGCCCCTCTGTTTCAGCCCCTCTGTTTCTCGCCCTCTGTTTCAGCCCCTCTGTTTCTCGCCCTCTGTTTCAGGCTCTCTGTTTCAGCCCGTCTGTTTCAGCCCCTCTTTTTCAGCCCCTCTGTTTCTCGCCCTCTGTTTCAGCCCCTCTGTTTCGCGCTCACTGTTTCAGCCCCTCTGTTTCAGCCACTCTGTTTCTCGCCCTCTGTTTCTGCCCCTCTGTTTCTCGCCCTGTGTTTCAGCCCCTCTGTTTCTCGCCCTCTGTTTCAGCCCCTCTGATTCAGCTCCTCTGTTTCAGCCCCTCTGAATCAGCCCCTCTGATTCAGCTCCTCTGATTCTCGCCCTCTGTTTCAGCCCCTCCGTTTCTCACCCTCTGTTTGAGCCCCTCTGTTTCTCGCCCTCTGTTTCAGCCCCTGTGTTTCAGCCCCTCTGTTTCAGTCCATCTGTTTCTCGCCGTCTGTTTCTCGGCCTCTGTTTCAGCCCCTCTGTTTCTCGCCCTCTGTTTCAGCCCCTCTGTTTCTCGCCCTCTGTTTCAGCCCCTCTGATTCTCGCCCTCTGTTTCAGCCCCTCTGTTTCTCGCCCTCCGTTTCAGCCTCTCTGTTTCTCGCCCTCTGTTTCAGCCCCTCTGTTTCAGCCCCTCTGTTTCTCGCCCTCTGTTTCAGCCCCTCTGTTTCTCGCCCTCTGTTACAGCCCCTCTGTATCTCGCCCTCTGTTTCAGCCCCTCTGATTCAGCCCCTCTGTTGCTCCCCCTCTGTTTCAGCCCCTCTGTCTCTCGCACTCTGTTTCTCGCCCTCTGTTTCAGCCCCTCTGTTTCTCGCCCTCTGTTTCAGCCCCTCTGTTTCTCGCCCTCTGTTTCAGCCCCTCTGTTTCACGCCCTCTGTTTCAGCACCTCTGTTTCTCGCCCTCCGTTTCAGCCTCTCTGTTTCTCGCCCTCTGTTTCAGCCACTCTGTTTCAGCCCCCTGTTTCTCGCCCTCTGTTTCAGCCCCTCTGATTCAGCCCCTCTGTTTCTCCCCCTCTGTTTCAGCCCCTCAATTTCACGCCCTCTGTTTCAGCCCCTCCGTTTCAGCCCCTCTGTTTCAGCCCCTCTGTTTCTCGCCATCTGTTTCAGCCCCTCTGTTTCTCGCCCTCTGTTTCAGCCCCTCTATTTCTCGCCCTCTGTTTCAGCCCCTCTGTTTCAGCCCCTCTGTTTCAGCCCCTCTGTTTCAGCCCCTCTGTTTCTCGCGCTCTGTTTCACCCCCTCTGTTTCTCGCCCTCTGTTTCAGCCCCTCTGTTTTTCGCCCTCTGTTTCAGCCCCTGTGTTTAAACCCCTCTGTTTCAGTCCCTCTTTTTCTCGCCCTCTGTTTCAGCCCCTCTGTTTCTCGCCCTCTGTTTCAGCCCCTCTGTTTCTCGCCCTCTGTTCCAGCCCCTCTGTTTCAGCCCCTCTGTTTCAGACCCTCTCTTTCTCGCCCTCTGTTTCAGCCCCTCTGTTTCTCGCCATCTGTTTCAGCCCATCTGTTTCTCGCCCTCTGTTTCAGCCTCTCTGTTTCTCGCCCTCTGTTTCAGCCCTTCTGTTTCAGGCCCTCTGATTCAGCCCCTCTGTTTCATCCCTCTGTTTCAGCCCCTCTGTTTCAGCCCGTCTGTTTCTCGCGCTCTGTTTCAGCCCCTCTGTTTCTCGCCCTCTGTTTCAGGCTCTCTGTTTCAGCCCGTCTGTTTCAGCCCCTCTGTTTCTCGCCCTCTGTTTCAGCCCCTCTGTTTCTCGCCCTCTGTTTCCGCCCCTCTGTTTCTCGCCCTCTGTTTCAGCCCCTGTGTTTAAACCCCTCTGATTCGGTCCCTCTTTTTCTCGCCCTCTGTTTCTCGCCCTCTGTTTCAGCCCCTCTGTTTCTCGCCCTCTGTTTCAGCCCGTCTGTTTCAGCCCCTCTGTTTCAGCCCCTCTGTTTCAGCCCCTCTCTTTCTCGCCCTCTGTTTCAGCCCCTCTGTTCCTCGCCCTCTGTTTCAGCCCATCTGTTTCTCGCCCTCTGTTTCAGCCCCTCTGATTCAGCCCCTCTCTTTCAGCCCCTCTGATTCAGCCCCTCTGTTTCAGCCCCTCTGTTTCAGCCCCTCTGTTTCAGCCCGTCTGTTTCTCGCCCTCTGTTTCAGCCCCTCTGTTTCTCGCCCTCTGTTTCAGCCCCTCTGATTCAGCCCCTCTCTTTCAGCCCCTCTGATTCAGCCCCTCTGTTTCAGCCCCTCTGTTTCAGCCCCTCTGTTTCAGCCCGTCTGTTTCTCGCCCTCTGTTTCAGCCCCTCTGTTTCTCGCCCTCTGTTTCAGCCCCTCTGTTTCTCGCCCTCTGTTTCAGCCCCTCTGTTTCTCGCCCTCCGTTTCAGCCTCTCTGTTTCTCGCCCTCTGTTTCAGCCACTCTGTTTCAGCCACTCTGTTTCTCGCCCTCTGTTTCAGCCACTCTGTTTCTCGCCCTCTGTTTCTGCCCCTCTGTTTCTCGCCCTCTGTTTCAGCCCCTCTGTTTCTCGCCCTCTGTTTCAGCCCCTCTCATTCAGCCCCTCTGTTTCAGCCCCTCTGAATCAGCCCCTCTGATTCAGCTCCTCTGTTTCAGCCCCTCTGTTTCAGCCCCTCTGTTTATCGCCCTCTGTTTCAGCACCTCTGTTTCTCGCCCTCTGTTTCAGCCCCTCTGTTTCGTGCTCTCTGTTTCAGCCCCTCTGTTTCAGCCACTCTGTTTCTCGCCCTCTGTTTCAGCCACTCTGTTTCTCGCCCTCTGTTTCTGCCCCTCTGTTTCTCGCCCTCTGTTTCAGCCCCTCTGTTTCTCGCCCTCTGTTTCAGACCCTCTCATTCAGCCCCTCTGTTTCAGCCCCTCTGAATCAGCCCCTCTGATTCAGCTCCTCTGTTTCAGCCCCTCTGTTTCAGCCCGTCTGTTTCTCGCCCTCTGTTTCAGCCCCTCCGTTTCTCGCCATCTGTTTCAGACCCTCTGTTTCTCGCCCTCTGTTTCAGCCCCTCTGTTTCTCGCCCTCTGTTTCAGCCCCTCTGTTTCTCGCCCTCCGTTTCAGCGTCTCTGTTTCTCGCCCTCTGTTTCAGCCCCTCTGTTTCAGCCCCTCTGTTTCTCGCCCTCTGTTTCAGCCCCTCTGTTTCTCGCCCTCTGTTTCAGCCCCTCTGATTCAGCCCCTCTGTTTCTCGCCCTCTGTTTCAGCCCCTCTGTTTCACGCCCTCTGTTTCAGCCCCTCTCTTTCAGCCCCTCTGTTTCAGCCCCTCTGGTTTCAGCCCCTCTCTTTCTCGCCCTCTGTTTCAGCCCCTCTGTTTCTCGCCCTCTGTTTCAGCCCATCTGTTTCTCGCCCTCTGTTTCACCCTCTCTGTTTCTCACCCTCTGTTTCAGCCCCTCTGTTTCTCGCCCTCTGTTTCAACCCCTCCGTTTCTCGCCCTCTGTTTCAGCCCCTCTGATTCAGCCCCTCTCTTTCAGCCCGTCTGTTTCAGCCCCTCTGTTTCAGCCCCTCTGTTTCTCGCCCTCTGTTTCAGCCCCTCTGTTTCTCGCCCTCTGTTTCTCGCCCTCTGTTTCTGTCCCTCTGATTTAGCCCCTCTGTTTCAGCCCCTCTTTTTCAGCCCCTCTGTTTCTCGCCCTCTGTTTCAGCCCCTCTGTTTCGCGCTCTCTGTTTCAGCCCCTCTGTTTCAGCCACTCTGTTTCTCGCACTCTGTTTCTGCCCCTCTGTTTCTCGCCCTGTGTTTCAGCCCCTCTGTTTCTCGCCCTCTGTTTCAGCCCCTCTGATTCAGCTCCTCTGTTTCAGCCCCTCTGAATCAGCCCCACTGATTCAGCTCCTCTGATTCTCGCCCTCTGTTTCAGCCCCTCTGTTTCAGCCCCTCTGTTTCAGCCCCTCTCTTTCTCGCCCTCTGTTTCAGCCCCTCTGTTCCTCGCCCGCTGTTTCAGCCCATCTGTTTCTCGCCCTCTGTTTCAGCCCCTCTGATTCAGCCCCTCTCTTTCAGCCCCTCTGATTCAGCCCCTCTGTTTCAGCCCCTCTGTTTCAGCCCCTCTGTTTCAGCCCGTCTGTTTCTCGCCCTCTGTTTCAGCCCCTCTGTTTCTCGCCCTCTGTTTCAGCCCCTCTGATTCAGCCCCTCTCTTTCAGCCCCTCTGATTCAGCCCCTCTGTTTCAGCCCCTCTGTTTCAGCCCCTCTGTTTCAGCCCGTCTGTTTCTCGCCCTCTGTTTCAGCCCCTCTGTTTCTCGCCCTCTGTTTCAGGCTCTCTGTTTCAGCCCGTCTGTTTCAGCCCCTCTGTTTCTCGCCCTCTGTTTCAGCCCCTCTGTTTCTCGCCCTCTGTTTCAGCCCCTCTGTTTCTCGCCCTCTGTTTCAGCCCCTGTGTTTAAACCACTCTGTTTCGGTCCCTCTTTTTCTCGCCCTCTGTTTCTCGCCCTCTATTTCAGCCCCTCTGTTTCTCGCCCTCTGTTTCAGCCCCTCTGTTTCAGCCCCTCTGTTTCAGCCCCTCTCTTTCTCGCCCTCTGTTTCAGCCTCTCTGTTTCTCGCCCTCTGTTTCAGCCCATCTGTTTCTCGCCCTCTGTTTCAGCCCCTCTGTTTCAGCCCCTCTGTTTCTCGCCCTCTGTTTCAGCCCCTCTGTTTCAGCCCCTGTGTTTCAGCCCCTCTGTTTCAGCCCCTCTCTTTCTCGCCCTCTGTTTCAGCCCCTCTGTTTCTCGCCCTCTGTTTCAGCCCATCTGTTTCTCGCCCTCTGTTTCAGCCTCTCTGTTTCTCGCCCTCTGTTTCAGCCCCTCTGTTTCAGCCCCTCTGTTTCTCGCCCTCTGTTTCAGCCCCTCTGTTTCTCGCCTTCTGTTTCAGCCCCTCTGATTCAGCCCCTCTCTTTCAGCCTCTCTAATTCAGCCCCTCTGTTTCAGCCCCTCTGTTTCAGAACCTCTGTTTCAGCCCCTCTGTTTCAGCCCATCTGTTTCTCGCCCTCTGTTTCAGCCCCTCTGTTTCTCGCTCTCTGTTTCAGCCCCTCTGTTTCAGCCCCTCTGTTTATCGCCCTCTTTTTCTCGCCCGCTGTTTCTGCCCGTTTGTTTCTCGCCCTCTGTTTCAGCCCCTCTGTTTCAGCCCCTCTGATTCAGCCCCTCTGATTCAGCCCCTCTGTTTCTCGTCCTCTGTTTCAGCCCCTCTGTTCCAGCCCCTCTGTTTCAGCCCCTCTGTTTCTCGCCCTCTGTTTCAGCCCCACTGTTTCTCGGCCTCTGTTTCAGCCCCTCTGTTTCTCGCCCTATGTTTCAGCCCCTCTGTTTCAGCCCCTCTGTTTCAGCTCCTCTGTTTCTCGCCCTCTGTTTTAGCCCCTCTGTTTCTCGCCCTCTGTTTCAGCCCCTCTGTTTCAGCCCCTCTGTTTCAGCCCCACTGTTTCTCGCCCTCTGTTTCAGCCCCTTTGTTTCTCGCCCTCTGTTTCAGCCCCTCTGTTTCATCCCCTCTGTTTCTCGCCCTCTGTTTCAGCCCCTCTGTTTCTCGCCTTCTGTTTCAGCCCCTCTGATTCAGCCCCTCTGTTTCAGCCCCTCTGATTCAGCCCCTCTGTTTCAGCCCCTCTGTTTCAGCCCCTCTGTTTCAGCCCCTCTGTTTCATCCCCTCTGTTTCTCGCCCTCTGTTTCTCACCCTCTGTTTCTCGCCCTCTGTTTCAGCCCCTCTGTTTTTCGCCCTCTGTTTCAGCCCCTCTGTTTCAGCCCCTCTGTTTCTCGCCCTCTGTTTCTGCCCCGCTGTTTCTCGCCCTCTGTTTCAGCCCCTCTGTTTCTCGCCCTCTGTTTCAGCCCCTCTGTTTCAGCCCCTCTGTTTCAGCCCCTCTGTTTCTCCCCCTCTGTTCCAGCCCCTCTGTTACTCGCCCTCTGATTCAGCCCCTCTGTTTCAGCCCCTCTGTTTCAGTCCCTCTGTTTCTCGCCCTCTGTTTCTCGCCCTCGGTTTTAGCAACTCTGTTTCTCGCCCACTTTTTCAACTCCACTGTTTCTCGCCCTCTGTTTCAGCCCCTCTGTTTCAGCCCCTCTGCTTCAGCCGCTCTGTTTCAGCCCCTCTGTTTCTCGCCCTCTGTTTCAGCCCCTCTGTTTCTCGCCCTCGGTTTCAGCCTCTCTGTTTCTCGCTCTCTGTTTCAGCCCCTCTGTTTCCGCCCCTCTGTTTCAGCCGCTCTATTTCTCGCCCTCTGTTTCAGCCCCTCTGTTTCCCGCCCACTGTTTCAGCCCCTCTGTTTCTCGCCCTCTGAATCAGCCCCTCTGTTTCAGTCCCTCTGTTTCTCGCACTCTGTTTCAGCCCCTCTGTTTCTCGCACTCTGTTTCTCGCCCTCTGTTTCAGCCCCTCTGTTTCTCGCCCTGTGTTACAGCCTCTCTGTTTCTCGCCCTCTGTTTCAGCCCCTCTGTTTTTGCCCCTCTGTTTCAGCCTCTCTGTTTCAGCCCCTCTGTTTCTCGCCCTCTGTTTCAGACCCTCTGTTTCTCGCCCTCTGTATCAGCCCCTCTGTTTCAGCCCCTCGGTTTCAGCCCCTCTGTTTCAGCCCCTCTGTTTCTCGCCCACTATTTCTCGCCCTCTGTTTCAGCCCCTCTGTTTCAGCCCCTCTGATTCAGTCCTTCTGTTTCAGCCCCTCTGTTTCTCGCCCTCTGTTTCAGCCCCTCTGTTTCTCGCCCTCTGTTTCAGCCCCTCTGTTTCAGCCCCTCAGTTTCAGCCCCTCTGTTTCTCGACCTCTGTTTCAGCCCCTCTGTTTCTCGCCCTCTGTTTCTGCCCCTCTGACTTCGCCCCTCTGTTTCAGCCCCTCTGTTTCAGCCCCACTGTTTCTCGCCCTCTGTTTCAGCCCCTCTGTTTCGTGCTCTCTGTTTCAGCCCCTCTGTTTCAGCCACTCTGTTTCTCGCCCTCTGTTTCAGCCCCTCTGTTTCTCGCCCTCTGTTTCATCCCCTCTGTTTCTCGCCCTCTGTTTCATCCCCTCTGATTCAGCCCCTCTATTTCAGCCCCTCTGAATCAGCCCCTATGATTCAGCCCCTCTGTTTCAGCCCCTCTGTTTCAGCCCCTCTGTTTCTCGCCCTCTGTTTCAGCCTCTCTATTTCTCGCCCTCTGTTTCAGCCCCTCTGTTTCAGCCCCTCTGTTTCTCGCCCTCTGTTTCAGCCCCTCTGTTTCGCGCTCTCTGTTTCAGCCCCTCTGTTTCAGCCACTCTGTTTCTCGCCCTCTGTTTCTGCCCCTCTGTTTCTCGCCCTCTGTTTCAGCCCCTCTGTTTCTCGCCCTCTGTTTCAGCCCCTCTCATTCAGCCCCTCTGTTTCAGCCCCTCTGAATCAGCCCCTCTGATTCAGCTCCTCTGTTTCAGCCCCTCTGTTTCAGCCCGTCTGTTTCTCGCCCTCTGTTTCAGCCCCTCCGTCTCTCGCCATCTGTTTCAGACCCTCTGTTTCTATCCCTCTGTTTCAGCCCCTCTGTTTCTCGCCCTCTGTTTCAGCCCCTCTGTTTCTCGCCCTCCGTTTCAGCCTCTCTGTTTCTCGCCCTCTGTTTCAGCCCCTCTGTTTCAGCCCCTCTGTTTCTCGCCCTCTGTTTCAGCCCCTCCGTTTCTCGCCCTCTGTTTCAGCCCCTCTGATTCAGCCCCTCTGTTTCTCGCCCTCTGTTTCAGCCCCTCTGTTTCACGCCCTCTGTTTCAGCCCCTCTGTTTCAGCCCCTCCGTTTCAGCCCCTCTGTTTCTCGCCCTCTGTTTCGGCCCCTCTGTTTCTCGCCCTCTGTTTCAGCCCCGCTATTTCTCGCCCTCTGTTTCAGCCCCTCTGTTTCAGCCCCTCTGTTTCAGCCCCTCTGTTTCAGCCCCTCTGTTTCAGCCCCTCTGTTTCTCGCCCTCTGTTTCAGCCCCTCTGTTTTTCGCCCTCTGTTTCAGCCCATGTGTTTAAACCCCTCTGTTTCAGCCCCTCTGATTCAGCCCCTCTGTTTCTCGCCCTCTGTTTCAGCCCCTCTGTTTCACGCCCTCTGTTTCAGCCCCTCTGTTTCAGCCCCTCTGTTTCAGCCCCTCTTTTTCTCCCCCTCTGTTTCTCGCCCTCTGTTTCAGCCCCTCTGTTTCTCGCCCTCTGTTTCAGCCCCTCTGTTTCTCGCCCTCTGTTTCAGCCCCTCTGTTTCAGCCCCTCTCTTTCTCGCTCTCTGTTTCAGCCCCTCTGTTTCTCGCCATCTGTTTCAGCCCATCTGTTTCTCGCCCTCTGTTTCAACCTCTCTGTTTCTCGCACTCTGTTTCAGCCCCTCTGTTTCAGCCCCTCTGTTTCTCGCCCTCTGTTTCAGCCCCTCTGTTTCTCGCCCTCTGTTTCAGCCCCTCTGATTCAGCCCCTCTCTTTCAGCCCCTCTGATTCAGCCCCACTGTTTCAGCCCCTCTGTTTCAGCATCTCTGTTTAAGCCCATCTGTTTCTCGCCCTCTGTTTCAGCCCCTCTGTTTATCGCCCTCTGTTTCAGGCTCTCTGTTTCAGCCCGTCTGTTTCCGCCCCTCTGTTTCTCGCCCTCTGTTTCAGCCCCTCTGTTTCTCGCCCTCTGTTTCAGCCCCTCTGTTTCAGCCCCTCTGTTTCAGCCCCTCTGGTTTCAGCCCCTCTCTTTCTCGCCCTCTGTTTCAGCCCCTCTGTTTCTCGCCCTCTGTTTCAGCCTATCTGTTTCTCGCCCTCTGTTTCACCCTCTCTGTTTCTCGCCCTCTGTTTCAGCCCCTCTGTTTCAGCCCCTCTGTTTCTCGCCCTCTGTTTCAGCCCCTCTGTTTCTCGCCCTCTGTTTCAGCCCCTCTGATTCAGCCCCTCTCTTTCAGCCCGTCTGTTTCAGCCCCTCTGTTTCAGCCCCTCTGTTTCTCGCCCTCTGTTTCAGCCCCTCTGTTTCTCGCCCTCTGTTTCAGGCTCTCTGTTTCAGCCCGTCAGTTTCAGCCCCTCTGTTTCAGCCCCTCTGTTTCTCGCCCTCTGTTTCTGTCACTCTGATTTAGCCCCTCTGTTTCCGCCCCTCTTTTTCAGCCCCTCTGTTTCTGGCCCTCTGTTTCAGCCCCTCTGTTTCGCGCTCTCTGTTTCAGCCCCTCTGTTTCAGCCACTCTGTTTCTCGCCCTCTGTTTCTGCCCCTCTGTTTCTCGCCCTGTGTTTCAGCCCCTCTGTTTCTCGCCCTCTGTTTCAGCCCCTCTGATTCAGCTCCTCTGTTTCAGCCCCTCTGAATCAGCCCCTCTGATTCAGCTCCTCTGATTCTCGCCCTCTGTTTCAGCCCCTCCGTTTCTCGCCCTCTGTTTGAGCCCCTCTGTTTCTCGCCCTCTGTTTCAGCCCCTGTGTTTCAGCCCCACTGTTTCAGTCCCTCTGTTTCTCGCCCTCTGTTTCTCGGCCTCTGTTTCAGCCCCTCTGTTTCTCGCCCTCTGTTTCAGCTCCTCTGTTTCTCACCCTCTGTTTCAGCCCCTCTGTTTCTCGCCCTCTGTTTCAGCCCCTCTGTTTCTCGCCCTCCGTTTCAGCCTCTCTGTTTCTCGCCCTCTGTTTCAGCCCCTCTGTTTCAGCCCCTCTGTTTCTCGCCCTCTGTTTCAGCCCCTCTGTTTCTCGCCCTCTGTTTCAGCCCCTCTGTATCTCGCCCACTGTTTCAGCCCCTCTGATTCAGCCCCTCTGTTTCTCCCCCTCTGTTTCAGCCCCTCTGTTTCTCGCCCTCTGTTTCTCGCCCTCTGTTTCAGCCCCTCTGTTTCTCGCCCTCTGTTTCAGCCCCTCTGTTTCTCGCCCTCTGTTTCAGCCCCTCTGTTTCTCGCTCTCCGTTTCAGCCTTTCTGTTTCTCGCCCTCTGTTTCAGCCACTCTGTTTCAGCCCCTCTGTTTCTCGCCCTCTGTTTCAGCCCCTCTGTATCTCGCCCTCTGTTTCAGCCCCTCTGTATCTCGCCCTCTGTTTCAGCCCCTCTGATTCAGCCCCTCTGTTTCTCCCCCTCTGTTTCAGCCCCACTGTTTCTCGCCCTCTGTTTCAGCCCCTCTGTTTCAGCCCCTCTGTTTCAGCCCCTATGTTTCTCGCCCTGTTTCAGCCCCTCTGTTTCTCGCCCACTGTTTCAGCCCCTCTGTTTCAGCCCCTCTGTTTCAGCCCCTCTGTTTCAGCCCCTCTGTTTCTCGCGCTCTGTTTCACCCCCTCTGTTTCTCGCCCTCTGTTTCAGCCCCTCTGTTTTTCGCCCTCTGTTTCAGCCCCTGTGTTTAAACACCTCTGTTTCAGTCCCTCTTTTTCTCGCCCTCTGTTTCAGCCCCTCTGTTTCTCGCCCTCTGTTTCAGCCCCTCTGTTTCTCGCCCTCTGTTCCAGCCCCTTTGTTTCAGCCCCTCTGTTTCAGCCCCTCTCTTTCTCGCGCTCTGTTTCAGCCCCTCTGTTTCTCGCCATCTGTTTCAGCCCATCTGTTTCTCGCCCTCTGTTTCAGCCTCTCTGTTTCTCGCCCTCTGTTTCAGCACCTCTGTTTCAGCCACTCTGTTTCTCGCCCTCTGTTTCAGCCCCTCTGTTTCTCGCCCTCTGTTTCAGCCCCTCTGATTCAGCCCCTCTCTTTCAGCCCCTCTGATTCAGCCCCTCTGTTTCAGCCCCTCTGTGTCAGCCCGTCTGTTTCTCGCCCTCTGTTTCAGCCCCTCTGTTTCTCGCCCTCTGTTTCAGGCTCTCTGTTTCATCCCGTCTGTTTCAGCCCCTCTGTTTCTCGCCCTCTGTTTCAGCCCCTCTGTTTCTCGCCCTCTGTTTCAGCCCCTCTGTTTCTCGCCCTCTGTTTCAGCCCCTGTGTTTAAACCCCTCTGTTTCGGTCCCTCTTTTTCTCGCCCTCTGTTTCTCGCCCTCTGTTTCAGCCCCTCTGTTTCTCGCCCTCTGTTTCAGCCCCTCTGTTTCAGCCCTTCTGTTTCAGCCCCTCTGTTTCAGCCCCTCTCTTTCTCGCCCTCTGTTTCAGCCCCTCTGTTTCTCGCCATCTGTTTCAGTCTCTCTGTTTCTCGCCCTCTGTTTCAGCCCCTCTGTTTCAGCCCCTCTGTTTCTCGCCCTCTGTTTCAGCCCCTCTGTTTCTCGCCCTCTGTTTCAGCCCCTCTGTTTCAGCCCCTCTGTTTCTCGCCCTCTGTTTCAGCCCCTCTGATTCAGCCCCTCTGTTTCTCGCCCTCTGTTTCAGCCCCTCTGATTCAGCCCCTCTCTTTCAGCCCCTCTGATTCAGCCCCACTGTTTCAGCCCCTCTGTTTCAGCCCCTCTGTTTAAGCCCGTCTGTTTCTCGCCCTCTGTTTCAGCCCCTCTGTTTATCGCCCTCTGTTTCAGGCTCTCTGTTTCAGCCCGTCTGTTTCAGCCCCTCTGTTTCTCGCCCTCTGTTTCAGCCCCTCTGTTTCTCGCCCTCTGTTTCAGCCCCTCTGTTTCTCGCCCTCTGTTTCAGCCCCTGTGTTTAAACCCCTCTGTTTCAGTCCCTCTTTTTCTCGCCATCTGTTTCTCGCCCTCTGTTTCAGCCCCTCTGTTTCTCGCCCTCTGTTTCAGCCCCTCTGTTTCAGCCCCTCTGTTTCAGCCCCTCTGGTTTCAGCCCCTCTCTTTCTCGCCCTCTGTTTCAGCCCCTCTGTTTCTCGCCCTCTGTTTCAGCCCATCTGTTTCTCGCCCTCTGTTTCACCCTCTCTGTTTCTCGCCCTCTGTTTCAGCCCCTCTGTTTCAGCCCCTCTGTTTCTCGCCCTCTGTTTCAGCCCCTCTGTTTCTCGCCCTCTGTTTCAGCCCCTCTGATTCAGCCCCTCTCTTTCAGCCCCTCTGTTTCAGCCCCTCTGTTTCAGCCCCTCTGTTTCTCGCCCTCTGTTTCAGCCCCTCTGTTTCTCGCCCTCTGTTTCAGGCTCTCTGTTTCAGCCCGTCAGTTTCAGCCCCTCTGTTTCAGCCCCTCTGTTTCTCGCCCTCTGTTTCTGTCCCTCTGATTTAGCCCCTCTGTTTCCGCCCCTCTTTTTCAGCCCCTGTGTTTCTGGCCCTCTGTTTCAGCCCCTCTGTTTCGCGCTCTCTGTTTCAGCCCCTCTGTTTCAGCCACTCTGTTTCTCGCCCTCTGTTTCTGCCCCTCTGTTTCTCGCCCTCTGTTTCAGCCCCTCTGTTTCTCGCCCTCTGTTTCAGCCCCTCTGATTCAGCTCCTCTGTTTCAGCCCCTCTGAATCAGCCCCTCTGATTCAGCTCCTCTGATTCTCGCCCTCTGTTTCAGCCCCTCCGTTTCTCGCCCTCTGTTTGAGCCCCTCTGTTTCTCGCCCTCTGTTTCAGCCCCTGTGTTTCAGCCCCACTGTTTCAGTCCATCTGTTTCTCGCCCTCTGTTTCTCGGCCTCTGTTTCAGCCCCTCTGTTTCTCGCCCTCTGTTTCAGCTCCTCTGTTTCTCGCCCTCTGTTTCAGCCCCTCTGTTTCTCGCCCTCTGTTTCAGCCCCTCTGTTTCTCGCCCTCCGTTTCAGCCTCTCTGTTTCTCGCCCTCTGTTTCAGCCCCTCTGTTTCAGCCCCTCTGTTTCTCGCCCTCTGTTTCAGCCCCTCTGTTTCTCGCCCTCTGTTTCAGCCCCTCTGTATCTCGCCCACTGTTTCAGCCCCTCTGATTCAGCCCCTCTGTTTCTCCCCCTCTGTTTCAGCCCCTCTGTTTCTCGCCCTCTGTTTCTCGCCCTCTGTTTCAGCCCCTCTGTTTCTCGCCCTCTGTTTCAGCCCCTCTGTTTCTCGCCCTCTGTTTCAGCCCCTCTGTTTCTCGCCCTCTGTTTCAGCCCCTCTGATTCAGCCCCTCTCTTTCAGCCCCTCTGATTCAGCCCCTCTGTTTCAGCCCCTCTGTTTCAGCCCCTCTGTTTCAGCCCGTCTGTTTCTCGCCCTCTGTTTCAGCCCCTCTGTTTCTCGCCCTCTGTTTCAGGCTCTCTGTTTCAGCCCGTCTGTTTCAGCCCCTCTGTTTCTCGCCCTCTGTTTCAGCCCCTCTGTTTCTCGCCCTCTGTTTCAGCCCCTCTGTTTCTCGCCCTCTGTTTCAGCCCCTGTGTTTAAACCCCTCTGTTTCGGTACCTCTTTTTCTCGCCCTCTGTTTCTCGCCCTCTGTTTCAGCCCCTCTGTTTCTCGCCCTCTGTTTCAGCCCCTCTGTTTCAGCCCCTCTGTTTCAGCCCCTCTCTTTCTCGCCCTCTGTTTCAGCCCCTCTGTTTCTCGCCCTCTGTTTCAGCCCATCTGTTTCTCGCCCTCTGTTCCAGCCCCCCTGTTTCAGCCCCTCTGTTTCTCGCCCTCTGTTTCAGCCCCTCTGTTTCAGCCCCTCTGTTTCAGCCCCTCTGTTTCAGCCCCTCTCTTTCTCGCCCTCTGTTTCAGCCCCTCTGTTTCTCGCCCTCTGTTTCAGCCCCTCTGTTTCAGCCCCTCTGTTTCTCGCCCTCTGTTTCAGCCCCTCTGTTTCTCGCCTTCTGTTTCAGCCCCTCTGATTCAGCCCCTCTCTTTCAGCCTCTCTAATTCAGCCCCTCTGTTTCAGCCCCTCTGTTTCAGAACCTCTGTTTCAGCCCCTCTGTTTCAGCCCATCTGTTTCTCGCCCTCTGTTTCAGCCCTTCTGTTTCTCGCCCTCTGTTTCAGGCTCTCTGTTTCAGCCCGTCTGTTTCAGCCCCTCTGTTTCAGCCCCTCTGTTTATCGCCCTCTTTTTCTCGCCCGCTGTTTCTGCCCGTTTGATTCTCGCCCTCTGTTTCAGCCCCTCTGTTTCAGCCCCTCTGATTCAGCCCCTCTGATTCAGCCCCTCTGTTTCTCGTCCTCTGTTTCAGCCCCTCTGTTCCAGCCCCTCTGTTTCAGCCCCTCTGTTTCTCGCCCTCTGTTTCAGCCCCACTGTTTCTCGGCCTCTGTTTCAGCCCCTCTGTTTCTCGCCCTATGTTTCAGCCCCTCTGTTTCAGCCCCTCTGTTTCAGCTCCTCTGTTTCTCGCCCTCTGTTTCAGCCCCTCTGTTTCTCGCCCTCTGTTTCAGCCCCTCTGTTTCAGCCCCTCTGTTTCAGCCCCACTGTTTCTCGCCCTCTGTTTCAGCCCCTTTGTTTCTCGCCCTCTGTTTCAGCCCCTCTGTTTCATCCCCTCTGTTTCTCGCCCTCTGTTTCAGCCCCTCTGTTTCTCGCCTTCTGTTTCAGCCCCTCTGATTCAGCCCCTCTGTTTCAGCCCCTCTGATTCAGCCCCTCTCTTTCAGCCCCTCTGATTCAGCCCCACTGTTTCAGCCCCTCTGTTTCAGCCCCTCTGTTTAAGCCCGTCTGTTTCTCGCCCTCTGTTTCAGCCCCTCTGTTTATCGCCCTCTGTTTCAGGCTCTCTGTTTCAGCCCGTCTGTTTCAGCCCCTCTGTTTCTCGCCCTCTGTTTCAGCCCCTCTGTTTCTCGCCCTCTGTTTCAGCCCCTCTGTTTCTCGCCCTCTGTTTCAGCCCCTGTGTTTAAACCCCTCTGTTTCAGTCCCTCTTTTTCTCGCCATCTGTTTCTCGCCCTCTGTTTCAGCCCCTCTGTTTCTCGCCCTCTGTTTCAGCCCCTCTGTTTCAGCCCCTCTGTTTCAGCCCCTCTGGTTTCAGCCCCTCTCTTTCTCGCCCTCTGTTTCAGCCCCTCTGTTTCTCGCCCTCTGTTTCAGCCCATCTGTTTCTCGCCCTCTGTTTCACCCTCTCTGTTTCTCGCCCTCTGTTTCAGCCCCTCTGTTTCAGCCCCTCTGTTTCTCGCCCTCTGTTTCAGCCCCTCTGTTTCTCGCCCTCTGTTTCAGCCCCTCTGATTCAGCCCCTCTCTTTCAGCCCCTCTGTTTCAGCCCCTCTGTTTCAGCCCCTCTGTTTCTCGCCCTCTGTTTCAGCCCCTCTGTTTCTCGCCCTCTGTTTCAGGCTCTCTGTTTCAGCCCGTCAGTTTCAGCCCCTCTGTTTCAGCCCCTCTGTTTCTCGCCCTCTGTTTCTGTCCCTCTGATTTAGCCCCTCTGTTTCCGCCCCTCTTTTTCAGCCCCTGTGTTTCTGGCCCTCTGTTTCAGCCCCTCTGTTTCGCGCTCTCTGTTTCAGCCCCTCTGTTTCAGCCACTCTGTTTCTCGCCCTCTGTTTCTGCCCCTCTGTTTCTCGCCCTCTGTTTCAGCCCCTCTGTTTCTCGCCCTCTGTTTCAGCCCCTCTGATTCAGCTCCTCTGTTTCAGCCCCTCTGAATCAGCCCCTCTGATTCAGCTCCTCTGATTCTCGCCCTCTGTTTCAGCCCCTCCGTTTCTCGCCCTCTGTTTGAGCCCCTCTGTTTCTCGCCCTCTGTTTCAGCCCCTGTGTTTCAGCCCCACTGTTTCAGTCCATCTGTTTCTCGCCCTCTGTTTCTCGGCCTCTGTTTCAGCCCCTCTGTTTCTCGCCCTCTGTTTCAGCTCCTCTGTTTCTCGCCCTCTGTTTCAGCCCCTCTGTTTCTCGCCCTCTGTTTCAGCCCCTCTGTTTCTCGCCCTCCGTTTCAGCCTCTCTGTTTCTCGCCCTCTGTTTCAGCCCCTCTGTTTCAGCCCCTCTGTTTCTCGCCCTCTGTTTCAGCCCCTCTGTTTCTCGCCCTCTGTTTCAGCCCCTCTGTATCTCGCCCACTGTTTCAGCCCCTCTGATTCAGCCCCTCTGTTTCTCCCCCTCTGTTTCAGCCCCTCTGTTTCTCGCCCTCTGTTTCTCGCCCTCTGTTTCAGCCCCTCTGTTTCTCGCCCTCTGTTTCAGCCCCTCTGTTTCTCGCCCTCTGTTTCAGCCCCTCTGTTTCTCGCCCTCTGTTTCAGCCCCTCTGATTCAGCCCCTCTCTTTCAGCCCCTCTGATTCAGCCCCTCTGTTTCAGCCCCTCTGTTTCAGCCCCTCTGTTTCAGCCCGTCTGTTTCTCGCCCTCTGTTTCAGCCCCTCTGTTTCTCGCCCTCTGTTTCAGGCTCTCTGTTTCAGCCCGTCTGTTTCAGCCCCTCTGTTTCTCGCCCTCTGTTTCAGCCCCTCTGTTTCTCGCCCTCTGTTTCAGCCCCTCTGTTTCTCGCCCTCTGTTTCAGCCCCTGTGTTTAAACCCCTCTGTTTCGGTACCTCTTTTTCTCGCCCTCTGTTTCTCGCCCTCTGTTTCAGCCCCTCTGTTTCAGCCCCTCTGTTTCAGCCCCTCTCTTTCTCGCCCTCTGTTTCAGCCCCTCTGTTTCTCGCCCTCTGTTTCAGCCCATCTGTTTCTCGCCCTCTGTTCCAGCCCCCCTGTTTCAGCCCCTCTGTTTCTCGCCCTCTGTTTCAGCCCCTCTGTTTCAGCCCCTCTGTTTCAGCCCCTCTGTTTCAGCCCCTCTCTTTCTCGCCCTCTGTTTCAGCCCCTCTGTTTCTCGCCCTCTGTTTCAGCCCCTCTGTTTCAGCCCCTCTGTTTCTCGCCCTCTGTTTCAGCCCCTCTGTTTCTCGCCTTCTGTTTCAGCCCCTCTGATTCAGCCCCTCTCTTTCAGCCTCTCTAATTCAGCCCCTCTGTTTCAGCCCCTCTGTTTCAGAACCTCTGTTTCAGCCCCTCTGTTTCAGCCCATCTGTTTCTCGCCCTCTGTTTCAGCCCTTCTGTTTCTCGCCCTCTGTTTCAGGCTCTCTGTTTCAGCCCGTCTGTTTCAGCCCCTCTGTTTCAGCCCCTCTGTTTATCGCCCTCTTTTTCTCGCCCGCTGTTTCTGCCCGTTTGATTCTCGCCCTCTGTTTCAGCCCCTCTGTTTCAGCCCCTCTGATTCAGCCCCTCTGATTCAGCCCCTCTGTTTCTCGTCCTCTGTTTCAGCCCCTCTGTTCCAGCCCCTCTGTTTCAGCCCCTCTGTTTCTCGCCCTCTGTTTCAGCCCCACTGTTTCTCGGCCTCTGTTTCAGCCCCTCTGTTTCTCGCCCTATGTTTCAGCCCCTCTGTTTCAGCCCCTCTGTTTCAGCTCCTCTGTTTCTCGCCCTCTGTTTCAGCCCCTCTGTTTCTCGCCCTCTGTTTCAGCCCCTCTGTTTCAGCCCCTCTGTTTCAGCCCCACTGTTTCTCGCCCTCTGTTTCAGCCCCTTTGTTTCTCGCCCTCTGTTTCAGCCCCTCTGTTTCATCCCCTCTGTTTCTCGCCCTCTGTTTCAGCCCCTCTGTTTCTCGCCTTCTGTTTCAGCCCCTCTGATTCAGCCCCTCTGTTTCAGCCCCTCTGATTCAGTCCCTCTGTTTCAGCCCCTCTGTTTCAGCCCCTCTGTTTCAGCCCCTCTGTTTCATCCCCTCTGATTCTCGCCCTCTGTTTCTCACCCTCTGTTTCTCGCCCTCTGTTTCAGCCCCTCTGTTTTTCGCCCTCTGTTTCAGCCCCTCTGTTTCAGCCCCTCTGTTTCTCGCCCTCTGTTTCTGCCCCGCTGTTTCTCGCCCTCTGTTTCAGCCCCTCTGTTTCTCGCCCTCTGTTTCAGCCCCTCTGTTTCAG
This sequence comes from Chiloscyllium punctatum, assembly GCF_047496795.1. Classification (NCBI taxonomy): domain Eukaryota; kingdom Metazoa; phylum Chordata; class Chondrichthyes; order Orectolobiformes; family Hemiscylliidae; genus Chiloscyllium; species Chiloscyllium punctatum. Next base: position 28,516,497 of record NC_092759.1, on the reverse strand, counting down.
CCCCTCTGTTTCAGCCCCTCTGTTTCTCCCCCTCTGTTCCAGCCCCTCTGTTACTCGCCCTCTGATTCAGCCCCTCTGTTTCAGCCCCTCTGTTTCAGTCCCTCTGTTTCTCGCCCTCTGTTTCTCGCCCTCGGTTTCAGCCACTCTGTTTCTCGCCCTCTTTTTCAACCCCACTGTTTTTCGCCCTCTGTTTCAGCCCCTCTGTTTCAGCCCCTCTGCTTCAGCCGCTCTGTTTCAGCCCCTCTGTTTCTCGCCCTCTGTTTCAGCCCCTCTGTTTCTCGCCCTCGGTTTCAGCCTCTCTGTTTCTCGCTCTCTGTTTCAGCCCCTCTGTTTCCGCCCCTCTGTTTCAGCCGCTCTATTTCTCGCCCTCTGTTTCAGCCCCTCTGTTTCCCGCCCACTGTTTCAGCCCCTCTGTTTCTCGCCCTCTGTATCAGCCCCTCTGTTTCAGTCCCTCTGTTTCAGCCCCTCTGTTTCAGCCCCTCTGTTTCTCGCACTCTGTTTCTCGCCCTCTGTTTCAGCCCCTCTGTTTCTCGCCCTGTGTTACAGCCTCTCTGTTTCTCGCCCTCTGTTTCAGCCCCTCTGTTTTTGCCCCTCTGTTTCAGCCTCTCTGTTTCAGCCCCTCTGTTTCTCGCCCTCTGTTTCAGACCCTCTGTTTCTCGCCCTCTGTATCAGCCCCTCTGTTTCAGCCCCTCGGTTTCAGCCCCTCTGTTTCAGCCCCTCTGTTTCTCGCCCTCTATTTCTCGCCCTCTGTTTCACCCCCTCTGTTTCAGCCCCTCTGATTCAGTCCTTCTGTTTCAGCCCCTCTGTTTCTCGCCCTCTGTTTCAGCCCCTCTGTTTCTCGCCCTCTGTTTCAGCCCCTCTGTTTCAGCCCCTCAGTTTCAGCCCCTCTGTTTCTCGACCTCTGTTTCAGCCCCTCTGTTTCTCGCCCTCTGTTTCTGCCCCTCTGACTTCGCCCCTCTGTTTCAGCCCCTCTGTTTCAGCCCCACTGTTTCTCGCCCTCTGTTTCAGCCCCTCTGTTTCGTGCTCTCTGTTTCAGCCCCTCTGTTTCAGCCACTCTGTTTCTCGCCCTCTGTTTCAGCCCCTCTGTTTCTCGCCCTCTGTTTCAGCCCCTCTGTTTCTCGCCCTCTGTTTCATCCCCTCTGATTCAGCCCCTCTATTTCATCCCCTCTGAATCAGCCCCTATGATTCAGCCCCTCTGTTTCAGCCCCTCTGTTTCAGCCCCTCTGTTTCTCGCCCTCTGTTTCAGCCCCTCTGTTTCTCGCCCTCTGTTTCAGCCCCTCTGATTCAGCCCCTCTGTTTCTCGCCCTCTGTTTCAGCCCCGCTGTTTCACGCCCTCTGTTTCAGCCCCTCTGTTTCAGCCCCTCTGTTTCAGCACCTCTGTTTCTCGCCCTGATTTCGGCCCCTCTGTTTCTCGCCCTCTGTTTCAGCCTCTCTATTTCTCGCCCTCTGTTTCAGCCCCTCTGTTTCAGCCCCTCTGTTTCTCGCCCTCTGTTTCAGCCCCTCTGTTTCGCGCTCTCTGTTTCAGCCCCTCTGTTTCAGCCACTCTGTTTCTCGCCCTCTGTTTCTGCCCCTCTGTTTCTCGCCCTCTGTTTCAGCCCCTCTGTTTCTCGCCCTCTGTTTCACCCCCTCTCATTCAGCCCCTCTGTTTCAGCCCCTCTGAATCAGCCCCTCTGATTCAGCTCCTCTGTTTCAGCCCCTCTGTTTCAGCCCGTCTGTTTCTCGCCCTCTGTTTCAGCCCCTCCGTCTCTCGCCATCTGTTTCAGACCCTCTGTTTCTATCCCTCTGTTTCAGCCCCTCTGTTTCTCGACCTCTGTTTCAGCCCCTCTGTTTCTCGCCCTCCGTTTCAGCCTCTCTGTTTCTCGCCCTCTGTTTCAGCCCCTCTGTTTCAGCCCCTCTGTTTCTCGCCCTCTGTTTCAGCCCATCTGTTTCTCGCCCTCTGTTTCAGCCCCTCTGATTCAGCCCCTCTGTTTCTCGCCCTCTGTTTCAGCCCCTCTGTTTCACGCCCTCTGTTTCAGCCCCTCTGTTTCAGCCCCTCTGTTTCAGCCCCTCTGTTTCTCGCCCTCTGTTTCGGCCCCTCTGTTTCTCGCCCTCTGTTTCAGCCCCTCTGTTTCTCGCACTCTGTTTCAGCCCCGCTATTTCTCGCCCTGTGTTTCAGCCCCTCTGTTTCAGCCCCTCTGTTTCAGCCCCTCTGTTTCAGCCCATCTGATTCAGCCCCTCTGTTTCAGCCCCTCTGTTTCTCGCCCTCTGTTTCAGCCCCTCTGTTTTTCGCCCTCTGTTTCAGCCCCTGTGTTTAAACCCCTCTGTTTCAGTCCCTCTTTTTCTCGCCCTCTGTTTCTCGCCCTCTGTTTCAGCCCATCTGTTTCTCGCCCTCTGTTTCAGCCCCTCTGATTCAGCCCCTCTGTTTCTCGCCCTCTGTTTCAGCCCCTCTGTTTCACGCCCTCTGTTTCAGCCCCTCTGTTTCAGCCCCTCTGTTTCAGCCCCTCTGTTTCTCGCCCTCTGTTTCGGCCCCTCTGTTTCTCGCCCTCTGTTTCAGCCCCTCTGTTTCTCGCACTCTGTTTCAGCCCCGCTATTTCTCGCCCTGTGTTTCAGCCCCTCTGTTTCAGCCCCTCTGTTTCAGCCCCTCTGTTTCAGCCCATCTGATTCAGCCCCTCTGTTTCAGCCCCTCTGTTTCTCGCCCTCTGTTTCAGCCCCTCTGTTTTTCGCCCTCTGTTTCAGCCCCTGTGTTTAAACCCCTCTGTTTCAGTCCCTCTTTTTCTCGCCCTCTGTTTCTCGCCCTCTGTTTCAGCCCCTCTGTTTCTCGCCCTCTGTTTCAGCCCCTCTGTTTCTCGCCCTCTGTTTCAGCCCCTCTGTTTCAGCCCCTCTCTTTCTCGCCCTCTGTTTCAGCCCCTCTGTTTCTCGCCATCTCTTTCAGCCCATCTGTTTCTCGCCCTCTGTTTCAACCTCTCTGTTTCTCGCACTCTGTTTCAGCCCCTCTGTTTCAGCCCCTCTGTTTCTCGCCCTCTGTTTCAGCCCCTCTGTTTCTCGCCCTCTGTTTCAGCCCCTCTGTTTCTCGCCCTCTGTTTCATCCCCTCTGATTCAGCCCCTCTATTTCAGCCCCTCTGAATCAGCCCCTATGATTCAGCCCCTCTGTTTCAGCCCCTCTGTTTCAGCCCCTCTGTTTCTCGCCCTCTGTTTCAGCCCCTCTGTTTCTCGCCCTCTGTTTCAGCCCCTCTGATTCAGCCCCTCTGTTTCTCGCCCTCTGTTTCAGCCCCTCTGTTTCACGCCCTCTGTTTCAGCCCCTCTGTTTCAGCCCCTCTGTTTCAGCACCTCTGTTTCTCGCCCTGATTTCGGCCCCTCTGTTTCTCGCCCTCTGTTTCAGCCTCTCTATTTCTCGCCCTCTGTTTCAGCCCCTCTGTTTCAGCCCCTCTGTTTCTCGCCCTCTGTTTCAGCACCTCTGTTTCCCGCTCTCTGTTTCAGCCCCTCTGTTTCAGCCACTCTGTTTCTCGCCCTCTGTTTCTGCCCCTCTGTTTCTCGCCCTCTGTTTCAGCCCCTCTGTTTCTCGCCCTCTGTTTCAGCCCCTCTCATTCAGCCCCTCTGTTTCAGCCCCTCTGAATCAGCCCCTCTGATTCAGCTCCTCTGTTTCAGCCCCTCTGTTTCAGCCCGTCTGTTTCTCGCCCTCTGTTTCAGCCCCTCCGTCTCTCGCCATCTGTTTCAGACCCTCTGTTTCTATCCCTCTGTTTCAGCCCCTCTGTTTCTCGACCTCTGTTTCAGCCCCTCTGTTTCTCGCCCTCCGTTTCAGCCTCTCTGTTTCTCGCCCTCTGTTTCAGCCCCTCTGTTTCAGCCCCTCTGTTTCTCGCCCTCTGTTTCAGCCCATCTGTTTCTCGCCCTCTGTTTCAGCCCCTCTGATTCAGCCCCTCTGTTTCTCGCCCTCTGTTTCAGCCCCTCTGTTTCACGCCCTCAGTTTCAGCCCCTCTGTTTCAGCCCCTCTGTTTCAGCCCCTCTGTTTCTCGCCCTCTGTTTCGGCCCCTCTGTTTCTCGCCCTCTGTTTCAGCCCCTCTGTTTCTCGCACTCTGTTTCAGCCCCGCTATTTCTCGCCCTGTGTTTCAGCCCCTCTGTTTCAGCCCCTCTGTTTCAGCCCCTCTGTTTCAGCCCCTCTGATTCAGCCCCTCTGTTTCAGCCCCTCTGTTTCTCGCCCTCTGTTTCAGCCCCTCTGTTTTTCGCCCTCTGTTTCAGCCCCTGTGTTTAAACCCCTCTGTTTCAGTCCCTCTTTTTCTCGCCCTCTGTTTCTCGCCCTCTGTTTCAGCCCCTCTGTTTCTCGCCCTCTGTTTCAGCCCCTCTGTTTCTCGCCCTCTGTTTCAGCCCCTGTGTTTAAACCCCTCTGTTTCAGTCCCTCTTTTTCTCGCCCTCTGTTTCTCGCCCTCTGTTTCAGCCCCTCTGTTTCTCGCCCTCTGTTTCAGCCCCTCTCTTTCTCGCCCTCTGTTTCAGCCCCTCTGTTTCTCGCCATCTCTTTCAGCCCATCTGTTTCTCGCCCTCTGTTTCAACCTCTCTGTTTCTCGCACTCTGTTTCAGCCCCTCTGTTTCAGCCCCTCTGTTTCTCGCCCTCTGTTTCAGCCCCTCTGTTTCTCGCCCTCTGTTTCAGCCCCTCTGATTCAGCCCCTCTCTTTCAGCCCCTCTGATTCAGCCCCACTGTTGCAGCCCCTCTGTTTCAGCCCCTCTGTTTAAGCCCGTCTGTTTCTCGCCCTCTGTTTCAGCCCTTCTGTTTATCGCCCTCTGTTTCAGGCTCTCTGTTTCAGCCCGTCTGTTTCAGCCCCTCTGTTTCTCGCCCTCTGTTTCAGCCCCTCTGTTTCTCGCCCTCTGTTTCAGCCCCTCTGTTTCTCGCCCTCTGTTTCAGCCCCTGTGTTTAAACCCCTCTGTTTCAGTCCCTCTTTTTCTCGCCATCTGTTTCTCGCCCTCTGTTTCAGCCCCTCTGTTTCTCGCCCTCTGTTTCAGCCCCTCTGTTTCAGCCCCTCTGTTTCAGCCCCTCTGGTTTCAGCCCCTCTCTTTCTCGCCCTCTGTTTCAGCCCCTCTGTTTCTCGCCCTCTGTTTCAGCCCATCTGTTTCTCGCCCTCTGTTTCACCCTCTCTGTTTCTCGCCCTCTGTTTCAGCCCCTCTGTTTCAGCCCCTCTGTTTCTCGCCCTCTGTTTCAGCCCCTCTGTTTCTCGCCCTCTGTTTCAGCCCCTCTGATTCAGCCCCTCTCTTTCAGCCCGTCTGTTTCAGCCCCTCTGTTTCAGCCCCTCTGTTTCTCGCCCTCTGTTTCAGCCCCTCTGTTTCTCGCCCTCTGTTTCAGGCTCTCTGTTTCAGCCCGTCAGTTTCAGCCCCTCTGTTTCAGCCCCTCTGTTTCTGGCCCTCTGTTTCAGCCCCTCTGTTTCGCGCTCTCTGTTTCAGCCCCTCTGTTTCAGCCACTCTGTTTCTCGCCCTCTGTTTCTGCCCCTCTGTTTCTCGCCCTGTGTTTCAGCCCCTCTGTTTCTCGCCCTCTGTTTCAGCCCCTCTGATTCAACTCCTCTGTTTCAGCCCCTCTGAATCAGCCCCGCTGATTCAGCTCCTCTGATTCTCGCCCTCTGTTTCAGCCCCTCCGTTTCTCGCCCTCTGTTTGAGCCCCTCTGTTTCTCGCCCTCTGTTTCAGCCCCTGTGTTTCAGCCCCACTGTTTCAGTCCATCTGTTTCTCGCCCTCTGTTTCTCGGCCTCTGTTTCAGCCCCTCTTTTTCTCGCCCTCTGTTTCAGCTCCTCTGTTTCTCGCCCTCTGTTTCAGCCCCTCTGTTTCTCGCCCTCTGTTTCAGCCCCTCTGTTTCTCGCCCTCCGTTTCAGCCTCTCTGTTTCTCGCCCTCTGTTTCAGCCCCTCTGTTTCAGCCCCTCTGTTTCTCGCCCTCCTTTTCAGCCCCTCTGTTTCTCGCCCTCTGTTTCAGCCCCTCTGTATCTCGCCCACTGTTTCAGCCCCTCTGATTCAGCCCCTCTGTTTCTCCCCCTCTGTTTCAGCCCCTCTGTTTCTCGCCCTCTGTTTCTCGCCCTCTGTTTCAGCCCCTCTGTTTCTCGCCCTCTGTTTCAGCCCTTCTGTTTCTCGCCCTCTGTTTCAGCCCCTCTGTTTCTCGCCCTCCGTTTCAGCCTCTCTGTTTCTCGCCCTCTGTTTCAACCACTCTGTTTCAGCCCCTCTGTTTCTCGCCCTCTGTTTCAGCCCCTCTGTATCTCGTCCTCTGTTTCAGCCCCTCTGTATCTCGCCCTCTGTTTCAGCCCCTCTGTTTCACGCCCTCTGTTTCAGCCCCTCTGTTTCAGCCCCTCTGTTTCAGCCCCTCTGTTTCTCGCCCTGTTTCAGCCCCTCTGTTTCTCGCCCTCTGTTTCAGCCCCTCTGTTTCAGCCCCTCTGTTTCTCGCGCTCTGTTTCACCCCCTCTGTTTCTCGCCCTCTGTTTCAGCCCCTCTCTTTTTCGCCCTCTGTTTCAGCCCCTGTGTTTAAACCCCTCTGTTTCAGTCCCTCTTTTTCTCGCCCTCTGTTTCAGCCCCTCTGTTTCTCGCCCTCTGTTTCAGCCCCTCTGTTTCTCGCCCTCTGTTCCAGCCCCTTTGTTTCAGCCCCTCTGTTTCAGCCCCTCTCTTTCTCGCGCTCTGTTTCAGCCCCTCTGTTTCTCGCCATCTGTTTCAGCCCATCTGTTTCTCGGCCTCTGTTTCAGCCTCTCTGTTTCTCGCCCTCTGTTTCAGCCCCTCTGTTTCAGCCACTCTGTTTCTCGCCCTCTGTTTCAGCCACTCTGTTTCTCGCCCTCTGTTTCAGCCCCTCTGATTCAGCCCCTCTCGTTCAGCCCCTCTGATTCAGCCCCTCTGTTTCAGCCCCTCTGTGTCAGCCCGTCTGTTTCTCGCCCTCTGTTTCAGCCCCTCTGTTTCTCGCCCTCTGTTTCAGGCTCTCTGTTTCAGCCCGTCTGTTTCAGCCCCTCTGTTTCTCGCCCTCTGTTTCAGCCCCTCTGTTTCTCGCCCTCTGTTTCAGCCCCTCTGTTTCTCGCCCTCTGTTTCAGCCCCTGTGTTTAAACCCCTCTGTTTCGGTCCCTCTTTTTCTCGCCCTCTGTTTCTCGACCTCTGTTTCTGTCCCTCTGATTTAGCCCCTCTGTTTCCGCCCCTCTTTTTCAGCCCCTCTGTTTCTGGCCCTCTGTTTCAGCCCCTCTGTTTCGCGCTCTCTGTTTCAGCCCCTCTGTTTCAGCCACTCTGTTTCTCGCCCTCTGTTTCTGCCCCTCTGTTTCTCGCCCTGTGTTTCAGCCCCTCTGTTTCTCGCCCTCTCTTTCAGCCCCTCTGATTCAGCTCCTCTGTTTCAGCCCCTCTGAATCAGCCCCGCTGATTCAGCTCCTCTGATTCTCGCCCTCTGTTTCAGCCCCTCCGTTTCTCGCCCTCTGTTTGAGCCCCTCTGTTTCTCGCCCTCTGTTTCAGCCCCTGTGTTTCAGCCCCACTGTTTCAGTCCATCTGTTTCTCACCCTCTGTTTCTCGGCCTCTGTTTCAGCCCCTCTGTTTCTCGCCCTCTGTTTCAGCTCCTCTGTTTCTCGCCCTCTGTTTCAGCCCCTCTGTTTCTCGCCCTCTGTTTCAGCCCCTCTGTTTCTCGCCCTCCGTTTCAGCCTCTCTGTTTCTCGCCCTCTGTTTCAGCCCCTCTGTTTCAGCCCCTCTGTTTCTCGCCCTCTGTTTCAGCCCCTCTGTTTCAGCCCCTCTGTATCTCGCCCACTGTTTCAGCCCCTCTGATTCAGCCCCTCTGTTTCTCCCCCTCTGTTTCAGCCCCTCTGTTTCTCGCCCTCTGTTTCTCGCCCTCTGTTTCAGCCCCTCTGTTTCTCGCCCTCTGATTCAGCCCCTCTGTTTCTCGCCCTCTGTTTCAGCCCCTCTGTTTCTCGCCCTCCGTTTCAGCCTCTCTGTTTCTCGCCCTCTGTTTCAGCCACTCTGTTTCAGCCCCTCTGTTTCTCGCCCTCTGTTTCAGCCCCTCTGTATCTCGCCCTCTGTTTCAGCCCCTCTGCATCTCGCCCTCTGTTTCAGCACCTCTGATTCAGCCCCTCTGTTTCTCCCCCTCTGTTTCAGCCCCTCTGTTTCACGCCCTCTGTTTCAGCCCCTCTGTTTCAGCCCCTCTGTTTCAGCCCCTCTGTTTCTCGCCCTGTTTCAGCCCCTCTGTTTCTCGCCCTCTGTTTCAGCCCCTCTGTTTCAGCCCCTCTGTTTCAGCCCCTCTGTTTCTCGCGCTCTGTTTCACCCCCTCTGTTTCTCGCCCTCTGTTTCAGCCCCTCTGTTTTTCGCCCTCTGTTTCAGCCCCTGTGTTTAAACCCCTCTGTTTCAGTCCCTCTTTTTCTCGCCCTATGTTTCAGCCCCTCTGTTTCTCGCCCTCTGTTTCAGCCCCTCTGTTTCTCGCCCTCTGTTCCAGCCCCTTTGTTTCAGCCCCTCTGTTTCAGCCCCTCTCTTTCTCGCGCTCTGTTTCAGCCCCTCTGTTTCTCGCCATCTGTTTCAGCCCATCTGTTTCTCGCCCTCTGTTTCAGCCTCTCTGTTTCTCGCCCTCTGTTTCAGCCCCTCTGTTTCAGCCACTCTGTTTCTCGCCCTCTGTTTCAGCCCCTCTGTTTCTCGCCCTCTGTTTCAGCCCCTCTGATTCAGCCCCTCTCGTTCAGCCCCTCTGATTCAGCCCCTCTGTTTCAGCCCCTCTGTGTCAGCCCGTCTGTTTCTCGCCCTCTGTTTCAGCCCCTCTGTTTCTCGCCCTCTGTTTCAGGCTCTCTGTTTCAGCCCGTCTGTTTCAGCCCCTCTGTTTCTCGCCCTCTGTTTCAGCCCCTCTGTTTCTCGCCCTCTGTTTCAGCCCCTGTGTTTAAACCCCTCTGTTTCGGTCCCTCTTTTTCTCGCCCTCTGTTTCTCGCCCTCTGTTTCAGCCCCTCTGTTTCTCGCCCTCTGTTTCAGCCCCTCTGTTTCAGCCCTTCTGTTTCAGCCCCTCTGTTTCAGCCCCTCTCTTTCTCGCCCTCTGTTTCAGCCCCTTTGTTTCTCGCCCTCTGTTTCAGTCTCTCTGTTTCTCGCCCTCTGTTTCAGCCCCTCTGTTTCAGCCCCTCTGTTTCTCGCCCTCTGTTTCAGCCCCTCTGTTTCTCGCCCTCTGTTTCAGACCGTCTGTTTCAGCCCCTCTGTTTCTCGCCCTCTGTTTCAGCCCCTCTGATTCAGCCCCTCTCTTTCAGCCCCTCTGATTCAGCCCCACTGTTTCAGCCCCTCTGTTTCAGCCCCTCTGTTTAAGCCCGTCTGTTTCTCGCCCTCTGTTTCAGCCCCTCTGTTTATCGCCCTCTGTTTCAAGTTCTCTGTTTCAGCCCGTCTGTTTCAGCCCCTCTGTTTCTCGCCCTCTGTTTCAGCCCCTCTGTTTCTCGCCCTCTGTTTCAGCCCCTCTGTTTCTCGCCCTCTGTTTCAGCCCCTCTGTTTATCGCCCTCTGTTTCAGGCTCTCTGTTTCAGCCCCACTGTTTCAGCCCCTCTGTTTCAGCCCCTCTGTTTAAGCCCGTCTGTTTCTCGCCCTCTGTTTCAGCCCCTCTGTTTATCGCCCTCTGTTTCAGGCTCTCTGTTTCAGCCCGTCTGTTTCAGCCCCTCTGTTTCTCGCCCTCTGTTTCAGCCCCTCTGTTTCTCGCCCTCTGTTTCAGCCCCTCTGTTTCAGCCCCTCTGTTTCAGCCCCTCTGGTTTCAGCCCCTCTCTTTCTCGCCCTCTGTTTCAGCCCCTCTGTTTCTCGCCCTCTGTTTCAGCCCATCTGTTTCTCGCCCTCTGTTTCACCCTCTCTGTTTCTCGCCCTCTGTTTCAGCCCCTCTGTTTCAGCCCCTCTGTTTCTCGCCCTCTGTTTCAGCCCCTCTGTTTCTCGCCCTCTGTTTCAGCCCCTCTGATTCAGCCCCTCTCTTTCAGCCCGTCTGTTTCAGCCCCTCTGTTTCAGCCCCTCTGTTTCTCGCCCTCTGTTTCAGCCCCTCTGTTTCTCGCCCTCTGTTTCAGGCTCTCTGTTTCAGCCCGTCAATTTCAGCCCCTCTGTTTCAGCCCCTCTGTTTCTCGCCCTCTGTTTCTGTCCCTCTGATTTAGCCCCTCTGTTTCCGCCCCTCTTTTTCAGCCCCTCTGTTTCTGGCCCTCTGTTTCAGCCCCTCTGTTTCGCGCTCTCTGTTTCAGCCCCTCTGTTTCAGCCACTCTGTTTCTCGCCCTCTGTTTCTGCCCCTCTGTTTCTCGCCCTCTGTTTCAGCCCCTCTGTTTCTCGCCCTCTGTTTCAGCCCCTCTGATTCAGCTCCTCTGTTTCAGCCCCTCTGAATCAGCCCCTCTGATTCAGCTCCTCTGATTCTCGCCCTCTGTTTCAGCCCCTCCGTTTCTCGCCCTCTGTTTGAGCCCCTCTGTTTCTCGCCCTCTGTTTCAGCCCCTGTGTTTCAGCCACACTGTTTCAGTCCATCTGTTTCTCGCCCTCTGTTTCTCGGCCTCTGTTTCAGCCCCTCTGTTTCTCGCCCTCTGTTTCAGCTCCTCTGTTTCTCGCCCTCTGTTTCAGCCCCTCTGTTTCTCGCCCTCTGTTTCAGCCCCTCTGTTTCTCGCCCTCTGTTTCAGCCTCTCTGTTTCTCGCCCTCTGTTTCAGCCCCTCTGTTTCAGCCCCTCTGTTTCTCGCCCTCTGTTTCAGCCCCTCTGTTTCTCGCCCTCTGTTTCAGCCCCTCTGTATCTCGCCCACTGTTTCAGCCCCTCTGATTCAGCCCCTCTGTTTCTCCCCCGCTGTTTCAGCCCCTCTGTTTCTCGCCCTCTGTTTCTCGCCTTCTGTTTCAGCCCCTCTGTTTCTCGCCCTCTGTTTCAGCCCCTCTGTTTCTCGCCCTCTGTTTCAGCCCCTCTGTTTCTCGCCCTCTGTTTCAGCCCCTCTGATTCAGCCCCTCTCTTTCAGCCCCTCTGATTCAGCCCCTCTGTTTCAGCCCCTCTGTTTCAGCCCCTCTGTTTCAGCCCGTCTGTTTCTCGCCCTCTGTTTCAGCCCCTCTGTTTCTTGCCCTCTGTTTCAGGCTCTCTGTTTCAGCCCGTCTGTTTAAGCCCCTCTGTTTCTCGCCCTCTGTTTCAGCCCCTCTGTTTCTCGCCCTCTGTTTCAGCCCCTCTGTTTCTCGCCCTCTGTTTCAGCCCCTGTGTTTAAACCCCTCTGTTTCGGTTTCTCTTTTTCTCTCCATCTGTTTCTCGCCCTCTGTTTCAGCCCCTCTGTTTCTCGCCCTCTGTTTCAGCCCCTCTGTTTCAGCCCCTCTGTTTCAGCCCCTCTGTTTCAGCCCCTCTCTTTCTCGCCCTCTGTTTCAGCCCCTCTGTTTCTCGCCCTCTGTTTCAGCCCATCTGTTTCTCGCCCTCTGTTTCAGCCCCTCTGTTTCAGCCCCTCTGTTTCTCGCCCTCTGTTTCAGCCCCTCTGTTTCAGCCCCTCTGTTTCAGCCCCTCTGTTTCAGCCCCTCTCTTTCTCGCCCTCTGTTTCAGCCCCTCTGTTTCTCGCCCTCTGTTTCAGCCCATCTGTTTCTCGCCCTCTGTTTCAGCCTCTCTGTTTCTCGCCCTCTGTTTCAGCCCCTCTGTTTCAGCCCCTCTGTTTCTCGCCCTCTGTTTCAGCCCCTCTGTTTCTCGCCCTCTGTTTCTGTCCCTCTGATTTAGCCCCTCTGTTTCCGCCCCTCTTTTTCAGCCCCTCTGTTTCTGGCCCTCTGTTTCAGCCCCTCTGTTTCGCGCTCTCTGTTTCAGCCCCTCTGTTTCAGCCACTCTGTTTCTCGCCCTCTGTTTCTGCCCCTCTGTTTCTCGCCCTCTGTTTCAGCCCCTCTGTTTCTCGCCCTCTGTTTCAGCCCCTCTGATTCAGCTCCTCTGTTTCAGCCCCTCTGAATCAGCCCCTCTGATTCAGCTCCTCTGATTCTCGCCCTCTGTTTCAGCCCCTCCGTTTCTCGCCCTCTGTTTCAGCTCCTCTGTTTCTCGCCCTCTGTTTCAGCCCCTCTGTTTCTCGCCCTCTGTTTCAGCCCATCTGTTTCTCGCCCTCCGTTTCAGCCTCTCTGTTTCTCGCCCTCTGTTTCAGCCCCTCTGTTTCAGCCCCTCTGTTTCTCGCCCTCTGTTTCAGCCCCTCTGTTTCTCGCCCTCTGTTTCAGCCCCTCTGTTTCTCGCCCTCTGTTTCTCGCCCTCTGTTTCAGCCCTTCTGTTTCTCGCCCTCTGTTTCAGCCCCTCTGTTTCTCGCCCTCTGTTTCAGCCCCTCTGTTTCTCGCCCTCTGTTTCAGCCCCTCTGTTTCTCGCCCTCTGTTTCAGCCCCTCTGATTCAGCCCCTCTCTTTCAGCCCCTCTGATTCAGCCCCTCTGTTTCAGCCCCTCTGTTTCAGCCCCTCTGTTTCAGCCCGTCTGTTTCTCGCCCTCTGTTTCAGCCCCTCTGTTTCTCGCCCTCTGTTTCAGGCTCTCTGTTTCAGCCCGTCTGTTTCAGCCCTTCTGTTTCTCGCCCTCTGTTTCAGCCCCTCTGTTTCTCGCCCTCTGTTTCAGCCCCTCTGTTTCTCGCCCTCTGTTTCAGCCCCTGTGTTTAAACCCCTCTGTTTCGGTCCCTCTTTTTCTCGCCCTCTGTTTCTCGCCCTCTGTTTCAGCCCCTCTGTTTCTCGCCCTCTGTTTCAGCCCCTCTGTTTCAGCCCCTCTGTTTCAGCCCCTCTGTTTCAGCCCCTCTCTTTCTCGCCCTCTGTTTCAGCCCCTCTGTTTCTCGCCCTCTGTTTCAGCCCATCTGTTTCTCGCCCTCTGTTTCAGCCCCTCTGTTTCAGCCCCTCTGTTTCTCGCCCTCTGTTTCAGCCCCTCTGTTTCAGCCCCTCTGTTTCAGCCCCTCTGTTTCAGCCCCTCTCTTTCTCGCCCTCTGTTTCAGCCCCTCTGTTTCTCGCCCTCTGTTTCAGCCCATCTGTTTCTCGCCCTCTGTTTCAGCCTCTCTGTTTCTCGCCCTCTGTTTCAGCCCCTCTGTTTCAGCCCCTCTGTTTCTCGCCCTCTGTTTCAGCCCCTCTGTTTCTCGCCTTCTGTTTCAGCCCCTCTGATTCAGCCCCTCTCTTTCAGCCTCTCTAATTCAGCCCCTCTGTTTCAGCCCCTCTGTTTCAGAACCTCTGTTTCAGCCCCTCTGTTTCAGCCCATCTGTTTCTCGCCCTCTGTTTCAGCCCCTCTGTTTCTCGCCCTCTGTTTCAGGCTCTCTGTTTCAGCCCGTCTGTTTCAGCCCCTCTGTTTCAGCCCCTCTGTTTATCGCCCTCTTTTTCTCGCCCGCTGTTTCTGCCCGTTTGTTTCTCGCCCTCTGTTTCAGCCCCTCTGTTTCAGCCCCTCTGATTCAGCCCCTCTGATTCAGCCCCTCTGTTTCTCGTCCTCTGTTTCAGCCCCTCTGTTCCAGCCCCTCTGTTTCAGCCCCTCTGTTTCTCGCCCTCTGTTTCAGCCCCACTGTTTCTCGGCCTCTGTTTCAGCCCCTCTGTTTCTCGCCCTATGTTTCAGCCCCTCTGTTTCTGCCCCTCTGTTTCAGCTCCTCTGTTTCTCGCCCTCTGTTTCAGCCCCTCTGTTTCTCGCCCTCTGTTTCAGCCCCTCTGTTTCAGCCCCTCTGTTTCAGCCCCACTGTTTCTCGCCCTCTGTTTCAGCCCCTTTGTTTCTCGCCCTCTGTTTCAGCCCCTCTGTTTCATCACCTCTGTTTCTCGCCCTCTGTTTCAGCCCCTCTGTTTCCCGCCTTCTGTTTCAGCCCCTCTGATTCAGCCCCTCTGTTTCAGCCCCTCTGATTCAGCCCCTCTGTTTCAGCCCCTCTGTTTCAGCCCCTCTGTTTCAGCCCCTCTGTTTCATCCCCTCTGTTTCTCGCCCTCTGTTTCTCACCCTCTGTTTCTCGCCCTCTGTTTCAGCCTCTCTGTTTTTCGCCCTCTGTTTCAGCCCCTCTGTTTCAGCCCCTCTGTTTCTCGCCCTCTGTTTCTGCCCCGCTGTTTCTCGCCCTCTGTTTCAGCCCCTCTGTTTCTCGCCCTCTGTTTCAGCCCCTCTGTTTCAGCCCCTATGTTTCAGCCCCTCTGTTTCTCCCCCTCTGTTCCAGCCCCTCTGTTACTCGCCCTCTGATTCAGCCCCTCTGTTTCAGCCCCACTGTTTCAGTCCCTCTGTTTCTCGCCCTCTGTTTCTCGCCCTCGGTTTCAGCCACTCTGTTTCTCGCCCTCTTTTTCAACCCCACTGTTTCTCGCCCTCTGTTTCAGCCCCTCTGTTTCAGCCCCTCTGCTTCAGCCACTCTGTTTCAGCCCCTCTGTTTCTCGCCCTCTGTTTCAGCCCCTCTGTTTCTCGCCCTCGTTTTCAGCCTCTCTGTTTCTCGCTCTCTGTTTCAGCCCCTCTGTTTCCGCCCCTCTGTTTCAGCCGCTCTATTTCTCGCCCTCTGTTTCAGCCCCTCTGTTTCCCGCCCACTGTTTCAGCCCCTCTGTTTCTCGCCCTCTGTATCAGCCCCTCTGTTTCAGTCCCTCTGTTTCAGCCCCTCTGTTTCAGCCCCTCTGTTTCTCGCACTCTGTTTCTCGCCCTCTGTTTCAGCCCCTCTGTTTCTCGCCCTCTGTTACAGCCTCTCTGTTTCTCGCCCACTGTTTCAGCCCCTCTGTTTTTGCCCCTCTGTTTCAGCCTCTCTGTTTCAGCCCCTCTGTTTCTCGCCCTCTGTTTCAGACCCTCTGTTTCTCGCCCTCTGTATCAGCCCCTCTGTTTCAGCCCCTCGGTTTCAGCCCCTCTGTTTCAGCCCCTCTGTTTCTCGCCCTCTATTTCTCGCCCTCTGTTTCAGCCCCTCTGTTTCAGCCCCTCTGATTCAGTCCTTCTGTTTCAGCCCCTCTGTTTCTCGCCCTCTGTTTCAGCCCCTCTGTTTCTCGCCCTCTGTTTCAGCCCCTCTGTTTCAGCCCCTCAGTTTCAGCCCCTCTGTTTCTCGACCTCTGTTTCAGCCCCTCTGTTTCTCGCCCTCTGTTTCTGCCCCTCTGACTTAGCCCCTCTGTTTCAGCCCCTCTGTTTCAGCCCCACTGTTTCTCGCCCTCTGTTTCAGCCCCTCTGTTTCGTGCTCTCTGTTTCAGCCCCTCTGTTTCAGCCACTCTGTTTCTCGCCCTCTGTTTCAGCCCCTCTGTTTCTCGCCCTCTGTTTCAGCCCCTCTGTTTCTCGCCCTCTGTTTCATACCCTCTGATTCAGCCCCTCTATTTCAGCCCCTCTGAATCAGCCCCTATGATTCAGCCCCTCTGTTTCAGCCCCTCTGTTTCAGCCCCTCTGTTTCTCGCCCTCTGTTTCAGCCCCTCTGTTTCTCGCCCTCTGTTTCAGCCCCTCTGATTCAGCCCCTCTGTTTCTCGCCCTCTGTTTCAGCCCCTCTGTTTCACGCCCTCTGTTTCAGCCCCTCTGTTTCAGCCCCTCTGTTTCAGCACCTCTGTTTCTCGCCCTGATTTCGGCCCCTCTGTTTCTCGCCCTCTGTTTCAGCCTCTCTATTTCTCGCCCTCTGTTTCAGCCCCTCTGTTTCAGCCACTCTGTTTCTCGCCCTCTGTTTCAGCCCCTCTGTTTCGCGCTCTCTGTTTCAGCCCCTCTGTTTCAGCCACTCTGTTTCTCGCCCTCTGTTTCAGCCCCTCTGTTTCTCGCCCTCTGTTTCAGCCCCTCTCATTCAGCCCCTCTGTTTCAGCCCCTCTGAATCAGCCCCTCTGATTCAGCTCCTCTGTTTCAGCCCCTCTGTTTCAGCCCGTCTGTTTCTCGCCCTCTGTTTCAGCCCCTCCGTCTCTCGCCATCTGTTTCAGACCCTCTGTTTCTATCCCTCTGTTTCAGCCCCTCTGTTTCTCGCCCTCTGTTTCAGCCCCTCTGTTTCTCGCCCTCCGTTTCAGCCTCTCTGTTTCTCGCCCTCTGTTTCAGCCCCTCTGTTTCAGCCCCTCTGTTTCTCGCCCTCTGTTTCAGCCCATCTGTTTCTCGCCCTCTGTTTCAGCCCCTCTGATTCAGCCCCTCTGTTTCTCGCCCTCTGTTTCAGCCCCTCTGTTTCACGCCCTCTGTTTCAGCCCCTCTGTTTCAGCCCCTCTGTTTCAGCCCCTCTGTTTCTCGCCCTCTGTTTCGGCCCCTCTGTTTCTCGCCCTCTGTTTCAGCCCCTATGTTTCTCGCACTCTGTTTCAGCCCCGCTATTTCTCGCCCTCTGTTTCAGCCCCTCTGTTTCAGCCCCTCTGTTTCAGCCCCTCTGTTTCAGCCCCTCTGATTCAGCCACTCTGTTTCAGCCCCTCTGTTTCTCGCCCTCTGTTTCAGCCCCTCTGTTTTTCGCCCTCTTTTTCAGCCCCTGTGTTTAAACCCCTCTGTTTCAGTCCCTCTTTTTCTCGCCCTCTGTTTCTCGCCCTCTGTTTCAGCCCCTCTGTTTCTCGCCCTCTGTTTCAGCCCCTCTGTTTCTTTCCCTCTGTTTCAGCCCCTCTGTTTCAGCCCCTCTCTTTCTCGCCCTCTGTTTCAGCCCCTCTGTTTCTCGCCATCTGTTTCAGCCCATCTGTTTCTCGCCCTCTGTTTCAACCTCTCTGTTTCTCGCACTCTGTTTCAGCCCCTCTGTTTCAGCCCCTCTGTTTCTCGCCCTCTGTTTCAGCCCCTCTGTTTCTCACCCTCTGTTTCAGCCCCTCTGATTCAGCCCCTCTCTTTCAGCCCCTCTGATTCAGCCCCACTGTTTCAGCCCCTCTGTTTCAGCCCCTCTGTTTAAGCCCGTCTGTTTCTCGCCCTCTGTTTCAGCCCCTCTGTTTATCGCCCTCTGTTTCAGGCTCTCTGTTTCAGCCCGTCTGTTTCAGCCCCTCTGTTTCTCGCCCTCTGTTTCAGCCCCTCTGTTTCTCGCCCTCTGTTTCAGCCCCTCTGTTTCTCGCCCTCTGTTTCAGCCCCTGTGTTTAAACCCCTCTGTTTCAGTCCCTCTTTTTCTCGCCATCTGTTTCTCGCCCTCTGTTTCAGCCCCTCTGTTTCTCGCCCTCTGTTTCAGCCCCTCTGTTTCAGCCCCTCTGTTTCAGCCCCTCTGGTTTCAGCCCCTCTCTTTCTCGCCCTCTGTTTCAGCCCCTCTGTTTCTCGCCCTCTGTTTCAGCCCATCTGTTTCTCGCCCTCTGTTTCACCCTCTCTGTTTCTCGCCCTCTGTTTCAGCCCCTCTGTTTCAGCCCCTCTGTTTCTCGCCCTCTGTTTCAGCCCCTCTGTTTCTCGCCCTCTGTTTCAGCCCCTCTGATTCAGCCCCTCTCTTTCAGCCCGTCTGTTTCAGCCCCTCTGTTTCAGCCCCTCTGTTTCTCGCCCTCTGTTTCAGCCCCTCTGTTTCTCGCCCTCTGTTTCAGGCTCTCTGTTTCAGCCCGTCAGTTTCAGCCCCTCTGTTTCAGCCCCTCTGTTTCTCGCCCTCTGTTTCTGTCCCTCTGATTTAGCCCCTCTGTTTCCGCCCCTCTTTTTCAGCCCCTCTGTTTCTGGCCCTCTGTTTCAGCCCCTCTGTTTCGCGCTCTCTGTTTCAGCCCCTCTGTTTCAGCCACTCTGTTTCTCGCCCTCTGTTTCTGCCCCTCTGTTTCTCGCCCTGTGTTTCAGCCACTCTGTTTCTCGCCCTCTGTTTCAGCCCCTCTGATTCAGCTCCTCTGTTTCAGCCCCTCTGAATCAGCCCCTATGATTCAGCTCCTCTGATTCTCGCCCTCTGTTTCAGACTTCCGTTTCTCGCCCTCTGTTTGAGCCCCTCTGTTTCTCGCCCTCTGTTTCAGCCCCTGTGTTTCAGCCCCACTGTTTCAGTCCATCTGTTTCTCGCCCTCTGTTTCTCGCCCTCTGTTTCAGCCCCTCTGTTTCAGCCCCTCTGTTTCAGCCCCTCTGTTTCAGCCCCTCTGTTTCTCGCCCTCTGTTACAGCCTCTCTGTTTCTCGCCCTCTGTTTCAGCCCCTCTGTTTTTGCCCCTCTGTTTCAGCCTCTCTGTTTCAGCCCCTCTGTTTCTCGCCCTCTGTTTCAGACCCTCTGTTTCTCGCCCTCTGTATCAGCCCCTCTGTTTCAGCCCCTCGGTTTCAGCCCCTCTGTTTCAGCCCCTCTGTTTCTCGCCCTCTATTTCTCGCCCTCTGTTTCAGCCCCTCTGTTTCAGCCCCTCTGATTCAGTCCTTCTGTTTCAGCCCCTCTGTTTCTCGCCCTCTGTTTCAGCCCCTCTGTTTCTCGCCCTCTGTTTCAGCCCCTCTGTTTCAGCCCCTCAGTTTCAGCCCCTCTGTTTCTCGACCTCTGTTTCAGCCCCTCTGTTTCTCGCCCTCTGTTTCTGCCCTCTGACTTAGCCCCTCTGTTTCAGCCCCTCTGTTTCAGCCCCACTGTTTCTCGCCCTCTGTTTCAGCCCCTCTGTTTCGTGCTCTCTGTTTCAGCCCCTCTGTTTCAGCCACTCTGTTTCTCGCCCTCTGTTTCAGCCCCACTGTTTCTCGCCCTCTGTTTCAGCCCCTCTGTTTCTCGCCCTCTGTTTCATCCCCTCTGATTCAGCCCCTCTATTTCAGCCCCTCTGAATCAGCCCCTATGATTCAGCCCCTCTGTTTCAGCCCCTCTGTTTCAGCCCCTCTGTTTCTCGCCCTCTGTTTCAGCCCCTCTGTTTCTCGCCCTCTGTTTCAGCCCCTCTGATTCAGCCCCTCTGTTTCTCGCCCTCTGTTTCAGGCCCTCTGTTTCACGCCCTCTGTTTCAGCCCCTCTGTTTCAGCCCCTCTGTTTCAGCACCTCTGTTTCTCGCCCTGATTTCGGCCCCTCTGTTTCTCGCCCTCTGTTTCAGCCTCTCTATTTCTCGCCCTCTGTTTCAGCCCCTCTGTTTCAGCCCCTCTGTTTCTCGCCCTCTGTTTCAGCCCCTCTGTTTCGCGCTCTCTGTTTCAGCCCCTCTGTTTCAGCCACTCTGTTTCTCGCCCTCTGTTTCTGCCCCTCTGTTTCTCGCCCTCTGTTTCAGCCCCTCTGTTTCTCGCCCTCTGTTTCAGCCCCTCTCATTCAGCCCCTCTGTTTCAGCCCCTCTGAATCAGCCCCTCTGATTCAGCTCCTCTGTTTCAGCCCCTCTGTTTCAGCCCGTCTGTTTCTCGCCCTCTGTTTCAGCCCCTCCGTCTCTCGCCATCTGTTTCAGACCCTCTGTTTCTATCCCTCTGTTTCAGCCCCTCTGTTTCTCGCCCTCTGTTTCAGCCCCTCTGTTTCTCGCCCTCCGTTTCAGCCTCTCTGTTTCTCGCCCTCTGTTTCAGCCCCTCTGTTTCAGCCCCTCTGTTTCTCGCCCTCTGTTTCAGCCCCTCTGTTTCTCGCCCTCTGTTTCAGCCCCTCTGATTCAGCCCCTCTGTTTCTCGCCCTCTGTTTCAGCCCCTCTGTTTCACGCCCTCTGTTTCAGCCCCTCTGTTTCAGCCCCTCTGTTTCAGCCCCTCTGTTTCTCGCCCTCTGTTTCGGCCCCTCTGTTTCTCGCCCTCTGTTTCAGCCCCTCTGTTTCTCGCACTCTGTTTCAGCCCCGCTATTTCTCGCCCTCTGTTTCAGCCCCTCTGTTTCAGCCACTCTGTTTCTCGCGCTCTGTTTCACCCCCTCTGTTTCTCGCCCTCTGTTTCAGCCCCTCTGTTTCTCGCCCTCTGTTTCAGCCCCTCTGTTTTTCGCCCTCTGTTTCAGCCCCTGTGTTTAAACCCCTCTGTTTCAGTCCCTCTTTTTCTCGCCCTCTGTTTCTCGCCCTCTGTTTCAGCCCCTCTGTTTCTCGCCCTCTGTTTCAGCCCCTCTGTTTCTTTCCCTCTGTTTCAGCCCCTCTGTTTCAGCCCCTCTCTTTCTCGCCCTCTGTTTCATCCCCTCTGTTTCTCGCCATCTGTTTCAGCCCATCTGTTTCTCGCCCTCTGTTTCAACCTCTCTGTTTCTCGCACTCTGTTTCAGCCCCTCTGTTTCAGCCCCTCTGTTTCTCGCCCTCTGTTTCAGCCCCTCTGTTTCTCGCCCTCTGTTTCAGCCCCTCTGATTCAGCCCCTCTCTTTCAGCCCCTCTGATTCAGCCCCACTGTTTCAGCCCCTCTGTTTCAGCCCCTCTGTTTAAGCCCGTCTGTTTCTCGCCCTCTGTTTCAGCCCCTCTGTTTATCGCCCTCTGTTTCAGGCTCTCTGTTTCAGCCCGTCTGTTTCAGCCCCTCTGTTTCTCGCCCTCTGTTTCAGCCCCTCTGTTTCTCGCCCTCTGTTTCAGCCCCTCTGTTTCTCGCCCTCTGTTTCAGCCCCTGTGTTTAAACCCCTCTGTTTCAGTCCCTCTTTTTCTCGCCATCTGTTTCTCGCCCTCTGTTTCAGCCCCTCTGTTTCTCGCCCTCTGTTTCAGCCCCTCTGTTTCAGCCCCTCTGTTTCAGCCCCTCTGGTTTCAGCCCCTCTCTTTCTCGCCCTCTGTTTCAGCCCCTCTGTTTCTCGCCCTCTGTTTCAGCCCATCTGTTTCTCGCCCTCTGTTTCACCCTCTCTGTTTCTCGCCCTCTGTTTCAGCCCCTCTGTTTCAGCCCCTCTGTTTCTCGCCCTCTGTTTCAGCCCCTCTGTTTCTCGCCCTCTGTTTCAGCCCCTCTGATTCAGCCCCTCTCTTTCAGCCCGTCTGTTTCAGCCCCTCTGTTTCAGCCCCTCTGTTTCTCGCCCTCTGTTTCAGCCCCTCTGTTTCTCGCCCTCTGTTTCAGCCCCTCTGTTTCTCGCCCTCTGTTTCAGCCCCTCTGTTTCTCGCCCTCTGTTTCAGCCCCTCTGATTCAGCCCCTCTCTTTCAGCCCCTCTGATTCAGCCCCACTGTTTCAGCCCCTCTGTTTCAGCCCCTCTGTTTAAGCCCGTCTGTTTCTCGCCCTCTGTTTCAGCCCCTCTGTTTATCGCCCTCTGTTTCAGGCTCTCTGTTTCAGCCCGTCTGTTTCACCCCCTCTGTTTCTCGCCCTCTGTTTCAGCCCCTCTGTTTCTCGCCCTCTGTTTCAGCCCCTCTGTTTCTCGCCCTCTGTTTCAGCCCCTGTGTTTAAACCCCTCTGTTTCAGTCCCTCTTTTTCTCGCCCTCTGTTTCTCGCCCTCTGTTTCAGCCCCTCTGTTTCTCGCCCTCTGTTTCAGCCCCTCTGTTTCAGCCCCTCTGTTTCAGCCCCTCTGGTTTCAGCCCCTCTCTTTCTCGCCCTCTGTTTCAGCCCCTCTGTTTCTCGCCCTCTGTTTCAGCCCATCTGTTTCTCGCCCTCTGTTTCACCCTCTCTGTTTCTCGCCCTCTGTTTCAGCCCCTCTGTTTCAGCCCCTCTGTTTCTCGCCCTCTGTTTCAGCCCCTCTGTTTCTCGCCCTCTGTTTCAGCCCCTCTGATTCAGCCCCTCTCTTTCAGCCCGTCTGTTTCAGCCCCTCTGTTTCAGCCCCTCTGTTTCTCGCCCTCTGTTTCAGCCCCTCTGTTTCTCGCCCTCTGTTTCTCGCCCTCTGTTTCTGTCCCTCTGATTTAGCCCCTCTGTTTCCGCCCCTCTTTTTCAGCCCCTCTGTTTCTGGCCCTCTGTTTCAGCCCCTCTGTTTCGCGCTCTCTGTTTCAGCCCCTCTGTTTCAGCCACTCTGTTTCTCGCCCTCTGTTTCTGCCCCTCTGTTTCTCGCCCTGTGTTTCAGCCCCTCTGTTTCTCGCCCTCTGTTTCAGCCCCTCTGATTCAGCTCCTCTGTTTCAGCCCCTCTGAATCAGCCCCTCTGATTCAGCTCCTCTGATTCTCGCCCTCTGTTTCAGACTTCCGTTTCTCGCCCTCTGTTTGAGCCCCTCTGTTTCTCGCCCTCTGTTTCAGCCCCTGTGTTTCAGCCCCACTGTTTCAGTCCATCTGTTTCTCGCCCTCTGTTTCTCGGCCTCTGTTTCAGCCCCTCTGTTTCTCGCCCTCTGTTTCAGCTCCTCTGTTTCTCGCCCTCTGTTTCAGCCCCTCTGTTTCTCGCCCTCTGTTTCAGCCCCTCTGTTTCTCGCCCTCCGTTTCAGCCTCTCTGTTTCTCGCCCACTGTTTCAGCCCCTCTGATTCAGCCCCTCTGTTTCTCCCCCTCTGTTTCAGCCCCTCTGTTTCTCGCCCTCTGTTTCTCGCCCTCTGTTTCAGCCCCTCTGTTTCTCGCCCTCTGATTCAGCCCCTCTGTTTCTCGCCCTCTGTTTCAGCCCCTCTGTTTCTCGCCCTCCGTTTCAGCCTCTCTGTTTCTCGCCCTCTGTTTCAGCCACTCTGTTTCAGCCCCTCTGTTTCTCGCCCTCTGTTTCAGCCCCTCTGTATCTCGCCCTCTGTTTCAGCCCCTCTGTATCTCGCCCTCTGTTTCAGCCCCTCTGATTCAGCCCCTCTGTTTCTCCCCCTCTGTTTCAGCCCCTCTGTTTCACGCCCTCTGTTTCAGCCCCTCTGTTTCAGCCCCTCTGTTTCAGCCCCTCTGTTTCTCGCCCTGTTTCAGCCCCTCTGTTTCTCGCCCTCTGTTTCAGCCCCTCTGTTTCAGCCCCTCTGTTTCAGCCCCTCTGTTTCAGCCCCTCTGTTTCTCGCGCTCTGTTTCACCCCCTCTGTTTCTCGCCCTCTGTTTCAGCCCCTCTGTTTTTCGCCCTCTGTTTCAGCCCCTGTGTTTAAACCCCTCTGTTTCAGTCCCTCTTTTTCTCGCCCTCTGTTTCAGCCCCTCTGTTTCTCGCCCTCTGTTCCAGCCCCTTTGTTTCAGCCCCTCTGTTTCAGCCCCTCTCTTTCTCGCGCTCTGTTTCAGCCCCTCTGTTTCTCGCCATCTGTTTCAGCCCATCTGTTTCTCGCCCTCTGTTTCAGCCTCTCTGTTTCTCGCCCTCTGTTTCAGCCCCTCTGTTTCAGCCACTCTGTTTCTCGCCCTCTGTTTCAGCCCCTCTGTTTCTCGCCCTCTGTTTCAGCCCCTCTGATTCAGCCCCTCTCTTTCAGCCCCTCTGATTCAGCCCCTCTGTTTCAGCCCCTCTGTGTCCGCCCGTCTGTTTCTCGCCCTCTGTTTCAGCCCCTCTGTTTCTCGCCCTCTGTTTCAGGCTCTCTGTTTCAGCCCGTCTGTTTCAGCCCCTCTGTTTCTCGCCCTCTGTTTCAGCCCCTCTGTTTCTCGCCCTCTGTTTCAGCCCCTCTGTTTCTCGCCCTCTGTTTCAGCCCCTGTGTTTAAACCCCTCTGTTTCGGTCCCTCTTTTTCTCGCCCTCTGTTTCTCGCCCTCTGTTTCAGCCCCTCTGTTTCTCGCCCTCTGTTTCAGCCCCTCTGTTTCAGCCCTTCTGTTTCAGCCCCTCTGTTTCAGCCCCTCTCTTTCTCGCCCTCTGTTTCAGCCCCTCTGTTTCTCGCCCTCTGTTTCAGTCTCTCTGTTTCTCGCCCTCTGTTTCAGCCCCTCTGTTTCAGCCCCTCTGTTTCTCGCCCTCTGTTTCAGCCTCTCTGTTTCAGCCCCTCTGTTTCAGCCCCTCTGTTTCAGCCCCTCTGTTTCTCGCCCTCTGTTTCAGCCCCTCTGATTCAGCCCCTCTCTTTCAGCCCCTCTGATTCAGCCCCACTGTTTCAGCCCCTCTGTTTCAGCCCCTCTGTTTAAGCCCGTCTGTTTCTCGCCCTCTGTTTCAGCCAGTCTGTTTATCGCCCTCTGTTTCAGGCTCTCTGTTTCAGCCCGTCTGTTTCAGCCCCTCTGCTTCTCGCCCTCTGTTTCAGCCCCTCTGTTTCTCGCCCTCTGTTTCAGCCCCTCTGTTTCTCGCCCTCTGTTTCAGCCCCTGTGTTTAAACCCCTCTGTTTCAGTCCCTCTTTTTCTCGCCATCTGTTTCTCGCCCTCTGTTTCAGCCCCTCTGTTTCTCGCCCTCTGTTTCAGCCCCTCTGTTTCAGCCCCTCTGTTTCAGCCCCTCTGGTTTCAGCCCCTCTCTTTCTCGCCCTCTGTTTCAGCCCCTCTGTTTCTCGCCCACTGTTTCAGCCCATCTGTTTCTCGCCCTCTGTTTCACCCTCTCTGTTTCTCGCCCTCTGTTTCAGCCCCTCTGTTTCAGCCCCTCTGTTTCTCCCCCTCTGTTTCAGCCCCTCTGTTTCTCGCCCTCTGTTTCAGCCCCTCTGATTCAGCCCCTCTCTTTCAGCCCGTCTGTTTCAGCCCCTCTGTTTCTCGCCCTCTGTTTCAGCCCCTCTGTTTCTCGCCCTCTGTTTCACCCCCTCTGTTTCTCGCCCTCCGTTTCAGCCTCTCTGTTTCTCGCCCTCTGTTTCAGCCACTCTGTTTCAGCCCCTCTGTTTCTCGCCCTCTGTATCTCGCCCTCTGTTTCAGCCCCTCTGTATCTCGCCCTCTGTTTCAGCCCCTCTGATTCAGCCCCTCTGTTTCTCCCCCTCTGTTTCAGCCCCTCTGTTTCACGCCCTCTGTTTCAGCCCCTCTGTTTCAGCCCCTCTGTTTCTCGCCCTCTGTTTCAGCCCCTCTGTTTCTCGCCCTCTGTTTCAGCCCCTCTGTTTCTCACCCTCTGTTTCAGCCCCTCTATTTCTCGCCCTCTGTTTCAGCCCCTCTGTTTCAGCCCCTCTGTTTCAGCCCGTCTGTTTCAGCCCCTCTGTTTCTCGCGCTCTGTTTCACCCCCTCTGTTTCTCGCCGTCTGTTTCAGCCCCTCGGTTTTTCGCCCTCTGTTTCAGCCCCTGTGTTTAAAACCCTCTGTTTCAGTCCCTCTTTTTCTCGCCCTCTGTTTCAGCCCCTCTGTTTCTCGCCCTCTGTTTCAGCCCCTCTGTTTCACGCCCTCTGTTTCAGCCCCTCTGTTTCAGCCCCTCTGTTTCAGCCCCTCTGTTTCTCGCCCTCTGTTTCAGCCCCTCTGTTTCTCGCCCTCTGTTTCAGCCCCTCTGTTTCTCGCCCTCTGTTTCAGCCCCTCTGTTTCTCGCACTCCGTTTCAGCCTCTCTGTTTCTCGCCCTCTGTTTCAGCCCCTCTGTTTCAGCCCCTCTGTTTCTCGCCCTCTGTTTCAGCCCCTCTGTTTCTCGCCCTCTGTTCCAGCCCCTCTGTTTCAGCCCCTCTCTTTCTCGCGCTCTGTTTCAGCCCCTCTGTTTCTCGCCATCTGTTTCAGCCCATCTGTTTCTCGCCCTCTGTTTCAGCCTCTCTGTTTCTCGCCCTCTGTTTCAGCCCCTCTGTTTCAGCCCCTCAGTTTCTCGCCCTCTGTTTCAGACCCTCTGATTCAGCCCCTCTCTTTCAGCCCCTCTGATTCAGCCCCTCTGTTTCAGCCCCTCTGTTTCAGCCCCTCTGTTTCAGCCCGTCTGTTTCTCGCCCTCTGTTTCAGCCCCTCTGTTTCTCGCCCTCTGTTTCAGCCCCTCTGTTTCAGCCCCTCTCTTTCTCGCGCTCTGTTTCAGCCCCTCTGTTTCTCTCCCTCTGTTTCAGCCCATCTGTTTCTCGCCCTCTGTTTCAGCCTTTCTGTTTCTCACCCTCCGTTTCAGCCCCTCTGTTTCAGCCCCTCTGTTTCTCGCCCTCTGTTTCAGCCCCTCTGTTTCTCGCCCTCTGTTTCAGCCCCTCTGATTCAGCCCCTCTCTTTCAGCCTCTCTAATTCAGCCCCTCTGTTTCAGCCCCTCTGTTTCAGAACCTCTGTTTCAGCCCCTCTGTTTCAGCCCATCTGTTTCTCGCCCTCTGTTTCAGCCCCTCTGTTTCAGCCCCTCTGTTTCAGGCTCTCTGTTTCAGCCCGTCTGTTTCAGCCCCTCTGTTTCAGCCCCTCTGTTTCTCGCCCTCTTTTTCTCGCCCGCTGTTTCTGCCCGTTTGTTTCTCGCCCTCTGTTTCAGCCCCTCTGTTTCTCATCCTCTGTTTCAGCCCCTCTGTTTCAGCCCCTCTGTTTCAGCCCCTCTGTTTCTCGCCCTCTGTTTCAGCCCCACTGTTTCTGGGCCTCTGTTTCAGCCCCTCTGTTTCTCGCCCTATGTTTCAGCCCCTCTGTTTCAGCCCCTCTGTTTCAGCTCCTCTGTTTCTCGCCCTCTGTTTCAGCCCCTCTGTTTCTCGCCCTCTGTTTCAGCCCCTTTGTTTCTCGCCCTCTGTTTCAACCCCTCTGTTTCAGCCCCACTGTTTCTCGCCCTCTGTTTCAGCCCCTTTGTTTCTCGCCCTCTGTTTCCGCCCCTCTGTTTCACGCACTCTGTTTCAGCCCCTCTGATTCAGCCCCTCTGTTTCAGCCCCTCTGTTTCTCCCCCTCTGTTCCAGCCACTCTGTTTCAGCCCCTCTGATTCAGCCCCTCTGATTCAGCCCCACTCATTCAGCCCCTCTGTATCAGCCCCTCTGTTTCAGCCCCTCTGTTTCTCGGCCTCTGTTTCAGCTGCTCTGTTTCATCCCCTCTGTTTCTCGCCCTCTGTTTCTCGCCCTCTGTTTCTCGCCCTCTGTTTCTGCCCCTCTGTTTTTCGCCCTCTGTTTCAGCCCCTCTGTTTCAGCCTCTCTGTTTCTCGCCCTCTGTTTCTACCCCTCTGTTTCTCGCCCTCTGTTTCCGCCCCTCTGTTTCACGCACTCTGTTTCAGCCCCTCTGATTCAGCCCCTCTGTTTCAGCCCCTCTGTTTCTCCCCCTCTGTTCCAGCCACTCTGTTTCAGCCCCTCTGATTCAGCCCCTCTGATTCAGCCCCACTCATTCAGCCCCTCTGTATCAGCCCCTCTGTTTCAGCCCCTCTGTTTCTCGGCCTCTGTTTCAGCCCCTCTGTTTTTCGCCCTCTTTTTCAGCCCCTCTGTTTCAGCCCGTCTGTTTCAGCCACTCTGTTTCTCGCACTCTGTTTCAGCCCCTCTGTTTCTCACCCTCTGTTTCAGCCCCTCTGATTCAGCCCCTCTGTTTCAGCCCCTCTGAATCAGCCCCTCTGATTCAGCCCCTCTGTTTCAGCCCCTCTGTTTCAGCCCCTCTGTTTCACGCCCTCTTTTTCAGCCCCTCTGTTTCTCGCCCTCTGTTTCAGCCCCTCTGTTTCAGCCGCTCTGTTTCAGCCCCTCTGTTTCTCGCCCTCTGTTTCAGCCCCTCTGTTTCTCGCCCCCTGTTTCAGCCCCTCTGTTTCTCGCCCTCTGTTTCAGCCTCTCTGTTTCTCGCTCTCTGTTTCTGCCCCTCTGTTTCATCCCCTCTGTTTCAGCCCCTCTATTTCAGCCCCTCTGTTTCAGACCCTCTGTTTCAGCCCCTCTGATTCAGCCCCTCTGATTCAGCCACTCTGAATCAGCCCCTCTGATTCAGCCCTTCTGTTTCAGCCGCTCTGTTTCAGCCCCTCTGTTTCTCGCCCTCTTTTTCAGCCCCTCTGTTTCTCGCCCTCTGTTTCAGCCCCTCTGTTTCTCGCCCTCTGTTTCAGCCCCTCTGATTCAGCCCCTCTGTTTCAGCCCCTCTGTTTCTCCCCCTCTGTTCCAGCCTCTCTGTTTCTGCCCCTCTCTTTCAGCCACTCTGTTTCAGCCCCTCTGATTCAGCCCCTCTGATTCAGCCCCACTCATTCAGCGCCTCTGTTTCAGCCCCTCTGTTTCAGCCCCTCTGTTTCAGACACTCTGTTTCTCACCCTCTGTTTCAGGCCCACTGTTTCTCGCCCACTGTTTCAGCCCCTCTGATTCAGCCCCTCTGTTTCAGCCCCTCTGAATCAGCCCCTCTGATTCAGCCCCTCTGTTTCAGCCCCTCTGTTTCAGCCCCTCTGTTTCTCGCCCTCTTTTTCAGCGCCTCTGTTTCTCGCCCTCTGTTTCAGCCCCTCTGTTTCAGAAGCTCTGTTTCAGCCCCTCTGTTTCTCGCCCTCTGTTTCAGCCCCTCTGTTTCTCGCCCTCTGTTTCAGCCTCTCTGTTTCTCGCCCTCTGTTTCAGCCCCTCTGTTTTTCGCCCTCTGTTCCAGCCCCTCTGTTTCAGTCCCACTGTTTCTCGCCCTCTGTTTCTACCCCTCTGTTTCTCGCCCTCTGTTTCCGCCCCTCTGTTTCTCGCACTCTGTTTCAGCCCCTCTGATTCAGCCCCTCTGTTTCAGCCCCTCTGTTTCTCCCCCTCTGTTCCAGCCACTCTGTTTCAGCCCCTCTGATTCAGCCCCTCTGATTCAGCCCCACTCATTCAGCCCCTCTGTATCAGCCCCTCTGTTTCAGCCCCTCTGTTTCTCGGCCTCTGTTTCAGCTGCTCTGTTTCATCCCCTCTGTTTCTCGCCCTCTGTTTCTCGCCCTCTGTTTCTCGCCCTCTGTTTCAGCCCCTCTGTTTTTCGCCCTCTGTTTCAGCCCCTCTGTTTCAGCCTCTCTGTTTCTCGCCCTCTGTTTCTACCCCTCTGTTTCTCGCCCTCTGTTTCCGCCCCTCTGTTTCACGCACTCTGTTTCAGCCCCTCTGATTCAGCCCCTCTGTTTCAGCCCCTCTGTTTCTCCCCCTCTGTTCCAGCCACTCTGTTTCAGCCCCTCTGATTCAGCCCCTCTGATTCAGCCCCACTCATTCAGCCCCTCTGTATCAGCCCCTCTGTTTCAGCCCCTCTGTTTCTCGGCCTCTGTTTCAGCCCCTCTGTTTTTCGCCCTCTTTTTCAGCCCCTCTGTTTCAGCCCGTCTGTTTCAGCCACTCTGTTTCTCGCCCTCTGTTTCTCGCCCTCTGTTTCTGCCCCTCTGTTTTTCGCCCTCTGTTTCAGCCCCTCTGTTTCAGCCTCTCTGTTTCTCGCCCTCTGTTTCTACCCCTCTGTTTCTCGCCCTCTGTTTCCGCCCCTCTGTTTCACGCACTCTGTTTCAGCCCCTCTGATTCAGCCCCTCTGTTTCAGCCCCTCTGTTTCTCCCCCTCTGTTCCAGCCACTCTGTTTCAGCCCCTCTGATTCAGCCCCTCTGATTCAGCCCCACTCATTCAGCCCCTCTGTATCAGCCCCTCTGTTTCAGCCCCTCTGTTTCTCGGCCTCTGTTTCAGCCCCTCTGTTTTTCGCCCTCTTTTTCAGCCCCTCTGTTTCAGCCCGTCTGTTTCAGCCACTCTGTTTCTCGCACTCTGTTTCAGCCCCTCTGTTTCTCACCCTCTGTTTCAGCCCCTCTGATTCAGCCCCTCTGTTTCAGCCCCTCTGAATCAGCCCCTCTGATTCAGCCCCTCTGTTTCAGCCCCTCTGTTTCAGCCCCTCTGTTTCACGCCCTCTTTTTCAGCCCCTCTGTTTCTCGCCCTCTGTTTCAGCCCCTCTGTTTCAGCCGCTCTGTTTCAGCCCCTCTGTTTCTCGCCCTCTGTTTCAGCCCCTCTGTTTCTCGCCCCCTGTTTCAGCCCCTCTGTTTCTCGCCCTCTGTTTCAGCCTCTCTGTTTCTCGCTCTCTGTTTCTGCCCCTCTGTTTCATCCCCTCTGTTTCAGCCCCTCTATTTCAGCCCCTCTGTTTCAGACCCTCTGTTTCAGCCCCTCTGATTCAGCCCCTCTGATTCAGCCACTCTGAATCAGCCCCTCTGATTCAGCCCTTCTGTTTCAGCCGCTCTGTTTCAGCCCCTCTGTTTCTCGCCCTCTTTTTCAGCCCCTCTGTTTCTCGCCCTCTGTTTCAGCCCCTCTGTTTCTCGCCCTCTGTTTCAGCCCCTCTGATTCAGCCCCTCTGTTTCAGCCCCTCTGTTTCTCCCCCTCTGTTCCAGCCTCTCTGTTTCTGCCCCTCTCTTTCAGCCACTCTGTTTCAGCCCCTCTGATTCAGCCCCTCTGATTCAGCCCCACTCATTCAGCGCCTCTGTTTCAGCCCCTCTGTTTCAGCCCCTCTGTTTCAGACACTCTGTTTCTCACCCTCTGTTTCAGGCCCACTGTTTCTCGCCCACTGTTTCAGCCCCTCTGATTCAGCCCCTCTGTTTCAGCCCCTCTGAATCAGCCCCTCTGATTCAGCCCCTCTGTTTCAGCCCCTCTGTTTCAGCCCCTCTGTTTCTCGCCCTCTTTTTCAGCGCCTCTGTTTCTCGCCCTCTGTTTCAGCCCCTCTGTTTCAGAAGCTCTGTTTCAGCCCCTCTGTTTCTCGCCCTCTGTTTCAGCCCCTCTGTTTCTCGCCCTCTGTTTCAGCCTCTCTGTTTCTCGCCCTCTGTTTCAGCCCCTCTGTCTTTCGCCCTCTGTTCCAGCCCCTCTGTTTCAGTCCCACTGTTTCTCGCCCTCTGTTTCTACCCCTCTGTTTCTCGCCCTCTGTTTCCGCCCCTCTGTTTCTCGCACTCTGTTTCAGCCCCTCTGATTCAGCCCCTCTGTTTCAGCCCCTCTGTTTCTCCCCCTCTGTTCCAGCCACTCTGTTTCAGCCCCTCTGATTCAGCCCCTCTGATTCAGCCCCACTCATTCAGCCCCTCTGTATCAGCCCCTCTGTTTCAGCCCCTCTGTTTCTCGGCCTCTGTTTCAGCTGCTCTGTTTCATCCCCTCTGTTTCTCGCCCTCTGTTTCTCGCCCTCTGTTTCTCGCCCTCTGTTTCAGCCCCTCTGTTTTTCGCCCTCTGTTTCAGCCCCTCTGTTTCAGCCTCTCTGTTTCTCGCCCTCTGTTTCTACCCCTCTGTTTCTCGCCCTCTGTTTCCGCCCCTCTGTTTCACGCACTCTGTTTCAGCCCCTCTGATTCAGCCCCTCTGTTTCAGCCCCTCTGTTTCTCCCCCTCTGTTCCAGCCACTCTGTTTCAGCCCCTCTGATTCAGCCCCTCTGATTCAGCCCCACTCATTCAGCCCCTCTGTATCAGCCCCTCTGTTTCAGCCCCTCTGTTTCTCGGCCTCTGTTTCAGCCCCTCTGTTTTTCGCCCTCTTTTTCAGCCCCTCTGTTTCAGCCCGTCTGTTTCAGCCACTCTGTTTCTCGCACTCTGTTTCAGCCCCTCTGTTTCTCACCCTCTGTTTCAGCCCCTCTGATTCAGCCCCTCTGTTTCAGCCCCTCTGAATCAGCCCCTCTGATTCAGCCCCTCTGTTTCAGCCCCTCTGTTTCAGCCCCTCTGTTTCACGCCCTCTTTTTCAGCCCCTCTGTTTCTCGCCCTCTGTTTCAGCCCCTCTGTTTCAGCCGCTCTGTTTCAGCCCCTCTGTTTCTCGCCCTCTGTTTCAGCCCCTCTGTTTCTCGCCCCCTGTTTCAGCCCCTCTGTTTCTCGCCCTCTGTTTCAGCCTCTCTGTTTCTCGCTCTCTGTTTCTGCCCCTCTGTTTCATCCCCTCTGTTTCAGCCCCTCTATTTCAGCCCCTCTGTTTCAGACCCTCTGTTTCAGCCCCTCTGATTCAGCCCCTCTGATTAAGCCACTCTGAATCAGCCCCTCTGATTCAGCCCTTCTGTTTCAGCCGCTCTGTTTCAGCCCCTCTGTTTCTCGCCCTCTTTTTCAGCCCCTCTGTTTCTCGCCCTCTGTTTCAGCCCCTCTGTTTCTCGCCCTCTGTTTCAGCCCCTCTGATTCAGCCCCTCTGTTTCAGCCCCTCTGTTTCTCCCCCTCTGTTCCAGCCCCTCTGTTTCTGCCCCTCTCTTTCAGCCACTCTGTTTCAGCCCCTCTGATTCAGCCCCTCTGATTCAGCCCCACTCATTCAGCCCCTCTGTTTCAGCCCCTCTGTTTCAGCCCCTCTGTTTCAGACACTCTGTTTCTCGCCCTCTGTTTCAGCCCCACTGTTTCTCGCCCACTGTTTCAGCCCCTCTGATTCAGCCCCTCTGTTTCAGCCCCTCTGAATCAGCCCCTCTGATTCAGCCCCTCTGTTTCAGCCCCTCTGTTTCAGCCCCTCTGTTTCTCGCCCTCTTTTTCAGCGCCTCTGTTTCTCGCCCTCTGTTTCAGCCCCTCTGTTTCAGAAGCTCTGTTTCAGCCCCTCTGTTTCTCGCCCTCTGTTTCAGCCCCTCTGTTTCTCGCCCTCTGTTTCAGCCTCTCTGTTTCTCGCCCTCTGTTTCAGCCCCTCTGTTTCATCCCCTCTGTTTCAGCCCCTCTGTTTCAGCCCCTCTGTTTCTCGCCCTCTGTTTCAGCCACTCTGTTTCTCGCCATCTGTTTCAGCCCCTCTGTTTCTCGCCCTCTGTTTCAGCTCCTCTGTTTCAGCCCCACTGTTTCTCGCCCACTGTTTCAGCCCCTCTGATTCAGCCCCTCTGTTTCAGCCCCTCTGAATCAGCCCCTCTGATTCAGCCCCTCTGTTTCAGCCCCTCTGTTTCAGCCCCTCTGTTTCTCGCCCTCTTTTTCAGCGCCTCTGTTTCTCGCCCTCTGTTTCAGCCCCTCTGTTTCAGCCGCTCTGTTTCAGCCCCTCTGTTTCTCGGCCTCTGTTGCAGCCCCTCTGTTTCTCGCCCTCTGTTTCAGCCTCTCTGTTTCTCGCCCTCTGTTTCAGCCCCTCTGTTTCATCCCCTTTGTTTCAGCCCCTCTGTTTCAGCCCCTCTGTTTCTCGCCCTCTGTTTCAGCCCCTCTGTTTCTCGCCGTCTGTTTCAGCCCCTCTGTTTCTCGCCCTCTGTTTCAGCTCCTCTGATTAAGCCCCACTGTTTCAGCCCCTCTGATTCAGCCCCTCTGTTTCAGCCCCTCTATTTCAAACCCCTCTGTTTCAGCCGCTCTGTTTCATCCCCTCTGTTTCTCGCCCTCTGTTTCTCACCCTCTGATTCTCGCCCTCTGTTTCAGCCCCTATGCTTCTCGCCTACTGTTTCAGCCCCACTGTTTCAGCCCCTCTCTTTCGGCCCCACTGATTCAGCCCCTCTGTTTCAGCCCCTCTGTTTCAGCCTCTCTGTTTCAGCCCCTCTGTTTCAGCCCGTCTGTTTCTCGCCCTCTGTTTCAGCCCCTCTGTTTCTCGCCCTCTGTTTCAGGCTCTCTTTTTCAGCCCGTCTGTTTCAGCCCCTCTGTTTCAGCCCCTTTGTTTCTCGCCCTCTGTTTCAGCCCCTCTGTTTCTCGCCCACGGTTTCAGCCGCTCTGTTTCTCGCCCTCTGTTTCAGCCCCTCTGTTTCAGCCCATCTGTTTCAGCCCTTCTGTTTCAGCCCGTCTCTTTCTCGCCCTCTGTTTCAGCCCCTCTGTTTCTCGCCCTCAGTTTCAGCCCATCTGTTTCTCGCCCTCTGTTTCAGCCTCTCTGTTTCTCGCCCTCTGTTTCAGCCCCTCTGTTTCAGCCCCTCTGTTTCTCACCCTCTGTTTCAGCCCCTCTGTTTCTCGCCCTCTGTTTCAGCCCCTCTGATTCAGCCCCTCTCTTTCAGCCCCTCTGATTCAGCCCCTCTGTTTCAGCCCCTCTGTTTCAGCCCCTCTGTTTCAGCCCCGCTGTTTCAGCCCCTCTGTTTCTCGCCCTATGTTTCAGCCCCTCTGTTTCAGCCCCTCTGTTTCAGCTCCTCTGTTTCTCGCCCTCTGTTACAGCCCCTCTGTTTCTCACCCTCTGTTTCAGGCCCTTTGTTTCTCGCCCTCTGTTTCAGCCCGTCTGTTTCAGCCCCACTGTTTCTCGCCCACTGTTTCAGCCCCTCTGTTTCTCGCCTTCTGTTTCAGCCCCTCTGATTCAGCCCCTCTGTTTCAGCCCATCTGATTCAGCCCCTCTGTTTCAGCCCCTCTGTTTTAGCCCCTCTGTTTCAGCCCCTCTGTTTCATCCCCTCTGTTTCTCGCCCTCTGTTTCTCGCCCTCTGTTTCTCGCCCTCTGTTTCAGCCCCTCTGTTTTTCGCCCTCTGTTTCAGCCCCTCTGTTTCAGCCCCTCTGTTTCTCGCCCTCTGTTTCTGCCCCTCTGTTTCTCGCCCTCTGTTTCCGCCCCTCTGTTTCTCGCACTCTGTTTCAGCCCCTCTGATTCAGCCCCTCTGTTTCAGCCCCTCTGTTTCTCCCCCTCTGTTCCAGCCACTCTGTTTCAGCCCCTCTGATTCAGCCCCTCTGATTCAGCCCCACTCATTCAGCCCCTCTGTATCAGCCCCTCTGTTTCAGCCCCTCTGTTTCTCGGCCTCTGTTTCAGCCCCTCTGTTTTTCGCCCTCTTTTTCAGCCCCTCTGTTTCAGCCCATCTGTTTCAGCCACTCTGTTTCTCGCACTCTGTTTCAGCCCCTCTGTTTCTCACCCTCTGTTTCAGCCCCTCTGATTCAGCCCCTCTGTTTCAGCCCCTCTGAATCAGCCCCTCTGATTCAGCCCCTCTGTTTCAGGCCTCTGTTTCAGCCCCTCTGTTTCTCGCCCTCTTTTTCAGCCCCTCTGTTTCTCGCCCTCTGTTTCAGCCCCTCTGTTTCAGCCGCTCTGTTTCAGCCCCTCTGTTTCTCGCCCTCTGTTTCAGCCCCTCTGTTTCTCGCCCCCTGTTTCAGCCCCTCTGTTTCGCGCCCTCTGTTTCAGCCTCTCTGTTTCTCGCTCTCTGTTTCTGCCCCTCTGTTTCATCCCCTCTGTTTCAGCCCCTCTTTTTCAGCCCCTCTGTTTCAGCCCCTCTGTTTCAGCCCCTCTGATTCAGCCCCTCTGTTTCAGCCACTCTGAATCAGCCCCTCTGATTCAGCCCTTCTGTTTCAGCCGCTCTGTTTCAGCCCCTCTGTTTCT
Source organism: Chiloscyllium punctatum (assembly GCF_047496795.1). Taxonomy (NCBI): domain Eukaryota; kingdom Metazoa; phylum Chordata; class Chondrichthyes; order Orectolobiformes; family Hemiscylliidae; genus Chiloscyllium; species Chiloscyllium punctatum. Next base: position 28,482,513 of record NC_092759.1, on the reverse strand, counting down.
CGCCCTCTTTTTCAGCCACTCTGTTTCTCGCCCTCTGTTTCAGCCCCTCTGTTTCTCGCCCTCTGTTTCAGCCCCTCTGATTCAGCCCCTCTGTTTCAGCCCCTCTGTTTCTCCCCCTCTGTTCCAGCCCCTCTGTTTCTGCCCCTCTCTTTCAGCCACTCTGTTTCAGCCCCTCTGATTCAGCCCCTCTGATTCAGCCCCACTCATTCAGCCCCTCTGTTTCAGCCCCTCTGTTTCAGCCGCTCTGTTTCAGACACTCTGTTTCTCGCCCTCTGTTTCAGCCCCACTGTTTCTCGCCCACTGTTTCAGCCCCTCTGATTCAGCCCCTCTGTTTCAGCCCCTCTGAATCAGCCCCTCTGATTCAGCCCCTCTGTTTCAGCCCCTCTGTATCAGCCCCTCTGTTTCAGAAGCTCTGTTTCAGCCCCTCTGTTTCTCGCCCTCTGTTTCAGCCCCTCTGTTTCTCGCCCTCTGTTTCAGCCTCTCTGTTTCTCGCCCTCTGTTTCAGCCCCTCTGTTTCATCCCCTCTGTTTCAGCCCCTCTGTTTCAGCCCCTCTGTTTCTCGCCCTCTGTTTCAGCCCCTCTGTTTCTCGCCGTCTGTTTCAGCCCCTCTGTTTCTCGCCCTCTGTTTCAGCTCCTCTGATTCAGCCCCTCTGTTTCAGCCCCTCTGATTCAGCCCCTCTGTTTCAGCCCCTCTATTTCAGCCCCTCTGTTTCAGCCGCTCTGTTTCATCCCCTCTGTTTCTCGCCCTCTGTTTCTCACCCTCTGATTCTCGCCCTCTGTTTCAGCCCCTATGTTTCTCGCCCTATGTGTCAGCCCCTCTGTTTCAGCCCCTCTGTTTCAGCCCCTCTGTTTCTCACCCTCTGTTTCAGCCCCTCTGATTCAGCCCCTCTGATTCAGCCCCACTCATTCAGCCCTTCTGTTTCAGCCCCTTTGTTTCTCGCCCTCTGTTTCAGCCCCTCTGTTTCTCGCCCTCTGTTTCAGCCCCTCTGTTTCAGCCCATCTGTTTCAGCCCGTTTGTTTCAGCCACTCGGTTTCTCGCACTCTGTTTCAGCCCCTCTGTTACTCACCCTCTTTTTCAGCCCCTCTGATTCAGCCCCTCTGTTTCAGCCCCTCTGAATCAGCCCCTCTGATTCAGCCCCTCTGTTTCAGCCCCTCTGTTTCAGCCCCTCTGTTTCTCACCCTCTTTTTCATCCCCTCTGTTTCTCGCCCTCTGTTTCAGCCCCTCTGTTTCAGCCGCTCTGTTTCAGCCCCTCTGTTTCTCGCCCTCTGTTTCAGCCCCTCTGTTTCTCGCCCCCTGTTTCAGCCCCTCTGTTTCTCGCCCTCTGTTTCAGCCTCTCTGTTTCTCGCTCTCTGTTTCAGCCCCTCTGTTTCATCCCCTCTGTTTCAGCCCCTCTATTTCAGCCCCTCTGTTTCAGCCACTCTGAATCAGCCCCTCTGATTCAGCCCCTCTGTTTCAGCCCCTCTGTTTCAGCCCCTCTGTTTCTCGCCCTCTTTTTCAGCCCCTCTGTTTCTCGCCCTCTGTTTCAGCCCCTCTGATTCAGCCCCTCTGTTTCAGCCCCTCTGTTTCTCCCCCTCTGTTTCAGCCCCTCTGTTTCAGCTCCTCTGTTTCTCGGCCTCTGTTTCAGCCCCTCTGTTTTTCGCCCTCTTTTTCAGCCCCTCTGTTTCAGCCCCTCTATTTCAGCCCCTCTGTTTCAGCCGCTCTGTTTCAGCCCCTCTATTTCAGCCCCTCTGTTTCAGCCACTCTGAATCAGCCCCTCTGATTCAGCCCCTCTGTTTCAGCCCCTCTGTTTCAGCCCCTCTGTTTCTCGCTCTCTTTTTCAGCCCCTCTGTTTCTCGCCCTCTGTTTCAGCCCCTCTGATTCAGCCCCTCTGTTTCAGCCCCTCTGTTTCTCCCCCTCTGTTTCAGCCCCTCTGTTTCAGCCCCTCTGTTTCTCGGCCTCTGTTTCAGCCCCTCTGTTTTTCGCCCTCTTTTTCAGCCCCTCTGTTTCAGCCCGTCTGTTTCAGACGCTCTGTTTCTCGCCCTCTGTTTCAGCCCCACTGTTTCTCGCCCACTGTTTCAGCCCCTCTGATTCAGACCCTCTGTTTCAGCCCCTCTGAATCAGCCCCTCTGATTCAGCCCCTCTGTTTCAGCCCCTCTGTTTCAGCCCCTCTGTTTCTCGCCCTCTTTTTCAGCACCTCTGTTTCTCGCCCTCTGTTTCAGCCCCTCTGTTTCAGCCGCTCTGTTTCAGCCCCTCTGTTTCTCGCCCTCTGTTTCAGCCCCTCTGTTTCTCGCCGTCGGTTTCAGCCCCTCTGTTTCTCGCCCTCTGTTTCAGCTCCTCTGATTCAGCCCCACTGTTTCAGCCCCTCTGATTCAGCCCCTCTGTTTCAGCCCCTCTATTTCAGCCCCTCTGTTTCAGCCGCTCTGTTTCATCCCCTCTGTTTCTCGCCCTCTGTTTCTCACCCTCTGATTCTCGCCCTCTGTTTCAGCCCCTATGTTTCTCGCCCTCTGTTTCAGCCCCACTGTTTCAGTCCCTCTGTTTCAGGCCCTCTGTTTTTTACCCTCTGTTTCAGCCCCTCTGATTCAGCCCCTCTGATTCAGCCCCACTCATTCAGCCCTTCTGTTTCAGCCCCTTTGTTTCTCGCCCTCTGTTTCAGCCCCTCTGTTTCTCGCCCTCTGTTTCAGCCCCTCTGTTTCAGCCCCTCTGTTTCAGTCCCTCTGTTTCTCGACCACTGTTTCTCGCCCTCGGTTTCAGCCCCGCTGTTTCTCGCCCTCTGTTTCAGCCCCACTGTTTCTCGCCCTCTGTTTCAGCCCCTCTGTTTCAGCCCCTCTGTTTCAGCCCCTCTGTTTCAGCCCCTCTGTTTCTCGCCCTCTGATTCAGCCTCTCTGTTTCTCACACTCTCTTTCAGCCCCTCTGTTTCGCCCCTCTGTTTCAGCCCCTCTGTTTCGCCCCTCTGTTTCTCGCCCTCTGTTTCAGCCCCTCTGTTTCTCGCCCTCTGTTTCAGCCCCTCTGTTTCTCGCCCTCTGTATCAGCCCCTCTGTTTCGGTCCTTCTGTTTCAGCCCCTCTGTTTCAGCCCCTCTGTTTCTCGCCCTCTGTTTGTCAACCTCTGTTACTCCCCCTCTGTTTCAGCCCCTCTGTTTCAGCCCCTCTGATTCAGCCCCACTGATTCAACCCCTCTGTTTCTCGCCCTGTGTTTCAGCCCCTCTGTTTCAGCCCCTCTATTTCTCGCCCTCTGTTTCAGCCCCTCTGTTTCTCGCCCTCTGTTTCAGCCTCTCTGTTTCTCGCCCTCTGTTTCAGCCCCTCTGTTTCAGCCCCTCTGTTTCAGCCCCTCTGTTTCAGCCCCTCTGTTTCTCGCCCTCTGTTTCAGCCCCTCTGTTTCTCGCCCTATTTATCAGCCCCTCTGTTTCAGCCCCTGTGTTTCAGCCCCACTGTTTCTCGCCCTCTATTTCTCTCCCTCTGTTTCAGCCCCTGTGATTCAGCCCCTCTGATTCAGCCCCTCTGATTCAGCCCCTCTGTTTCTCGCCATCTGTTTCAGCCCCTCTGTTTCAGCTCTTCTGTTTCAGCCCCTGTGTTTCAGCCCCTCTGTTTCTCGCCCTCTGTTTCAGCCCCTCTATTTCTCGCCCTCTGTTTCAGCCCCTCTGTTTCAGCCCCTCTGTTTCAGCCCCTCTGTTTCAGCCCCTCTGTTTCTCGCGCTCTGTTTCACCCCCTCTGTTTCTCGCCCTCTGTTTCAGCCCCTCTGTTTTTCGCCCTCTGTTTCAGCCCCTGTGTTTAAACCCCTCTGTTTCAGTCCCTCTTTTTCTCGCCCTCTGTTTCAGCCCCTCTGTTTCTCGCCCTCTGTTTCAGCCCCTCTGTTTCTCGCCCTCTGTTCCAGCCCCTCTGTTTCAGCCCCTCTGTTTCAGCCCCTGTCTTTCTCGCCCTCTGTTTCAGCCTCTCTGTTTCTCGCCATCTGTTTCAGCCCATCTGTTTCTCGCCCTCTGTTTCAGCCTCTCTGTTTCTCGCCCTCTGATTCAGCCCCTCTGTTTCTCGCCCTCTGTTTCAGCCCCTCTGATTCAGCCCCTCTCTTTCAGCCCCTCTGATTCAGCCCCTCTGTTTCAGCCCCTCTGTTTCAGCCCCTCTGTTTCAGCCCCTCTGTTTCAGCCCGTCTGTTTCTCGCCCTCTGTTTCAGCCCCTCTCTTTCTCGCCCTCTGTTTCAGGCTCTCTGTTTCAGCCCGTCTGTTTCAGCCACTCTGTTTCTCGCCCTCTGTTTCAGTCCCTCTTTTTCTCGCCCTCTGTTTCTCGCTCTCTGTTTCAGCCCCTCTGTTTCGCGCCCTCTGTTTCAGCCCCTCTGTTTCAGCCCCTCTGTTTCAGCCCCTCTCTTTCTCGCCCTCTGTTTCAGCCCCTCTGTTTCTCGCCCTCTGTTTCAGCCCATCTGTTTCTCGCCCTCTGTTTCAGCCTCTCTGTTTCTCGCCCTCGGTTTCAGCCCCTCTGTTTCAGCCCCTCTGTTTCAGCCCCTCTGTTTCAGCCCCTCTGTTTCTCGCCCTCTGTTTCAGCCCCTCTGATTCAGCCCCTCTCTTTCAGCCCCTCTAATTCAGCCCCTCTGTTTCAGCCCCTCTGTTTCAGCCCCTCTGTTTCAGCCCGTCTGTTTCTCGCCCTCTGTTTCAGCCCCTCTGTTTCTCGCCCTCTGTTTCAGGCTCTCTGTTTCAGCCCGTCTGTTTCAGCCCCTATGTTTCAGCCCCTCTGTTTCTCACCCTCTTTTTCTCGCCCACTGTTTCTGCCCGTTTGTTTCTCGCCCTCTGTTTCAGCCCCTCTGTTTCAGCCCATCTGATTCAGCCCCTCTGATTCAGCCCCTCTGTTTCTCGTCCTCTGTTTCAGCCCCTCTGTTTCAGCCCCTCTGTTTCAGCCCCTCTGTTTCTCGCCCTCTGTTTCAGCCCCACTGTTTCTCGGCCTCTGTTTCAGCCCCTCTGTTTCTCGCCCTATGTTTCAGCCCCTCTGTTTCAGCCCCTCTGTTTCAGCTCCTCTGTGTCTCGCCCTCTGTTTCAGCCCCTCTGTTTCTCGCCCTCTGTTTCAGCCCCTCTGTTTCAGCCCCTCTGTTTCAGCCCCACTGTTTCTAGCCCTCTGTTTCAGCCCCTTTGTTTCTCGCCCTCTGTTTCAGCCCCTCTGTTTCATCCCCTCTATTTCTCGCCCTCTGTTTCAGCCCCTCTGTTTCTCGCCTTCTGTTTCAGCCCCTCTGATTCAGCCCCTCTGTTTCAGCCCCTCTGATTCAGCCCCTCTGTTTCAGGCCCTCTGTTTCAGCCCCTCTGTTTCAGCCTCTCTGTTTCATCCCCTCTGTTTCTCGCCCTCTGTTTCTCACCCTCTGTTTCTAGCCCTCTGTTTCAGCCCCTCTGTTTTTCGCCCTCTGTTTCAGCCCCTCTGTTTCAGCCCCTCTGTTTCTCGCCCTCTGTTTCTGCCCCTCTGTTTCTCGCCCTCTGTTTCAGCCCCTTTGTTTCTCGCCCTCTCTTTCAGCCCCTCTGATTCAGCCCCTCTGTTTCAGCCCCTCTGTTTCTCCCCCTCTGTTCCAGCCCCTCTGTTTCTGCCACTCTGTTTCAGCCACTCTGTTTCAGCCCCTCTGATTCAGCCCCTCTGATTCAGCCCCACTCATTCAGCCCCTCTGTTTCAGCCCCTCTGTTTCAGCCCCTCTGTTTCTCGGCCTCTGTTTCTGCCCCTCTGTTTCAGCCACTCTGTTTCAGCCCCTTTTGATTCAGCCCCTCTGATTCAGCCCCACTCATTCAGCCCCTCTGTTTCAGCCCCTCTGTTTCAGCCCCTCTGTTTCTCGGCCTCTGTTTCAGCCACTCTGTTTCTCGCCCTCTGTTTCAGCCCCTCTGTTTCTCACTCTCTGTTTCAGCCCCTCTGATTCAGCCCCTCTGTTTCAGCCCCTCTGTTTCAGCCCCTCTGTTTCTCGCCCTCTTTTTCAGCCCCTCTGTTTCTCGTCCTCTGTTTCAGCCCCTCTGTTTCAGCCGCTCTGTTTCAGCCCCTCTGTTTCTCGCCCTCTGTTTCAGCCTCTCTGTTTCTCGCCCTCTGTTTCAGCCCCTCTGTTTCTCGCCCTCTGTTTCAGCCTCTCTGTTTCTCGCTCTCTGTTTCAGCCCCTCTGTTTCTTCCCCTCTGTTTCAGCCCCTCTGTTTCAGCCCCTCTGTTTCAGCCCCTCTGTTTCAGCCCCTCTGATTCAGCCCCTCTGTTTCAGCCCCTCTGAATCAGCCCCTCTGATTCAGCCCCTCTGTTTCAGCCCCTCTGTGTCAGCCCCCCTGTTTCTCGCCCTCTTTTTCAGCCCCTCTGTTTCTCGCCCTCTGTTTCAGCCCCTCTGTTTCTCGCCCTCTGTTTCAGCCCCTCTGATTCAGCCCCTGTGTTTCAGCCCCTCTGTTTCTCCCCCTCTGTTCCAGCCCCTCTGTTTCTGCCCCTCTCTTTCAGCCACTCTGTTTCAGCCCCTCTGATTCAGCCCCTCTGATTCAGCCCCACTCATTCAGCCCCTCTGTTTCAGCCCTCTGTTTCAGCCCCTCTGTTCCTCGGCCTCTGTTTCAGCCCCTCTGTTTTTCGCCCTCTTTTTCAGCCCCTCTGTTTCAGCCCGTCTGTTTCAGCCACTCTGTTTCTCGCCCTCTGTTTCAGCCCCTCTGTTTCTCGCTCTCTGTTTCAGCCCCTCTGATTCAGCCCCTCTGTTTCAGCCCCTCTGAATCAGCCCCTCTGATTCAGCCCCTCTGTTTCAGCCCCTCTGTTTCAGCCCCTCTGTTTCTCGCCCTCTGTGTCAGCCCCCCTGTTTCTCGCCCTCTTTTTCAGCCCCTCTGTTTCTCGCCCTCTGTTTCAGCCCCTCTGTTTCTCGCCCTCTGTTTCAGCCCCTCTGATTCAGCCCCTGTGTTTCAGCCCCTCTGTTTCTCCCCCTCTGTTCCAGCCCCTCTGTTTCTGCCCCTCTCTTTCAGCCACTCTGTTTCAGCACCTCTGATTCAGCCCCTCTGATTCAGCCCCACTCATTCAGCCCCTCTGTTTCAGCCCCTCTGTTTCAGACCCTCTGTTCCTCGGCCTCTGTTTCAGCCCCTCTGTTTCTCGCCTTCTGTTTCAGCCCCTCTGATTCAGCCCCTCTGATTCAGCCCCTCTGATTCAGCCCCTCTGTTTCAGCCCCTCTGTTTCAGCCCCTCTGTTTCAGCCCCTCTGTTTCATCCCCTCTGTTTCTCGCCCTCTGTTTCTCACCCTCTGTTCCTCGCCCTCTGTTTCTGCCCCTCTGTTTTTCGCCCTCTGTTTCAGCCCCTCTGTTTCAGCCCCTCTGTTTCTCGCCCTCTGTTTCTGCCCCTCTGTTTCTCGCCCTCTGTTTCAGCCCCTTTGTTTCTCGCTCTCTGTTTCAGCCCCTCTGATTCAGCCCCTCTGTTTCAGCCCCTCTGTTTCTCGCCCTCTGTTCCAGCCCCTCTGTTTCTGCCCCTCTGTTTCAGCCACTCTGTTTCAGCCCCTCTGATTCAGCCCCTCTGATTCAGCCCCACTCATTCAGCCCCTCTGTTTCAGCCCCTCTGTTTCAGCCTCTCTGTTTCTCGGCCTCTTTTTCTGCCCCTCTGTTTCAGCCACTCTGTTTCAGCCCCTCTGATTCAGCCCCTCTGATTCAGCCCCACTCATTCAGCCCCTCTGTTTCAGCCCCTCTCTTTCAGCCCCTCTGTTTCTCGCCTTCTGTTTCAGCCCCTCTGATTCAGCCCCTCTGTTTCAGCCCCTCTGATTCAGCCCCTCTGATTCAGCCCCTCTGTTTCAGCCCCTCTGAATCAGCCCCTCTGATTCAGCCCCTCTGTTTCAGCCCCTCTGTGTCAGCCCCCCTGTTTCTCGCCCTCTTTTTCAGCCCCTCTGTTTCTCGCCCTCTGTTTCAGCCCCTCTGTTTCTCGCCCTCTGTTTCAGCCCCTCTGATTCAGCCCCTGTGTTTCAGCCCCTCTGTTTCTCCCCCTCTGTTCCAGCCCCTCTGTTTCTGCCCCTCTCTTTCAGCCACTCTGTTTCAGCCCCTCTGATTCAGCCCCTCTGATTCAGCCCCACTCATTCAGCCCCTCTGTTTCAGCCCCTCTGTTTCAGCCCGTCTGTTCCTCGGCCTCTGTTTCAGCCCCTCTGTTTTTCGCCCTCTTTTTCAGCCCCTCTGTTTCAGCCCGTCTGTTTCAGCCACTCTGTTTCTCGCCCTCTGTTTCAGCCCCTCTGTTTCTCGCTCTCTGTTTCAGCCCCTCTGATTCAGCCCCTCTGTTTCAGCCCCTCTGAATCAGCCCCTCTGATTCAGCCCCTCTGTTTCAGCCCCTCTGTTTCAGCCCCTCTGTTTCTCGCCCTCTGTGTCAGCCCCCCTGTTTCTCGCCCTCTTTTTCAGCCCCTCTGTTTCTCGCCCTCTGTTTCAGCCCCTCTGTTTCTCGCCCTCTGTTTCAGCCCCTCTGATTCAGCCCCTGTGTTTCAGCCCCTCTGTTTCTCCCCCTCTGTTCCAGCCCCTCTGTTTCTGTCCCTATCTTTCAGCCACTCTGTTTCAGCCCCTCTGATTCAGCCCCTCTGATTCAGCCCCACTCATTCAGCCCCTCTGTTTCAGCCCCTCTGTTTCAGCCCCTCTGTTCCTCGGCCTCTGTTTCAGCCCCTCTGTTTCTCGCCTTCTGTTTCAGCCCCTCTGATTCAGCCCCTCTGTTTCAGCCCCTCTGATTCAGCCCCTCTGTTTCAGCCCCTCTGTTTCAGCCCCTCTGTTTCAGCCCCTCTGTTTCATCCCCTCTGTTTCTCACCCTCTGTTTCTCGCCCTCTGTTTCAGCCCCTCTGTTTTTCGCCCTCTGTTTCAGCCCCTCTGTTTCAGCCCCTCTGTTTCTCGCCCTCTGTTTCTGCCCCTCTGTTTCTCGCCCTCTGTTTCAGCCCCTTTGTTTCTCGCTCTCTGTTTCAGCCCCTCTGATTCAGCCCCTCTGATTCAGCCCCTGTGTTTCAGCCCCTCTGTTTCTCCCCGTCTGTTCCAGCCCCTCTGTTTCTGCCCCTCTCTTTCAGCCACTCTGTTTCAGCCCCTCTGATTCAGCCCCTCTGATTCAGCCCCACTCATTCAGCCCCTCTGTTTCAGCCCCTCTGTTTCAGCCCCTCTGTTCCTCGGCCTCTGTTTCAGCCCCTCTGTTTTTCGCCCTCTTTTTCAGCCCCTCTGTTTCAGCCCGTCTGTTTCAGCCACTCTGTTTCTCGCCCTCTGTTTCAGCCCCTCTGTTTCTCGCTCTCTGTTTCAGCCCCTCTGATTCAGCCCCTCTGTTTCAGCCCCTCTGAATCAGCCCCTCTGATTCAGCCCCTCTGTTTCAGCCCCTCTGTTTCAGCCCCTCTGTTTCTCGCCCTCTGTGTCAGCCCCCCTGTTTCTCGCCCTCTTTTTCAGCCCCTCTGTTTCTCGCCCTCTGTTTCAGCCCCTCTGTTTCTCGCCCTCTGTTTCAGCCCCTCTGATTCAGCCCCTGTGTTTCAGCCCCTCTGTTTCTCCCCCTCTGTTCCAGCCCCTCTGTTTCTGCCCCTATCTTTCAGCCACTCTGTTTCAGCCCCTCTGATTCAGCCCCTCTGATTCAGCCCCACTCATTCAGCCCCTCTGTTTCAGCCCCTCTGTTTCAGCCCCTCTGTTCCTCGGCCTCTGTTTCAGCCCCTCTGTTTCTCGCCTTCTGTTTCAGCCCCTCTGATTCAGCCCCTCTGTTTCAGCCCCTCTGTTTCAGCCCCTCTGTTTCAGCCCCTCTGTTTCAAACCCCTCTGTTTCAGCCCCTCTGTTTCATCCCCTCTGTTTCTCACCCTCTGTTTCTCGCCCTCTGTTTCAGCCCCTCTGTTTTTCGCCCTCTGTTTCAGCCCCTCTGTTTCAGCCCCTCTGTTTCTCGCCCTCTGTTTCTGCCCCTCTGTTTCTCACCCTCTGTTTCAGCCCCTTTGTTTCTCGCTCTCTGTTTCAGCCCCTCTGATTCAGCCCCTCTGTTTCAGCCCCTCTGTTTCTCCCCCTCTGTTCCAGCCCCTCTGTTTCTGCCCCTCTGTTTCAGCCACTCTGTTTCAGCCCCTCTGATTCAGCCCCTCTGATTCAGCCCCACTCATTCAGCCTCTCTGTTTCAGCCCCTCTGTTTCAGCCCCTCTGTTTCTCGGCCTCTGTTTCTGCCCCTCTGTTTCAGCCACTCTGTTTCAGCCCCTCTGATTCAGCCCCTCTGATTCAGCCCCACTCATTCAGCCCCTCTGTTTCAGACCCTCTCTTTCAGCCCCTCTGTTTCTCGGCCTCTGTTTCAGCCACTCTGTTTCTCGCCCTCTGTTTCAGCCCCTCTGTTTCTCACTCTCTGTTTCAGCCCCTCTGATTCAGCCCCTCTGGTTCAGCCCCTCTGTTTCAGCCCCTCTGTTTCTCGCCCTCTTTTTCATCCCCTCTGTTTCTAGCCCTCTGTTTCAGCCCCTCTGTTTCAGCCTATCTGTTTCAGCCCCTCTGTTTCTCGCCCTCTGTTTCAGCCCCTCTGTTTCTCGCCCTCTGTTTCAGCCCCTCTGTTTCTCGCCCTCTGTTTCAGCCTCTCTGTTTCTCGCTCTCTGTTTCAGCCCCTCTGTTTCTTCCCCTCTGTTTCAGCCCCTCTATTTCAGCCCCTCTGTTTCAGCCCCTCTGTTTCAGCCCCTCTGATTCAGCCCCTCTGTTTCAGCACCTCTGTGTCAGCCCCCCTGTTTCTCGCCCTCTGTTTCAGCCCCTCTGTTTCTCGCCCTCTGTTTCAGCCCCTCTGATTCAGCCCCTGTGTTTCAGCCCCTCTGTTTCTCCCCCTCTGTTCCAGCCCCTCTGTTTCTGACCCTCTCTTTCAGCCACTCTGTTTCAGCCCCTCTGATTCAGCCCCTCTGATTCAGCCCCACTCATTCAGCCCATCTGTTTCAGCCCCTCTGTTTCAGCCCCTCTGTTCCTCGGCCTCTGTCTCAGCCCCTCTGTTTTTCGCCCTCTTTTTCAGCCCCTCTGTTTCAGCCCATCTGTTTCAGCCACTCTGTTTCTCGCCCTCTGTTTCAGCCCCTCTGTTTCTCGCTCTCTGTTTCAGCCCCTCTGATTCAGCTCCTCTGTTTCAGCCCCTCTGAATCAGCCCCTCTGATTCAGCCCCTCTGTTTCAGCCCCTCTGTTTCAGCCCCTCTGTTTCTCGCCCTCTTTATCAGCGCCTCTGTTTCTCGCCCTCTGTTTTAGCCCCTCTGTTTCAGCCGCTCTGTTTCAGCCCCTCTGTTTCTCGCCATCTGTTTCAGCCCATCTGTTTCTCGCCCTCTGTTTCAGCCCCTCTGATTCAGCCCCTCTCTTTCAGCCCCTCTGATTCAGCCCCTCTGCTTCAGCCCCTCTGTTTCAGCCCCTCTGTTTCAGCCCCTCTGTTTCAGCCCGTCTGTTTCCCGCCCTCTGTTTCAGCCCCTCTGTTTCTCGCCCTCTGTTTCAGGCTCTCTGTTTCAGCCCGTCTGTTTCAGCCCCTCTGTTTCAGCCCCTCTGTTTCTCGCCCTCTGTTTCAGCCCCTCTGTTTCTCGCACTCGGTTTCAGCCCCTCTGTTTCTCGCCGTTTGTTTCAGCCCCTCTGTTTCAGCCCCTCTGTTTCAGCCCCTCTGTTTCAGCCCGTCTCTTTCTCGCCCTCTGTTTCAGCCCCTCTGTTTCTCGCCCTCAGTTTCAGCCCATCTGTTTCTCGACTCTGTTTCAGCCTCTCTGTTTCTCGCCCTCGGTTTCAGCCCCTCTGTTTCAGCCCCTCTGTTTCTCACCCTCTGTTTCAGCCCCTCTGTTTCTCGCCCTCTGTTTCAGCCCCTCTGATTCAGCCCCTCTCTTTCAGCCCCTCTGATTCAGCCCCTCTGTTTCAGCCCCTCTGTTTCAGCCCCTCTGTTTCAGCCCCTCTGTTTCAGCCCCTCAGGTTCAGCCCCTCTGTTTCTCGCCCTCTGTTTCAGGCTCTCTGTTTCAGCCCGTCTGTTTCAGCCCCTCTGTTTCAGCCCCTCTGTTTCAGCCCGTCTCTTTCTCGCCCTCTGTTTCAGCCCCTCTGTTTCTCGCCCTCAGTTTCAGCCCATCTGTTTCTCGACTCTGTTTCAGCCTCTCTGTTTCTCGCCCTCTGTTTCAGCCCCTCTGTTTCAGCCCGTCTGTTTCTCGCCCTCTGTTTCAGCCCCTCTGTTTCTCGCCCTCTGTTTCAGCCCCTCTGATTCAGCCCCTCTCTTTCAGCCCCTCTGATTCAGCCCCTCTGTTTCAGCCCCTCTGTTTCAGCCCCTCTGTTTCAGCCCCTCTGTTTCAGCCCTTCTGTTTCAGCCCCTCTGTTTCAGCCCCTCTGTTTCTCGCCCTCTGTTTCAGCCCCTCTGATTCAGCCCCTCTCTTTCAGCCCCTCTAATTCAGCCCCTCTGTTTCAGCCCCTCTGTTTCAGCCCCTCTGTTTCAGCCCGTCTGTTTCTCGCCCTCTGTTTCAGCCCCTCTGTTTCTCGCCATCTGTTTCATGCTCTCTGTTTCAGCCCGTCTGTTTCAGCCCCTATGTTTCAGCCCCTCTGTTTCTCGCCCTCTTTTTCTCGCCCACTGTTTCTGCCCGTTTGTTTCTCGCCCTCTGTTTCAGCCCCTCTGTTTCAGCCCATCTGATTCAGCCCCTCTGATTCAGCCCCTCTGTTTCTCGTCCTCTGTTTCAGCCCCTCTGTTTCAGCCCCTCTGTTTCAGCCCCTCTGTTTCTCGCCCTCTGTTTCAGCCCCACTGTTTCTCGGCCTCTGTTTCAGCCCCTCTGTTTCTCGCCCTATGTTTCAGCCCCTCTGTTTCAGCCCCTCTGTTTCAGCTCCTCTGTGTCTCGCCCTCTGTTTCAGCCCCTCTGTTTCTCGCCCTCTGTTTCAGCCCCTCTGTATCAGCCCCTCTGTTTCAACCCCACTGTTTCTAGCCCTCTGTTTCAGCCCCTTTGTTTCTCGCCCTCTGTTTCAGCCCCTCTGTTTCATCCCCTCTATTTCTCGCCCTCTGTTTCAGCCCCTCTGTTTCTCGCCTTCTGTTTCAGCCCCTCTGATTCAGCCCCTCTGTTTCAGCCCCTCTGATTCAGCCCCTCTGTTTCAGGCCCTCTGTTTCAGCCCCTCTGTTTCAGCCTCTCTGTTTCATCCCCTCTGTTTCTCGCCCTCTGTTTCTCACCCTCTGTTTCTCGCCCTCTGTTTCAGCCCCTCTGTTTTTCGCCCTCTGTTTCAGCCCCTCTGTTTCAGCCCCTCTGTTTCTCGCCCTCTGTTTCTGCCCCTCTGTTTCTCGCCCTCTGTTTCAGCCCCTTTGTTTCTCGCCCTCTCTTTCAGCCCCTCTGATTCAGCCCCTCTGTTTCAGCCCCTCTGTTTCTCCCCCTCTGTTCCAGCCCCTCTGTTTCTGCCCCTCTGTTTCAGCCACTCTGTTTCAGCCCCTCTGATTCAGCCCCTCTGATTCAGCCCCACTCATTCAGCCCCTCTGTTTCAGCCCCTCTGTTTCAGCCCCTCTGTTTCTCGGCCTCTGTTTCTGCCCCTCTGTTTCAGCCACTCTGTTTCAGCCCCTCTGATTCAGCCCATCTGATTCAGCCCCACTCATTCAGCCCCTCTGTTTCAGCCCCTCTGTTTCAGCCCCTCTGTTTCTCGGCCTCTGTTTCAGCCACTCTGTTTCTCGCCCTCTGTTTCAGCCCCTCTGTTTCTCACTCTCTGTTTCAGCCCCTCTGATTCAGCCCCTCTGTTTCAGCCCCTCTGTTTCAGCCCCTCTGTTTCTCGCCCTCTTTTTCAGCCCCTCTGTTTCTCGTCCTCTGTTTCAGCCCCTCTGTTTCAGCCGCTCTGTTTCAGCCTCTCTGTTTCTCGCTCTCTGTTTCAGCCCCTCTGTTTCTTCCCCTCTGTTTCAGCCCCTCTGTTTCAGCCCCTCTGTTTCAGCCCCTCTGATTCAGCCCCTCTGTTTCAGCCCCTCTGAATCAGCCCCTCTGATTCAGCCCCTCTGTTTCAGCCCCTCTGTGTCAGCCCCCCTGTTTCTCGCCCTCTTTTTCAGCCCCTCTGTTTCTCGACCTCTGTTTCAGCCCCTCTGTTTCTCGCCCTCTGTTTCAGCCCCTCTGATTCAGCCCCTGTGTTTCAGCCCCTCTGTTTCTCCCCCTCTGTTCCAGCCCCTCTGTTTCTGCCCCTCTCTTTCAGCCACTCTGTTTCACCCCTCTGATTCAGCCCCTCTGATTCAGCCCCACTCATTCAGCCCCTCTGTTTCAGCCCCTCTGTTTCAGCCCCTCTGTTCCTCGGCCTCTGTTTCAGCCCCTCTGTTTTTCGCCCTCTTTTTCAGCCCCTCTGTTTCAGCCCGTCTGTTTCAGCCACTCTGTTTCTCGCCCTCTGTTTCAGCCCCTCTGTTTCTCGCTCTCTGTTTCAGCCCCTCTGATTCAGCCCCTCTGTTTCAGCCCCTCTGAATCAGCCCCTCTGATTCAGCCCCTCTGTTTCAGCCCCTCTGTTTCAGCCCCTCTGTTTCTCGCCCTCTGTGTCAGCCCCCCTGTTTCTCGCCCTCTTTTTCAGCCCCTCTGTTTCTCGCCCTCTGTTTCAGCCCCTCTGTTTCTCGCCCTCTGTTTCAGCCCCTCTGATTCAGCCCCTGTGTTTCAGCCCCTCTGTTTCTCCCCCTCTGTTCCAGCCCCTCTGTTTCTGCCCCTCTCTTTCAGCCACTCTGTATCAGCCCCTCTGATTCAGCCACTCTGATTCAGCCCCACTCATTCAGCCCCTCTGTTTCAGCCCCTCTGTTTCAGACCCTCTGTTCCTCGGCCTCTGTTTCAGCCCCTCTGTTTCTCGCCTTCTGTTTCAGCCCCTCTGATTCAGCCCCTCTGTTTCAGCCCCTCTGGTTCAGCCCCTCTGTTTCAGCCCCTCTGTTTCAGCCCCTCTGTTTCAGCCCCTCTGTTTCATCCCCTCTGTTTCTCGCCCTCTGTTTCTCACCCTCTGTTTCTCGCTCTCTGTTTCAGCCCCTCTGTTTTTCGCCCTCTGTTTCAGCCCCTCTGTTTCAGCCCCTCTGTTTCTCGCCCTCTGTTTCTGCCCCTCTGTTTCTCGCCCTCTGTTTCAGCCCCTTTGTTTCTCGCTCTCTGTTTCAGCCCCTCTGATTCAGCCCCTCTGTTTCAGCCCCTCTGTTTCTCCCCCTCTGTTCCAGCCCCTCTGTTTCTGCCCCTCTGTTTCAACCACTCTGTTTCAGCACCTCTGATTCAGCCCCTCTGATTCAGCCCCACTCATTCAGCCCCTCTGTTTCAGCCCCTCTCTTTCAGCCCCTCTGTTTCTCGCCTTCTGTTTCAGCCCCTCTGATTCAGCCCCTCTGTTTCAGCCCCTCTGATTCAGCCCCTCTGATTCAGCCCCTCTGTTTCAGCCCCTCTGAATCAGCCCCTCTGTTTCAGCCTCTCTGTTTCTCGGCCTCTGTTTCTGCCGCTCTGTTTCAGCCACTCTGTTTCAGCCCCTCTGATTCAGCCCCTCTGATTCAGCCCCACTCATTCAGCCCCTCTGTTTCAGCCCCTCTCTTTCAGCCCCTCTGTTTCTCGCCTTCTGTTTCAGCCCCTCTGATTCAGCCCCTCTGTTTCAGCCCCTCTGATTCAGCCCCTCTGATTCAGCCCCTCTGTTTCAGCCCCTCTGAATCAGCCCCTCTGATTCAGCCCCTCTGTTTCAGCCCCTCTGTGTCAGCCCCCCTGTTTCTCGCCCTCTTTTTCAGCCCCTCTGTTTCTCGCCCTCTGTTTCAGCCCCTCTGTTTCTCGCCCTCTGTTTCAGCCCCTCTGATTCAGCCCCTGTGTTTCAGCCCCTCTGTTTCTCCCCCTCTGTTCCAGCCCCTCTGTTTCTGCCCCTCTCTTTCAGCCACTCTGTTTCAGCCCCTCTGATTCAGCCCCTCTGATTCAGCCCCACTCATTCAGCCCCTCTGTTTCAGCCCCTCTGTTTCAGCCCCTCTGTTCCTCGGCCTCTGTTTCAGCCCCTCTGTTTTTCGCCCTCTTTTTCAGCCCCTCTGTTTCAGCCCGTCTGTTTCAGCCACTCTGTTTCTCGCCCTCTGTTTCAGCCCCTCTGTTTCTCGCTCTCTGTTTCAGCCCCTCTGATTCAGCCCCTCTGTTTCAGCCCCTCTGAATCAGCCCCTCTGATTCAGCCCCTCTGTTTCAGCCCCTCTGTTTCAGCCCCTCTGTTTCTCGCCCTCTGTGTCAGCCCCCCTGTTTCTCGCCCTCTTTTTCAGCCCCTCTGTTTCTCGCCCTCTGTTTCAGCCCCTCTGTTTCTCGCCCTCTGTTTCAGCCCCTCTGATTCAGCCCCTGTGTTTCAGCCCCTCTGTTTCTCCCCCTCTGTTCCAGCCCCTCTGTTTCTGCCCCTCTCTTTCAGCCACTCTGTTTCAGCCCCTCTGATTCAGCCCCTCTGATTCAGCCCCACTCATTCAGCCCCTCTGTTTCAGCCCCTCTGTTTCAGCCCCTCTGTTCCTCGGCCTCTGTTTCAGCCCCTCTGTTTCTCGCCTTCTGTTTCAGCCCCTCTGATTCAGCCCCTCTGTTTCAGCCCCTCTGATTCAGCCCCTCTGTTTCAGCCCCTCTGTTTCAGCCCCTCTGTTTCAGCCCCTCTGTTTCATCCCCTCTGTTTCTCACCCTCTGTTTCTCGCCCTCTGTTTCAGCCCCTCTGTTTTTCGCCCTCTGTTTCAGCCCCTCTGTTTCAGCCCCTCTGTTTCTCGCCCTCTGTTTCTGCCCCTCTGTTTCTCGCCCTCTGTTTCAGCCCCTTTGTTTCTCGCTCTCTGTTTCAGCCCCTCTGATTCAGCCCTTCTGATTCAGCCCCTGTGTTTCAGCCCCTCTGTTTCTCCCCCTCTGTTCCAGCCCCTCTGTTTCTGCCCCTCTCTTTCAGCCACTCTGTTTCAGCCCCTCTGATTCAGCCCCTCTGATTCAGCCCCACTCATTCAGCCCCTCTGTTTCAGCCCCTCTGTTTCAGCCCCTCTGTTCCTCGGCCTCTGTTTCAGCCCCTCTGTTTTTCGCCCTCTTTTTCAGCCCCTCTGTTTCAGCCCGTCTGTTTCAGCCACTCTGTTTCTCGCCCTCTGTTTCAGCCCCTCTGTTTCTCGCTCTCTGTTTCAGCCCCTCTGATTCAGCCCCTCTGTTTCAGCCCCTCTGAATCAGCCCCTCTGATTCAGCCCCTCTGTTTCAGCCCCTCTGTTTCAGCCCGTCTGTTTCTCGCCCTCTGTGTCAGCCCCCCTGTTTCTCGCCCTCTTTTTCAGCCCCTCTGTTTCTCGCCCTCTGTTTCAGCCCCTCTGTTTCTCGCCCTCTGTTTCAGCCCCTCTGATTCAGCCCCTGTGTTTCAGCCCCTCTGTTTCTCCCCCTCTGTTCCAGCCCCTCTGTTTCTGCCCCTCTCTTTCAGCCACTCTGTTTCAGCCCCTCTGATTCAGCCCCTCTGATTCAGCCCCACTCATTCAGCCCCTCTGTTTCAGCCCCTCTGTTTCAGCCCCTCTGTTCCTCAGCCTCTGTTTCAGCCCCTCTGTTTCTCGCCTTCTGTTTCAGCCCCTCTGATTCAGCCCCTCTGTTTCAGCCCCTCTGATTCAGCCCCTCTGTTTCAGCCCCTCTGTTTCAGCCCCTCTGTTTCAGCCCCTCTGTTTCATCCCCTCTGTTTCTCAGCCTCTGTTTCTCGCCCTCTGTTTCAGCCCCTCTGTTTTTCGCCCTCTGTTTCAGCCCCTCTGTTTCAGCCCCTCTGTTTCTCGCCCTCTGTTTCTGCCCCTCTGTTTTTCGCCCTCTGTTTTAGCCCCTTTGTTTCTCGCTCTCTGTTTCAGCCCCTCTGATTCAGCCCCTCTGTTTCAGCCCCTCTGTTTCTCCCCCTCTGTTCCAGCCCCTCTGTTTCAGCCCCTCTGATTCAGCCCCTCTGATACAGCCCCACTCATTCAGCCCCTCTGTTTCAGCCCCTCTGTTTCAGCCCCTCTGTTTCTCGGCCTCTGTTTCTGCCCCTCTGTTTCAGCCACTCTGTTTCAGCCCCTCTGATTCAGCCCCTCTGATTCAGCCCCACTCATTCAGCCCCTCTGTTTCAGCCCCTCTCTTTCAGCCCCTCTGTTTCTCGGCCTCTGTTTCAGCCACTCTGTTTCTCGCCCTCTGTTTCAGCCCCTCTGTTTCTCACTCTCTGTTTCAGCCCCTCTGATTCAGCCCCTCTGGTTCAGCCCCTCTGTTTCAGCCCCTCTGTTTCTCGCCCTCTTTTTCAGCCCCTCTGTTTCTAGCCCTCTGTTTCAGCCCCTCTGTTTCAGCCGCTCTGTTTCAGCCCCTCTGTTTCTCGCCCTCTGTTTCAGCCCCTCTGTTTCTCGCCCTCTGTTTCAGCCCCTCTGTTTCTCGCCCTCTGTTTCAGCCTCTCTGTTTCTCGCTCTCTGTTTCAGCCCCTCTGTTTCTTCCCCTCTGTTTCAGCCCCTCTATTTCAGCCCCTCTGTTTCAGCCCCTCTGTTTCAGCCCCTCTGATTCAGCCCCTCTGTTTCAGCCCCTCTGTTTCAGCCCCTCTGTTTCAGCCCCTCTGTGTCAGCCCCCCTGTTTCTCGCCCTCTTTTTCAGCCCCTCTGTTTCTCGCCCTCTGTTTCAGCCCCTCTGTTTCTCGCCCTCTGTTTCAGCCCCTCTGATTCAGCCCCTGTGTTTCAGCCCCTCTGTTTCTCCCCCTCTGTTCCAGCCCCTCTGTTTCTGACCCTCTCTTTCAGCCACTCTGTTTCAGCCCCTCTGATTCAGCCCCTCTGATTCAGCCCCACTCATTCAGCCCCTCTGTTTCAGCCCCTCTGTTTCAGCCCCTCTGTTCCTCGGCCTCTGTCTCAGCCCCTCTGTTTTTCGCCCTCTTTTTCAGCCCCTCTGTTTCAGCCCATCTGTTTCAGCCACTCTGTTTCTCGCCCTCTGTTTCAGCCCCTCTGTTTCAGCCCCTCTGAATCAGCCCCTCTGATTCAGCCCCTCTGTTTCAGCCCCTCTGTTTCAGCCCCTCTGTTTCTCGCCCTCTGTGTCAGCCCCCCTGTTTCTCGCCCTCTTTTTCAGCCCCTCTGTTTCTCGCCCTCTGTTTCAGCCCCTCTGTTTCTCGCCCTCTGTTTCAGCCCCTCTGATTCAGCCCCTGTGTTTCAGCCCCTCTGTTTCTCCCCCTCTGTTCCAGCCCCTCTGTTTCTGCCCCTCTCTTTCAGCCACTCTGTTTCAGCCCCTCTGATTCAGCCCCTCTGATTCAGCCCCACTCATTCAGCCCCTCTGTTTCAGCCCCTCTGTTTCAGCCCCTCTGTTCCTCGGCCTCTGTTTCAGCCCCTCTGTTTTTCGCCCTCTTTTTCAGCCCCTCTGTTTCAGCCCGTCTGTTTCAGCCACTCTGTTTCTCGCCCTCTGTTTCAGCCCCTCTGTTTCTCGCTCTCTGTTTCAGCCCCTCTGATTCAGCCCCTCTGTTTCAGCCCCTCTGAATCAGCCCCTCTGATTCAGCCCCTCTGTTTCAGCCCCTCTGTTTCATCCCCTCTGTTTCTCACCCTCTGTTTCTCGCCCTCTGTTTCAGCCCCTCTGTTTTTCGCCCTCTGTTTCAGCCCCTCTGTTTCAGCCCCTCTGTTTCTCGCCCTCTGTTTCTGCCCCTCTGTTTCTCGCCCTCTGTTTTAGCCCCTTTGTTTCTCGCTCTCTGTTTCAGCCCCTCTGATTCAGCCCCTCTGTTTCAGCCCCTCTGTTTCTCCCCCTCTGTTCCAGCCCCTCTGTTTCAGCCCCTCTGATTCAGTCCCTCTGATTCAGCCCCACTCATTCAGCCCCTCTGTTTCAGCCCCTCTGTTTCAGCCCCTCTGTTTCTCGGCCTCTGTTTCTGCCCCTCTGTTTCAGCCACTCTGTTTCAGCCCCTCTGATTCAGCTCCTCTGATTCAGCCCCACTCATTCAGCCCCTCTGTTTCAGCCCCTCTCTTTCAGCCCCTCTGTTTCTCGGCCTCTGTTTCAGCCACTCTGTTTCTCGCCCTCTGTTTCAGCCCCTCTGTTTCTCACTCTCTGTTTCAGCCCCTCTGATTCAGCCCCTCTGGTTCAGCCCCTCTGTTTCAGCCCCTCTGTTTCTCGCCCTCTTTTTCAGCCCCTCTGTTTCTAGCCCTCTGTTTCAGCCCCTCTGTTTCAGCCGCTCTGTTTCAGCCCCTCTGTTTCTCGCCCTCTGTTTCAGCCCCTCTGTTTCTCGCCCTCTGTTTCAGCCCCTCTGTTTCTCGCCCTCTGTTTCAGCCTCTCTGTTTCTCGCTCTCTGTTTCAGCCCCTCTGTTTCTTCCCCTCTGTTTCAGCCCCTCTATTTCAGCCCCTCTGTTTCAGCCCCTCTGTTTCAGCCCCTCTGATTCAGCCCCTCTGTTTCAGCCCCTCTGTTTCAGCCCCTCTGTTTCAGCCCCTCTGTGTCAGCCCCCCTGTTTCTCGCCCTCTTTTTCAGCCCCTCTGTTTCTCGCCCTCTGTTTCAGCCCCTCTGTTTCTCGCCCTCTGTTTCAGCCCCTCTGATTCAGCCCCTGTGTTTCAGCCCCTCTGTTTCTCCCCCTCTGTTCCAGCCCCTCTGTTTCTGACCCTCTCTTTCAGCCACTCTGTTTCAGCCCCTCTGTTTCTCGCCCTCTGTTTCAGCCCCTCTGTTTCTCGCCCTCTGTTTCAGCCTCTCTGTTTCTCGCTCTCTGTTTCAGCCCCTCTGTTTCTTCCCCTCTGTTTCAGCCCCTCTATTTCAGCCCCTCTGTTTCAGCCCCTCTGTTTCAGCCCCTCTGATTCAGCCCCTCTGTTTCAGCCCCTCTGTTTCAGCCCCTCTGTTTCAGCCCCTCTGTGTCAGCCCCCCTGTTTCTCGCCCTCTTTTTCAGCCCCTCTGTTTCTCGCCCTCTGTTTCAGCCCCTCTGTTTCTCGCCCTCTGTTTCAGCCCCTCTGATTCAGCCCCTGTGTTTCAGCCCCTCTGTTTCTCCCCCTCTGTTCCAGCCCCTCTGTTTCTGACCCTCTCTTTCAGCCACTCTGTTTCAGCCCCTCTGATTCAGCCCCTCTGATTCAGCCCCACTCATTCAGCCCCTCTGTTTCAGCCCCTCTGTTTCAGCCCCTCTGTTCCTCGGCCTCTGTCTCAGCCCCTCTGTTTTTCGCCCTCTTTTTCAGCCCCTCTGTTTCAGCCCATCTGTTTCAGCCACTCTGTTTCTCGCCCTCTGTTTCAGCCCCTCTGTTTCTCGCT
The DNA here is from genome assembly GCF_047496795.1 of Chiloscyllium punctatum. NCBI lineage: Eukaryota > Metazoa > Chordata > Chondrichthyes > Orectolobiformes > Hemiscylliidae > Chiloscyllium > Chiloscyllium punctatum. The sequence goes on along the minus strand of NC_092759.1, from coordinate 28,461,583 downwards.
CTCTGTTTCAGCCCCTCTGATTCAGCCCCTCTGTTTCAGCCCCTCTGAATCAGCGCCTCTGATTCAGCCGCTCTGTTTCAGCCCCTCTGTTTCAGCCCCTCTGTTTCTCGCCCTCTTTATCAGCGCCTCTGTTTCTCGCCCTCTGTTTCAGCCCCTCTGTTTCAGCCGCTCTGTTTCAGCCCCTCTGTTTCTCGCCATCTGTTTCAGCCCATCTGTTTCTCGCCCTCTGTTTCAGCCCCTCTGATTCAGCCCCTCTCTTTCAGCCCCTCTGATTCAGCCCCTCTGCTTCAGCCCCTCTGTTTCAGCCCCTCTGTTTCAGCCGCTCTGTTTCAGCCCCTCTGTTTCTCGCCCTCTGTTTCAGCCCCTCTGTTTCTCGCCCTCTGTTTCAGCCCCTCTGTTTCTCGCCCTCTGTTTCAGCCTCTCTGTTTCTCGCTCTCTGTTTCAGCCCCTCTGTTTCTTCCCCTCTGTTTCAGCCCCTCTATTTCAGCCCCTCTGTTTCAGCCCCTCTGTTTCAGCCCCTCTGATTCAGCCCCTCTGTTTCAGCCCCTCTGTTTCAGCCCCTCTGTTTCAGCCCCTCTGTGTCAGCCCCCCTGTTTCTCGCCCTCTTTTTCAGCCCCTCTGTTTCTCGCCCTCTGTTTCAGCCCCTCTGTTTCTCGCCCTCTGTTTCAGCCCCTCTGATTCAGCCCCTGTGTTTCAGCCCCTCTGTTTCTCCCCCTCTGTTCCAGCCCCTCTGTTTCTGACCCTCTCTTTCAGCCACTCTGTTTCAGCCCCTCTGATTCAGCCCCTCTGATTCAGCCCCACTCATTCAGCCCCTCTGTTTCAGCCCCTCTGTTTCAGCCCCTCTGTTCCTCGGCCTCTGTTTCAGCCCCTCTGTTTTTCGCCCTCTTTTTCAGCCCCTCTGTTTCAGCCCATCTGTTTCAGCCACTCTGTTTCTCGCCCTCTGTTTCAGCCCCTCTGTTTCTCGCTCTCTGTTTCAGCCCCTCTGATTCAGCCCCTCTGTTTCAGCCCCTCTGAATCAGCCCCTCTGATTCAGCCGCTCTGTTTCAGCCCCTCTGTTTCAGCCCCTCTGTTTCTCGCCCTCTTTATCAGCGCCTCTGTTTCTCGCCCTCTGTTTCAGCCCATCTGTTTCAGCCCCTCTGTTTCTCGCCATCTGTTTCAGCCCATCTGTTTCTCGCCCTCTGTTTCAGCCCCTCTGATTCAGCCCCTCTCTTTCAGCCCCTCTGATTCAGCCCCTCTGCCTCAGCCCCTCTGTTTCAGCCTCTCTGTTTCAGCCCCTCTGTTTCAGCCCCTCTGTTTCAGCCCCTCTGTTCCTCGGCCTCTGTTTCAGCCCCTCTGTTTTTCGCCCTCTTTTTCAGCCCCTCTGTTTCAGCCCGTCTGTTTCAGCCACTCTGTTTCTCGCCCTCTGTTTCAGCCCCTCTGTTTCTCGCTCTCTGTTTCAGCCCCTCTGATTCAGCCCCTCTGTTTCAGCCCCTCTGAATCAGCCCCTCTGATTCAGCCCCTCTGTTTCAGCCCCTCTGTTTCAGCCCCTCTGTTTCTCGCCCTCTGTGTCAGCCCCCCTGTTTCTCGCCCTCTTTTTCAGCCCCTCTGTTTCTCGCCCTCTGTTTCAGCCCCTCTGTTTCTCGCCCTCTGTTTCAGCCCCTCTGATTCAGCCCCTGTGTTTCAGCCCCTCTGTTTCTCCCCCTCTGTTCCAGCCCCTCTGTTTCTGCCCCTCTCTTTCAGCCACTCTGTATCAGCCCCTCTGATTCAGCCACTCTGATTCAGCCCCACTCATTCAGCCCCTCTGTTTCAGCCCCTCTGTTTCAGACCCTCTGTTCCTCGGCCTCTGTTTCAGCCCCTCTGTTTCTCGCCTTCTGTTTCAGCCCCTCTGATTCAGCCCCTCTGTTTCAGCCCCTCTGATTCAGCCCCTCTGTTTCAGCCCCTCTGTTTCAGCCCCTCTGTTTCAGCCCCTCTGTTTCATCCCCTCTGTTTCTCGCCCTCTGTTTCTCACCCTCTGTTTCTCGCTCTCTGTTTCAGCCCCTCTGTTTTTCGCCCTCTGTTTCAGCCCCTCTGTTTCAGCCCCTCTGTTTCTCGCCCTCTGTTTCTGCCCCTCTGTTTCTCGCCCTCTGTTTCAGCCCCTTTGTTTCTCGCTCTCTGTTTCAGCCCCTCTGATTCAGCCCCTCTGTTTCAGCCCCTCTGTTTCTCCCCCTCTGTTCCAGCCCCTCTGTTTCTGCCCCTCTGTTTCAACCACTCTGTTTCAGCACCTCTGATTCAGCCCCTCTGATTCAGCCCCACTCATTCAGCCCCTCTGTTTCAGCCCCTCTCTTTCAGCCCCTCTGTTTCTCGCCTTCTGTTTCAGCCCCTCTGATTCAGCCCCTCTGTTTCAGCCCCTCTGATTCAGCCCCTCTGATTCAGCCCCTCTGTTTCAGCCCCTCTGAATCAGCCCCTCTGTTTCAGCCTCTCTGTTTCTCGGCCTCTGTTTCTGCCGCTCTGTTTCAGCCACTCTGTTTCAGCCCCTCTGATTCAGCCCCTCTGATTCAGCCCCACTCATTCAGCCCCTCTGTTTCAGCCCCTCTCTTTCAGCCCCTCTGTTTCTCGCCTTCTGTTTCAGCCCCTCTGATTCAGCCCCTCTGTTTCAGCCCCTCTGATTCAGCCCCTCTGATTCAGCCCCTCTGTTTCAGCCCCTCTGAATCAGCCCCTCTGATTCAGCCCCTCTGTTTCAGCCCCTCTGTGTCAGCCCCCCTGTTTCTCGCCCTCTTTTTCAGCCAGTCTGTTTCTCGCCCTCTGTTTCAGCCCCTCTGTTTCTCGCCCTCTGTTTCAGCCCCTCTGATTCAGCCCCTGTGTTTCAGCCCCTCTGTTTCTCCCCCTCTGTTCCAGCCCCTCTGTTTCTGCCCCTCTCTTTCAGCCACTCTGTTTCAGCCCCTCTGATTCAGCCCCTCTGATTCAGCCCCACTCATTCAGCCCCTCTGTTTCAGCCCCTCTGTTTCAGCCCCTCTGTTCCTCGGCCTCTGTTTCAGCCCCTCTGTTTTTCGCCCTCTTTTTCAGCCCCTCTGTTTCAGCCCGTCTGTTTCAGCCACTCTGTTTCTCGCCCTCTGTTTCAGCCCCTCTGTTTCTCGCTCTCTGTTTCAGCCCCTCTGATTCAGCCCCTCTGTTTCAGCCCCTCTGAATCAGCGCCTCTGATTCAGCCCCTCTGTTTCAGCCCCTCTGTTTCAGCCCCTCTGTTTCTCGCCCTCTGTGTCAGCCCCCCTGTTTCTCGCCCTCTTTTTCAGCCCCTCTGTTTCTCGCCCTCTGTTTCAGCCCCTCTGTTTCTCGCCCTCTGTTTCAGCCCCTCTGATTCAGCCCCTGTGTTTCAGCCCCTCTGTTTCTCCCCCTCTGTTCCAGCCCCTCTGTTTCTGCCCCTCTCTTTCAGCCACTCTGTTTCAGCCCCTCTGATTCAGCCCCTCTGATTCAGCCCCACTCATTCAGCCCCTCTGTTTCAGCCCCTCTGTTTCAGCCCCTCTGTTCCTCGGCCTCTGTTTCAGCCCCTCTGTTTCTCGCCTTCTGTTTCAGCCCCTCTGATTCAGCCCCTCTGTTTCAGCCCCTCTGATTCAGCCCCTCTGTTTCAGCCCCTCTGTTTCAGCCCCTCTGTTTCAGCCCCTCTGTTTCATCCCCTCTGTTTCTCACCCTCTGTTTCTCGCCCTCTGTTTCAGCCCCTCTGTTTTTCGCCCTCTGTTTCAGCCCCTCTGTTTCAGCCCCTCTGTTTCTCGCCCTCTGTTTCTGCCCCTCTGTTTCTCGCCCTCTGTTTCAGCCCCTTTGTTTCTCGCTCTCTGTTTCAGCCCCTCTGATTCAGCCCTTCTGATTCAGCCCCTGTGTTTCAGCCCCTCTGTTTCTCCCCCTCTGTTCCAGCCCCTCTGTTTCTGCCCCTCTCTTTCAGCCACTCTGTTTCAGCCCCTCTGATTCAGCCCCTCTGATTCAGCCCCACTCATTCAGCCCCTCTGTTTCAGCCCCTCTGTTTCAGCCCCTCTGTTCCTCGGCCTCTGTTTCAGCCCCTCTGTTTTTCGCCCTCTTTTTCAGCCCCTCTGTTTCAGCCCGTCTGTTTCAGCCACTCTGTTTCTCGCCCTCTGTTTCAGCCCCTCTGTTTCTCGCTCTCTGTTTCAGCCCCTCTGATTCAGCCCCTCTGTTTCAGCCCCTCTGAATCAGCCCCTCTGATTCAGCCCCTCTGTTTCAGCCCCTCTGTTTCAGCCCCTCTGTTTCTCGCCCTCTGTGTCAGCCCCCCTGTTTCTCGCCCTCTTTTTCAGCCCCTCTGTTTCTCGCCCTCTGTTTCAGCCCCTCTGTTTCTCGCCCTCTGTTTCAGCCCCTCTGATTCAGCCCCTGTGTTTCAGCCCCTCTGTTTCTCCCCCTCTGTTCCAGCCCCTCTGTTTCTGCCCCTCTCTTTCAGCCACTCTGTTTCAGCCCCTCTGATTCAGCCCCTCTGATTCAGCCCCACTCATTCAGCCCCTCTGTTTCAGCCCCTCTGTTTCAGCCCCTCTGTTCCTCAGCCTCTGTTTCAGCCCCTCTGTTTCTCGCCTTCTGTTTCAGCCCCTCTGATTCAGCCCCTCTGTTTCAGCCCCTCTGATTCAGCCCCTCTGTTTCAGCCCCTCTGTTTCAGCCCCTCTGTTTCATCCCCTCTGTTTCTCAGTCTCTGTTTCTCGCCCTCTGTTTCAGCCCCTCTGTTTTTCGCCCTCTGTTTCAGCCCCTCTGTTTCAGCCCCTCTGTTTCTCGCCCTCTGTTTCTGCCCCTCTGTTTTTCGCCCTCTGTTTTAGCCCCTTTGTTTCTCGCTCTCTGTTTCAGCCCCTCTGATTCAGCCCCTCTGTTTCAGCCCCTCTGTTTCTCCCCCTCTGTTCCAGCCCCTCTGTTTCAGCCCCTCTGATTCAGCCCCTCTGATACAGCCCCACTCATTCAGCCCCTCTGTTTCAGCCCCTCTGTTTCAGCCCCTCTGTTTCTCGGCCTCTGTTTCTGCCCCTCTGTTTCAGCCACTCTGTTTCAGCCCCTCTGATTCAGCCCCTCTGATTCAGCCCCACTCATTCAGCCCCTCTGTTTCAGCCCCTCTCTTTCAGCCCCTCTGTTTCTCGGCCTCTGTTTCAGCCACTCTGTTTCTCGCCCTCTGTTTCAGCCCCTCTGTTTCTCACTCTCTGTTTCAGCCCCTCTGATTCAGCCCCTCTGGTTCAGCCCCTCTGTTTCAGCCCCTCTGTTTCTCACCCTCTTTTTCAGCCCCTCTGTTTCTAGCCCTCTGTTTCAGCCCCTCTGTTTCAGCCGCTCTGTTTCAGCCCCTCTGTTTCTCGCCCTCTGTTTCAGCCCCTCTGTTTCTCGCCCTCTGTTTCAGCCCCTCTGTTTCTCGCCCTCTGTTTCAGCCTCTCTGTTTCTCGCTCTCTGTTTCAGCCCCTCTGTTTCTTCCCCTCTGTTTCAGCCCCTCTATTTCAGCCCCTCTGTTTCAGCCCCTCTGTTTCAGCCCCTCTGATTCAGCCCCTCTGTTTCAGCCCCTCTGTTTCAGCCCCTCTGTTTCAGCCCCTCTGTGTCAGCCCCCCTGTTTCTCGCCCTCTTTTTCAGCCCCTCTGTTTCTCGCCCTCTGTTTCAGCCCCTCTGTTTCTCGCCCTCTGTTTCAGCCCCTCTGATTCAGCCC